>NC_044922.1:6323268-6506496 GCF_003576645.1 Ipomoea triloba | reverse complement strand
ATATATATATATATATATAGAATCATATTCAAATGTGAACTTGATTTAAGATGGGAACTTAGGGACTAATCTGGACCCTTTATTTATATGGGTTTACGGTTGCGATTTTTGATTGGTTTTATTTTCTTAATTAGTTTAGGCTTATTAAGTTTATGCGTGGAAGGTTAGTTTAGTCTTTTTCTTCTATTTTGTAAACCGATAAGTTAGGGCTTTTGAATTCAAAATGTATTCGATTTCTATTCGTGCACTAGTTTTATTTATTGCTTTTGTATTCTAGATGTATTTGTATTTCCATTCGTGCACTGCCCACAGGTCAGTTTGCCGAATACACCTCTTTGCTGAGTGCATCTCCTCCGTGAATTGCGTTATTGACTGAGCTATGGCCTTTGCATCTTCTACCATTCGATCGAAGAGGTCGGCGACTGGACCTCCTAGCGAACAACTGGCGCTCCTCCAAGGCGGTGGGCGAGGGGGAGTCCCGGACTCTGGTGTTCGACGGTCAAAGAGGCTCTTGTCTTGCCACGACTCCGATCAGCTGGTCGGTTATTCTGGTGGAGCGTCGATGGCTCTCCGTGCGTGTACGCTGTCGAATAGGGAGGCTTCAGGTCGGCCTACTTTAGAACCAGGTTTGTGTTTTTTCATTTTAGTTATTTATTTATTTATTTGTGTGATGGTGTGTTGTAGTGGTTTGAAATTAGCTAATTTTTTGGGCGTGCATGCACTGCCCATTTTGGTTCGTTGGTTATAATATAGTTATGTTGTAATTAATATTATTCTGTTCTGTGCATCAGACCAGCCGGTGGGTAGCACTGATAGTACCTCATCGGATGATGACTTCCAAACGGCGCCTCGTGGGTTTGTGGAGGCAGATCGTAGGGGCACTGGGGTGGATGTAGGAATGGCCAAAGACGGAAGGGCACCAGTGGGGGTTTTCAAAGAGTTCCTCACGATTAAGACTCGGTGTAGGCCTAAACCACTTGTGTGTGCTATAAAAGACTTCAATTCACGTCAATGTGAAGCGGTTAGGGAGATTGGATTTGGGGGTGTGCTTGAACTTCAGGTTACAAATGCACCGTTAAGGTTGGGTTACTGGTTGGTCACCAACTTCCACCCAGAAGATATGTCTGTGCACTTGCCAAATGGTATGAAGTTACTACTCACTAAGGATGATGTAGCAGCAACATTGGGTCTACCATGTGGGCCGATCACTATTACAGAACGGGATAGCCAGGTTGTAGGGCCATATTTGCGACAATGGAGGGATAAGTTATGTCAACCTGAGGGGGATGTGACGGTGAAGGCACTATGCAATGCGATGTTGAGGTGCAAAGATGGAGATGTGTGGTTCAAGCGACATTTCAGTGTCGTGGTAGTCAGCACTCTCGTTGCAAGTGAGCATAATGGGTATGTCAACCAGAAGATAGTCCATATGTTGCATGATGTTGATCGGATAACTGATTTAGATTGGTGTGGGTTTTTGTTGAAAAAATTGGTCAACTGTCATGAGGATTGGTCTCAACGTAAGCGTCTCAGGTTCACAGGACCCATCATCTTCTTAACTGTGAGTTACCGGTGCAGACATCCACTTTAAGTTAGCTAATTGAGATATTTTGTGAGTTGTTATGATTGTTCCCTCCCCCCCTCCCAGTTACTGTATGTTGACAGGTTAGTAATAGGCAAGCGTGACGTTCAAAGGGTTGTGCCGTCTTTGAAGGGATGGTCGACGAAGATGTTAAAGGCAAGGGAATCCTTGGAGATTACTTATGGTGGCTTTGGACTTGGGCGGTTGGATGCACCACTTTGCCAGGAGAACAACCCTGGTGTGTCTATTGGTCAACAGCTTATCGTGGGCAACAGATCAAAGGTATTGTAATAGAGCACTAGTGCAAGTTTCGTGTTGTATTATTTTTAGTTTTTTTTCAGATTAAAGAATTTATGCTGACCAGTTCAAGTTGTTGTTAGTAATCAAAGATGGGAACTATCTACGTGCAGAATAGTACAACACTTGAGATTAGTGCAATTACTCTAAAACCACTACTCTTATATGACTACGGTTTATTATACATTACTTTGTCTTACAAAGTTGGGTTTAACATGCATTCCTCTGTGTTGTTAGTCTCTTGTTGACAGGTTGGAGGAGAAAAAAACAATTCTTCATTCAGCAGTCCAAGACATTATTGAGCTAGTGCATCAATCACCAAAACTAGCTCAAGATTCTGAGTTATTCCATTCTGTGTTTGAGAATGCCCAGAATTTAATGGCTTTGAAGCCTGGAGTAGCACATGATCCTAGCCTAACGTCTGACCAATTCGATGATGATTTTTGGGATAACCCAGATAATATACTAGCGCTAGAGCAAGCTGAACAGGCTGCGCAAAGGGGGAAGTCATTGATGGACGCTCCTACTTTTAGCTTAGGGTTATCGCAGGAACAGACAAACTTCAATTGTGCTGACGTTTCGACCATTGCAAGGGGGTATGTTACCCCTCCACCACAGGTTAATCACAAAACTTAAACAATGTATTTGTTGGGGTTCAAAACACAGATTAGTGACAATGATCTTATTGCAGGCTACCATTCGTTTGGGGGGCTCACATAGTGCATTGTATGGGGAATTAAAGTTGGTACCTTGTGACCGTAAGGGAAAATCACCGTTGAACACCAGCCCCCAAATGCTCACGGGTTATTTGAGCTCTACGCTAGTTGAAGTGTGTACCGTCCTATGGAATTGGGTTTTTGACAACTCCCAGGCTGATTTGTAAGTGTATTTTGGAATGCATTGCACTTGTATTTCTATTTGTGGGACCACTAACCATGGGAGGGTGTTTACTTTCCCAGTGGTGAGGTATTGTTCTCGTACCATGGACAGAATGCACTATGGCAGGACTTTCGGACTTTGCAACAGGGCACACATGTTTCTGCTGCAGTCGTTGATGCATGGTCTAGTCTGTTGAATGCACCGGTAGAAACAAGAAGGTGGGGCATGCCGTCGCGCTTGTTTGCATCGTTATCCACTACGGTACGTTCTTATAAAAAACAGAACTACCGATTAAAGTTCTATATGGTTCAGCTTACAAACGTGGTTTTTGTGGAAACAGCAAGGCACGGTGATCTCTGCTACTGCTGACCGTGACGAAAGGCTAAACTGGTTCTCGAAACGCCTTAATGCAGATCTCCGGTCATCAAAATATGTTGGTTGGAGTTGTATAGACTTGGTAAGTTTACCACACGTAACAGGTGAGTGCACATCCATGCATTCTGGATGGTTTGCAACATTGCTTTGTTAAGATTAATGTTTTCTCACTCGCAGTTTGTTTTCCCCATTATTGACCGTGGACACTATTATGTTATGATCGTCTGCACAAAGAATCGAAGGTTTGATATTATAGATAACTGCTCGTCTTGGTTGTCTAACAAACAGAGATATGGGAAAACACCTGATAATCTGGTATTTCTTATAGTCGTGCTCTTCTAGTGTGGGGTGCATGTTGGAGAATGGAATTTATACACTGGTATGTTATAAAATGCATGTGTTTGGTTATCTTTGCAGATTGACTTGCTTGCCTCGTTCCTAGAGCTCAATGGCCACCCCTTTCGTGCTGTTTTGGTCCGAAACTTGGAACCCAAGAGGTTGCAGATGGGTTGGCAGGTCACATCTAATAAGCATGACTCTGGAATTTATATCATGTGTCATATGGAGTTGTTCACTGGACAACGGTGTGCTGAATTGGACTATGGGTTGGTAAAAGGGGATACATGGCAGATTCTAAATCTTCGGAAGCGATACATGCACAACATTATTATGTCAGCAAAAAATGTGCACAAGGATGCAATTTCCACGCGTGTTGCACAGTATGGGCGTTTAAGATCGGGCAATGCTTCCTAGTGGAATCAGAACAGTTGGAGGCTATGGGGTGGGATGCTTTTTGGGGAATTGCTATGTAGTTCAGCATTATTATTATGTTTAGACTAGGACACGATTTATGGGTGTTAATGATTTGCACCTTTATTTTGGAGGCACGTGCAGTTGTTTGCACTGTAGATTTTGGAATCATTCTATTGTGTTTTTAATCATCTTAATGTGTTTTGAATAATTACAGTGTGCATTCAGGGTTTGTGTTTTTCATTTTTATTTATTGTTTAATATAGTCTAAACCAGTCCTAAGATCCTTGGGTTTTTATTTATTTGCTTTTGATCTTATGAGTTATGAATAATATATTATATTATATACATAATTTTATTTTTTTTTACTTCGTGCATGGTTTTTATTTTTTTGCGAAATTTAATTTAAGTGTGATGAGAGCTAGAGAACTTGCAATCACTTAAGTACTTTAAGAAATGCAAGCATCATATGAAATAATTAACTTCTAAAGAAATAATAAGCAATCGCATCTGCATGTGTTTACCCAAGAAAAAAAAACTACAAATGCTATATAGGCTAGTAAAAAAAAATACACAATTCATTTTTATTTATTGTTTAATATACTCTGAACCAGTCCTAAGATCCTTGGATTTTTATTTATTTGCTTTTGATCTTATGGGTTATGAATATTATATTATATTATACATAATTTATTTATTTATTTTTTTACTTCGTGCATGGTTTTTATTTTTTTTTTTTGCCAAATTTAATTTAAGTGTGATGAGAGCTAGGGGACTTGCAATCACTTAAATAGTTGAACAAATGCAAGGCATCATATGAAATAATTAACTTATGAAGAAATTCAACAATGGTCTCTGCATGTGTTTATCCAAGAAAAAACTAAAAATGCTATATAGGCTAGTAAAAAAAAAGTACACATTTCATTTGTATTTATTGTTTAATATAGTCTGAACCAGTTAACTAGGATGATTATCATATGCTGGTGAGTATGCACATACACACCACCTTAACCCGTTGGACAGTTTCGGCTATCGTGCCGGGCAAATTGGTTGCACGATCTACACAGTCGCTTCGGCTTCTTTGACTTTTCGATTCCTTTCTCTCTATTGCTCTTGATACGTCTTCCACTACCTTTATTTTTGACCTTCAATGGGGGTTTTATGGTCACGATGTCTGGTGCACGTGTCTCACAGAATGCCTCTATAACACCTTTGTTGCCCTTTGCAAGTTCCTGAGTTGCTCCGTCCTGTGTGAATTCTTCTTTCAACCCCTTAATTACCTGCGTCATGCGTTCCAATCGGTCCGAGTCACCACCAACTAACCCAATACATGAATAAATATCTGACCACATTTTTTTCATTAATAATTTTGTGAATGAATCCCTTGAGGTATGTTGCTCCCTTGTGGTTAGATGCTCCATGCAAGATAGTTTAGTCCACCTAGGCACCACATACTGGTTAGGGATGCACTCTAGCCGTGCATCTTTGAAGACCAAGAACATGTGTCTGCAAACCATACCCAAACGATTGAATAATCCACAGCTGCATAAAACACTATTATCTGCTGGACTATGTTTCACACAGAAAATTCGGTTGCATTCCTCTTTAATGTCGTACCAGGTAGAGTCTCCATCTTTGCGAATCTCAACTATTTGACAGTAGAAGCACCCCGCAATTATTTCTTTTTGAACCTCATAGAAAATCATAATAGTGTACACTGTAGCCGCATGTCGTTCAAGTAGTAATGGTGTCTCGTAATCAGGGAAGTAACCCTCACATTGAGCATTTCGTTTAGCATCACTATGTCGTTGTGCGTCTATTGCACTCTCGTACTGGAAATAAAACTCCACTAGACTAGCGTTTGGGGATGTGAATTTTCCAAACGCACTGTTGTCTGCTTCAGATCGTGATGTAGTACGGATCAACCCACCCATGAACACATCTCCAAAATATGCTGGAATCCAAAATTTCCTGAGCTCAAATAAATGACATAGCCATTGGTTGTTGGCCAGCTTGTACTCTTCCATTAGTGTTTTCCATTGAGCTTCAAAGTCCTCAACGGATATTACCTCGTTCCAAACAATCTTATTTAACTTCTTCCGAAATACCTCGTCTTTTGCTAGTTCAGGCCCCACTTTTTCACTCACTTTTGTCATGATATGCCACATGCAGAAACGGTGGCGGCATTCATTAAAAACCTTAGGAATTGCAGTCCTCATAGCTGGGTCTTGATCTGTAACAATATAAAGTGGTGGGTTACCCATTGCGGCCTTGAAATTGTCCAACAACCATGTGTATGAATCTATGTCTTCCTTTGTGAGCAATCCTGCAGCAAATGTGACGCATCTTTTGTGATTGTCAACCCCCGTGAACGGCACAAAAACCAAGTTATATCTGCGATCACCATAACTCAACTTATTAATGCACAACAAACGAAATTAATTGTGATGCCCAGATTATCAAAACAAATGCTCATATCAACTAATGCTTTGGAACTATAATATTAAACACATACTTGTTAGTACCGTATGTTGCATCAAATGATACAACATCTCCGAAACGCATGTAGTTTTGCCGTGAAATGGGGTCAGACCAAAATAGTCGTGCAAGCCTGTTTTCCTCGTCAAGGTAGTAGTTGTAAAAAAAATCAGCATTCAACTCTTTCTTGTTGCGAAGTTTCTCGATAACTATTTGTGCATCTCCACCCTCAATATATGCTTGTAAGTCACGCTTAAAGTTACAGAACTCCATGCTTGTTGCCCCCACATTATCATACCCACCAGCCACCTCTTTGCAAAGTCTAAATGTTCGCGTGGGTCCTATATTTGCCTTTGCACAGTTGGCAATAAGTGTTTGTTGCCAGATATCAAGTTTTCGATTTGCACGCAAAAATACTTTGGATGCATCTGTTGTCAAATAATGGTTGTGCTTGTTTTCAAATATAGAAACCAAAAACTCTCCGGTGTTGATCTTTCTGAAACCTATCTTGGCACCACAACCAACCCTATTGGAGGGTCGTCGCCTACGTTGTATAAGACCTCCACCATCTTCTCCTTCCCCATTTTTGTGCTTCTTTACACCCCCACCTTTATATCCCTCACGGCTGCAGACTAAATATTTTGTTGTTATTTCTCCTTCCCTATTTCTCTTCGCGGTGCTTTGCCTGGCGTCGAATCCACTTAGGGCGGCATAACTCCTATACAGTTGGACACCCTCTTCTAATGACTTAAATTTAAGACCAACATGTGGCACAGATGCACCCTCACAATTGGGCACCCAATACTTGGTTCTTCCTGGAGATATCTCCATTATGCAAGGTTCAACAGCAATTTGAGTTGTTTCTCCTGCATTCCCGTCTGCCAAAAAGTTCGATTATTAAAACAAAATACAAATAATAAAATTAAAGCCTACACTGTTGAAGCAGTGCACTGCTGTAGTAGCAGGAGAAAAAAACCAGCGCCAAAAGGAAGGGAAAAACAAATCACACAGTATTTATAAACTGATTAATTGTTCCAGTAGTGCATGGTGAAGTTGCACTACATTCTCACACAATACCACCATTTTACTATTAAATAAAACAAGATCATGGTTACATATCAACAATCAACGTACTATTACTAACCTGAATGCATGTTGGCGAGGATGGTGATGGCGTTCTCTTACTGGTGGCAGGAAAACGATGTATGTGATGTTGCAGTCGTTAGGATGGTGGCGAAGTACTCTTACCAGTGCCAAGAAAACGATAAAAGGCCTCTTGTAGTCATTTCCCAATCAAAACTCACTACCGCAAAGATAGGAGTTCAACTACCAGAAGGATCGTATAGAATAGTATTAAAATTAAAAAGGAACAGGGCATTGCCGGACATACCCCTATGTATTCAGTTTAATAGTAAACGGTGTGATTATCCTAATTAATTGTAAGCCATTAGATCACCACAAATCTATGGTTAGTACAAGTTCTCAAGTTTGCATGGTAAGGGAGGTTTGCATCTGAAAACCACCCTATATATATATATATATATATATATATATATATAAATTCTTATATATTACATTTTATAACTAATATGTTTTTATATATATAATATAACCCCAATATCTAAAATCATAATAAGTCTCAATCGAAGTTATATCTCTAATTTACGTCTATATTTTTAGTGCTAACTATTTTGTAGTTTGTACATTGTATTTTTAGAGTTGTAGTATATAATTTTTTTTGATAAAAATACAATTAGCATTATAACTTCTGTTATCTTTTCCTAACTTTATCATGTACATGCATCCACCATATTTTTTCTTATATTATGATAATAATATTTGTAGACACTATATATTGGATTAATATAATAAATATATATTTTTTCATTTAGATTTTAATTAATAAGAATTTGTTAGTTATTTTTTAAAAGAATTAATACCACATGTGGTCCTCCGAGTATGCTGTTTTTGCTACCTATAGTCCTAAACTTTAAAATTGACCATCTGTAGTCCTCCGAGTTTCAAAATGTTACCACCTACAGTCCTAAACATTAAAATTGACCATCTGTGGTATTTCGAATTTCAAAATGTTACCAACCGTGATCCAGCCGTTAATTTGTTCAGTTTACACCGTGTGAATGAAGGGCAAAAATGCCCTTTTATGTTATTCTTCCATTTTAAGTGAAAATATAGTCTTTGGACCTAGCAATGCACCTTCTTTCTTTTCAATTCTTCTTCTCCAAACAACTGTTAATTAATTCCTTCACAACAACTATAATATCATTTATTTGAAAAAAAACCAGATGCATTTGCTATGTCCAAATGATATATTTTCACTTAAAAATAGAAGAATAACATAAAAAGACATTTTTGCCCATTTCATTTACACGATGCCGACTGAGTAAATTAATGGTTGGGTCACAGTTGTTAACATTTTGAAACTCGAAGGATCATTATTGGTAACATTTTGAAACTCGGAAGAGCACATATGGTCAATTTTAAAGTTTAAGACTATATGTGGTAACATTTTGAAACTCGTATAACTACAGATGATCAATTTTAAAATTTAGGACTATAAGTGGCAAAATCAACATACCCAAAGAATCATAAGTGATATTAACTCTTGTTTAAAATATAAATATTGAGCATATTTTTTGTGCAGCAAGCATATAAAATACTAGTATGTCGTTCAAACTTGTTCAAACCTAAATCTTAATCCCCAATTTCAAGTGCTAATGCGATTGCGACTCTGCGACTGGTCGACTGCAAGGCGAGTGGCAACTTTGCGAATTGCGAGACCGCGGCGAGGAGGCAGTGACCGACGGCGAGGTTAGTGGTTCTTACTCTTCTACTCTTCTAGAGTTCTAGTGTACCAGTGGACAGTGGTGTAGCCGTGGTGGCGAGGAGGACAGTGGCTAATATTGCTGTATAATTATTTAGTATGTTAGTAATTTACTGTTAGTAATTTTGTAAAACCTCAGAAAAGCCCTAATCTCCAAAAAAAATTCTATTCATCAGCAAAAACTATTCCTGGAGAAATAACTAATGAATTCACGAGAGAATATAGAAATCGGTGCTTTGAAGGACAACATCAATCATCTGAAAATCACAGATTTAGCGTCTTCTTCTAACGAAGACAGCATAGTGAAAGAAGACCATGGCTGCGGCGTGCAAATCACCTGCTTCTCCGAAGTCTCGCAAGATGATGTCAACCTCCATTTCCAGATAATCCGCCTTCACAAGCAGGTAATTTTTTTCTACATATTACATCTTCCGAATTCTCAGCTATCTGTAGTTTGTTGAAGAAGTATGGAATATCTTTCACTGTATTTATGGAAAGGAATATAACTAAAAAAAAAAAGCCAAAGTTTTGCAGCCAATTAAAATTTTAGCTAAAAGTTTGGTTTTTATTAGTAAATAGGCCTTATGGAAATGGTAGGAGGTAGGACTAATGGATTTTTGGAATTTTTATCCAATACCTTTAGATGGAACCTAGTGATCCTTTTCTAGGAAAATAATAATATTATTTGAACTGAATTGATAAGGTTGTTAATAGGATTCAGATTTAGCTCTAGTTCTGACTAGATTTGCTCAAAGACATTGATCCAAAGTACTGGTAAATTAGGGGTAGATTCAGTACTCTCGATGGAAGAAGGCTAATGGAGAAGGAAGTACTTTGATAGAGCTAACTTAACGCTGGCAAAGATGGGACTTGTTAAGAGCCCCGCATTGAAAAAATAAGATATGAGTTTATAAGGCCATGAGCTAGACTAGCTAATTGATTGGATTCAATCTTTTAGTGTGGTTTGGCCCATGTGTGCAGTGCGTTACATTCAATTGAGTGACTTCGGCCCAATCTTTGATTCTAACATGGTATCAAAGTCCATATTGTGTTCACCTGGTCTACCCGTGGTATTGGTGGCATCCAAGTTTCTATTTTAGGGGAAGGTTCAATCCCAAGCTTGTTCGGTCTACTTTGAGTTCACCCGGTTGTCTGTGGTATTGGTGGTGTCCAAAGCTTTCGTTTAAGGGGTAGGGTCCAACCCAATTAAATGGTCCGGTTGTCCATTTGAGGGGGAGTGTTAAGAGTCTCACATGGAAAAATAAAATAAGAGAAACATATACGTTTATAAGGTTATGTGTTAGGCTAGCTAATTGATTTGATTCAATATTTTAATGTGGTTTTGCCCATGTGCATTACATCTCAATTGAGTGACCTCAGCCCAATCTTAGATTCTAACAAGACTAATAGCACAAAAATCCTTTGCCATGGGACCTGGGGAATGTGTGTTAGCTACTTAGCTACTAGCTAAAGGCTTTAAAAGTTAAGACAGGGAAAACAACATATACCAGAAGTGGTTTAACAACTTTAACTCTCATTCTAAACACTGAGATATTTCAAATTTATGTTTCCTGTTCTTCACTTCCCGAATTACATGTTTCAAATGTATGTGTCTCTGTTCTACTGTTCTCTTTGGTGATTGCTTACTGTGAGTAAATTGGTTCCTCTTTTTGGACATTACTGATTATAATAACACATTCAAATTAATCTCTGTTTAATTAGATATATGTCTGGATAGGCTGCAATTCTGCAAAGTTTGGACATCTATATGCAGCTGCTTCTACACGCCCTGTAAGTTAGGATCTTATTTACGTTTCGGATGGTACTCCATTTCACATATCTCAGGAAAATTTCTGTGTCTGTCTTCATGATTTTTTGTTAAGGATATATACAAATTGGAGAGGCTATGTGGGTTTAAGTGTTAAATACTTGAATCTTTTACAGAAAATTATAGTTGCTCACAAGATGTTGATAATGTAGTTGCAATTTAACCTTAAGTGGGAATTAGGAAATCAATATTATTGGGGCTACCAAAGTTGTATATCATGTAAGGTATATGTCAAAAATCTTTAGCAGTACTATAGTTGCACACAAGTGGTAATGTAATTGCATTTAATGAGTTAGCATAAGTTTCCTTCTCTTTGGGAAATGTTTCGTCATGTCATCTCACCTCATGATATGCACAGAGCAACACAGTTGCTGTTACTTGCTTACTTGGAGGATCATCTGATAATACAGGATCTGGAATTGCACGTCGATTAGGTAAGTTACACCCACAACATCGTGTTCTTTATCACAATTTCTGGATAAATATGCTGTAACAGCTCCTTGTTGCAGTTTTGAAGACTGGCCTCAATATAGTAGTGGCTTCTAATATCCCAAAAAATAGCCCCATCCTTGAGGTATCTCATGTTCTCTCTCATATCTTGCTTTTCTATACAGGGCAATACTATTGGCCACTGAATTTGATTTTTAGTAGTCCTATTGATTTACTTAGTTTGGATAAACCATTTAAATAAGCAATGTTATCACAAGTGTTTTTCAATGAGCTCTTTAAATAGGCTCAAAGAAACTTTTCAAACATGCTTTTAATTAAATGATTTATAAATTCAATTAATTTTATTAATTTCTGGATTGACATTACATAAATAATTCTTAATGGAAAAGGAAATGTAGAGATTGAATTTTTATAATGTGAATTTTAACAAATGCTGTTTGTTATTTCGACTAAAATGTACCCGACATTTTTGAAAGTCTATTGGGAGTTTGGAAGATTAGTTTTGGCATCCTCGTATGATTGACTTGTGGAAATTAGTACAAGTATAAATTTGGAAACAATGCTACAAGTAGAGGCACAAATGCATAACAGATTCACTTCACCTTTCACCAAACTCTACTTACACATACCGTATGCACATTTATGGGTTGTATTACATACATGATGATGATGATGCAAATTTGAATTTTGAATCTCTTTATTGTTTGAGCATTGGAACATTCCTGGATATTAAAAACCAATTTTCATCGTGCTTTACTTTTGGATGTACTCAGGCAGAAGCAGAGAAAAAGTTGATGCAAAAGCTTATAAGTCTAGGGTACACAAAGCCAAGATCTCAAGCACCCTCTTCATGATGAAAGAACTAATGCTGTTGCAATATGCTTTGAAGCTTTTTTTTGCCCTTAGTAGATTGCCAATGCCATGTTTCAGTACTGGCTAGTTGAAGCACATTTGCTATTTATGGCATGAGGAATGTGAGAAAGTGCATAGAAAAAGCTTAAGATGATTGGATCTTTGCTCTGTTTTGAAGCAAAGGGGACTGTTTCTTGTTGTGCTATATCTTGTGAAAATTGAAAATGTATTTATTTGTCAAAAGGTTTGTCTTGAAAATTAAGCTTGGATTTTAGCTATGAGAGAAAGATCAGACATGATTTTGCCCAATTTTCATTACACTTTCAAAGCCTTCTATAGTAGTCCATAATATCCAATAATTATACCATGGATCCAGTTTATCTTGCAAGATGGACTTAACACAATTTAAGTATTGAATGTTTATAATTTAAATTGCGAACATTCAATATATAAATTGTAAACATTCAGTATGTAAATTATGTATTTTAAACTCAGGTCTATCTTGTAAGGTGGATCCAGCTCCACACAATAATTTGTTAGTACTATCTAAGCGGGTTTGACAAGTTCAAAAATCTTTGGTCTGCACCTCACCTTATCAAAATGTCAATTCAACAAAGAGATTAGTCACACAATGAAAACTTTAGGTTATACCAAAAAAAAAAAAGAAGATTCTCCTATCCTCATTCATTAATCCATGCAATAGCAAGCCACCACGGCTACAATTACACCCACAATAGAAGCTGAATTACACATTGATCCAAACACAAAAGTTACAGAATATGCACACTACAACTTTTATGAATATTCAACTACATTCACAACATTCCCTACTCTACCATTATTGTGCATATTAGTATTTGGGAATCTGACATACACCATACATACACTAACACGAGCAAATTCCAAGGTTAATGCTACAAACATTGACAACAGAGAAAAACATTCAAGAAATCGAATCACACAAATCTGTTAAAAGGTTTCCTACCAACTATAGCTGGCATCGAAACAGTGGAATCCACACTCAAACCATCCGCGCTCTTGTCAAATTCCCGTAGAGATGCAGCATCTTTGTTGGACCCTTTGTTCCACTTAAAAGACCCGATATTCGGAGTGAAAGGAAAGGTTAACCTCCTCGCTGTGCCACTAGACGGGGTCTCGAACTCTCCTTCCCTCAGATTCGGTCTCGATTTCGCTTTAGCTGAGATAGTAGGTGCCATGTAACTCGGAGCGGAAAATGGAGGGCAGCTCGTTAGGCTGTCGTCGTCCTTCGAGGGGTACTGGAAAGGCGATCCAGTAGCATTGGATCTGGCACGAGTGTACTTTCTCAGGATTGAATTCGGAGGCGTTCTACCAGGAGTATGAAATGGTCTGGCTCGCATTGGAATTGCCGACTTTGTTGATGTTGGAGTCTCTGATTCGAGATTGTCGTATTCGCTACTTGGGTACCTATAGTTGGGAGTTTGAGGTAAAGGGCTTCCTTTACGCTCCGAAATTGCCCTCGAAGGTGTTCGGGGGGCATTTTTCACAGCAGACGGGCTTTCTGAACAACTTGCAGAACGTGGCTGGCGCTCTAACCACTTCCACCAACACGGAAATCCATTGGATTGAATGTTCTTAGGGTTTGCTTTCCACAACTGCACATAGATTTAAAAGTGTAAACGCCAAAGAACAAATAAATTAAACATGAAAACATAATTACATAGTTACACAGTTTTATGTTTATGCAAATGTAAAAATAATTTTTTTAAAAAAAAGGGCAAACAACACGAATTTTGTGTTAAGAATAAGGTATAAAAGTAGAAAGTGGAACTGAAATGGAATACAAAGAATGTTTACAGGCATTGAGTTCTGCACTTGAAGAAAAGTGCATATGCTGATCAGATTTTTTTAATTTTGAATGATTAAGCACGTTATGAACTGACTATACTTCTTAATCAAAGATGATGCATAGGCCACAATGCTCTCATTAGAAATGAGTGTCCAATGATAAACCGAGCTAAAGAAAAGCAAGCTTATTACCTTATGAGAATATGCATAGGCCAAGGCTCTCTCTCTCTTCATGACTGCCTCTACTTTTTTTCGCCACCTTTGGTCGGTTTCATCTTTGGTTAGCATGCTATCATCCCATTTCTCGTTACCTGCCTCAGACTAAACCAAACAAATATCTTTAACATCAGAAGACATCAAACATGTTGTATAAGAATCTTCCATTTGATAGTTTCCCAAGCCCTACAACTTAATATATAATGGGGGCAACCCTAGCCAAATTGGACCGTTGGTCAGATTGTTGATTTGGTAACCACAAGGTTACAAGTTCGACTCCCAATGGGAGCAGCCTATTGACCTACTTGATTTGAGCCAGTCAACTATGGCAAACCTAGGCTGGTTGACCTCCTTGTGGTCCTTTGCTGGCTAGGGTCACAATGTGGGGTTTACCCGTGCACACTCTCAGGTAGTGGCTGCGAGTTTCCCTTGTCACTCAATATAGACAAGTGCATATTCGATAACAATTGCAGATAGGCTCTAAGATTATACAATTAACTACTAAAGAACATATAGACCATCCAGACTTAAACCCATCGAGGAGGTCACATAGGATATCTAAGACATTATACATTTATACTAAATATTCAGCAAAATGGCCATCGCAGATGAATCTCCACCAAAGAGCCATTGCCGGAATGTAATCCATGGAAATGAAAATGGAAATGCATGGAAACGTACCATCTGGGACCATTTGCTCAGGGTGCTCTCCCCATCCTTGTAAGCCTGCCATTGGAGTGCCTGGTTTTCCAACATTTGGATCCTCCGTGATCGAATTTGAGTCTGTACCCTAACTAAAAGCTGCAATTGTTTCATGGCACTGACTGTTTGCTTCTTGACGCTATTGCTTTTAACCACTGCTTGAAGCCTTAGTAAACCCCTCAAAGATCTGAAATTCTTCCTCGACTGTTACAATAAACATAACATTAATAATTTGTATGCTTCAACCTCATGATGTACCTTTCCATATTTATATTGTTGCTCTGTACAAGTATTTTCCACCAGAATATTAAGAGTAGTATTATAAGTATGAAGATTCATAATATGTCTAGTAATTTTTGGATAAGCATATAAATATGAAGAGAAAAATATTACTTTTATGCATATTTAAGGAATCAACACTGTAACATGATGATCAAATTCATTATGCCTCCCACATTTGATAGGATCAGAAAATTAAATTTGCAAAAAAAATCCTAGCCCCTAAAGAGTTTGAAATGAATATTGAAGCTTGGAAGGCCAGACAAAACTAGAACAAATGCAAAATAATGATGGCAGGTTTATATTAAAGAATGTAAATTATCAGGTCTTTTTATAGATGAAATATGATATATAAAGCTCACATAACATTGCAAATAAACTATGATTGCTCCTCAGAAAACAAGGCATGGCACGCACAAATTAATGCATAGTTGCATTAAGGCTGATTTAAAACATGTAAATGAGTAAATATAATTCTCAACATTCAACAGAAATGATAGTGTACCCATCTATTAGTTTATTATAAGCTTACCATATAACCCCGAAAGATTGCCTGGATCCTAGTGGCTGAGAAATGAAGCGCTTGTAGAGTCGGTTCTGGTCTCTGAGTGTAGCTGGTTTCTTTGCGGTTTTGGTTCACCGTAGAAGAAGCAACTCTAGGAGAGGTGACCCTCGGAGGATCAACCCTTGGAGATGTTGCTCTGGGAGAAGCAGCCTGTGGAGATGTTTCCCTTGGAGAAGCAGCCCGTGGAGATATTGCCCTTGGAGAAGCAGCCCGTGGAGATGTTTCCCTTGGAGAAGCAGCCCGTGGAGATATTGCCCTCGGAGAAGCAGCTCGTGGGGAGCTAACTTTTAGAGGACCAGTCCTCGGGGATGCAACCCTAGGAGGAGAGTACCTTGGCGAAGCAGCTCTACAGGAAGAAGCCCGGGAAGGAGAAACCCTTGGAGATGTTGGCCTTGCAGAAGCATTTTTTTGTTGCTCGTAGTAGAGAGGAACAAGTAGGCTCTGTTCAGATGCCTCCTCCAGTATTTTCTCAATACTACTCGGTTCTCTGAAGAGTGGAATAAATGATTTGAACTCTCCATGCTTTAGTATTCTCCGTCCCTTCTTCTTTTCATGAGGCGTTTTCTTTTCTGTTCCCTGTTACATTTAATCTGAATTAGGCTAGGGTCTTGCATTCGGAAGGCAACGTGAAAAGTGGAAGTTCCTTTCATGATAAATTGATAAAGATGTTTCCAGAAAAAAAACAATAAGCATTTCTCATGCTCTGGACCAAAACATTAACGAGAATTATATTGACTCCATCTAGAGACTTTATTCAATATCGAAGAATTCTACTAGACTGTAAAGGCCCAAAAAGAATGGATATATGAGTACTAATGCTACATTATATGACAGAGTATTTGATCCAAAGCAACAATTTTATCCTCGTTAAACAAGTTAAGATGAAATTAAGTGAAAATAAGCCTGTCTAGATTTAATGCCTCAAACGTTTTCAACCCATCTTTGAATGGATTAGCGATCTCTTAAGAAATTACTTCCATATCCCCTTCCACTGGCACCCGAACGAAGGAAATTGCATGTTCAATTATGCACCAAGGCATGATTCCAGAACACAGGAACGCAGAATAGGAAAAACAAATTCACACCCTCGATCTACTAACTGTTTTGAAGAGTGAACAAAATGAACAAAAACAGCAAACCAGATATTTAAGATTAACGCGACCAGACCATACTTGCCTGGCATTCAAAAGAAAATGAATACAGAACAAAAGCATTTGATGATAGCTGGTGCTTTTTCACCATTTATGGTTGAGGCAATATGCAATTTCAAACAAGTGAAGCAATATAGGAAGTATAAGAGATTGAAACACATCTGAACTCAATATTTTACTGGATATGATATCATTTCCACTTACATCAAGTTGCTTATCCTTGGAAGAAGAATTGGGCACAAAAACCCTTTTGATGGCAGAAAGCCAGCTGCCTTTCTTTCCCATCTTCCTAGCATTACTACTTCACCCTACAAGAACCATCATAATCATGGAGTTAATAAATAAACAACATATTACTCAGCACCTGCAAATTCAAAATTGATAGATCAATATTTAAAGTGAAATAGCAGAAACTGCACACAATGTTTCTAAGCCCCACCAGGGATCAAGTAAGCCATGAGGAAAGGGACAAGGAAAGAGTGAATTAGGTAGCAAAGAAATCACAGAGATTTATAATTTAACAATTACCATAATTCCTTGAATAAAGGATAAAAGATGTTTTTGTCTTTATTTCCTTGTCAACACTAACAATTTAACAGAGATTAGCAGGAAGGGGGAAAAAATTGAAGAGCAACAACAAAAAAGAACATATTTTTTAAAGAAGAAATTATAGACCCAAAATCTTCATAAATACAGGCATGGAAGAGGACATTCAAGGGAGAAATTCTACAAAGATTCACTTAGAAACAAGAACTGAGAACTCCCAACACAGATCACATAAAACTGAAAAAGCTGACATTTTTACACACAAACTAAAGTGAAGAACTTGCATAATCCCAAGATAATAATCTACAAAATGAGGGGAAAAAAAAAATCAAATCTTTTATTCAGTGGGATGCAAGAATTCTTTTGTACCTCTCAAGTGTTTTTTCGTCTCCCATACCCTTTCAGAAAAGCTGCATCCAACCCAAAAGCTCAGCTCAACCCAGCTCTCTCTCTCTCTCTCTAGAATTCCTGTTCTCTCTTTCTTTCTTTCTTTCTTTCTTTCTTTCTTTCTTTCTTTCTCTTTCTAGCAGACCCAATCCTGCTTTACAAGTATATACAAACAAGACACCTTTTATTTGGGTTTAAAAGTTTGGCTAACTGCCTATTTCATGTAGGGATGTATTCTTAATCCGATTATTTGTCGCTTGCAAGACCTTTTACACCTTCCTAATTGCTGACTTTGTGAGTTTTAATCATATATTTATTTTGGGAGTAAAATGATGATGACAGGCATGTATCATCGTGTCAACTAGGGGAGGGTCCACACTCCGCCATCGTCAAATTTTACTGCGACCTGTAAACTGTACTTTCGTGAATTTACTTTTGTTGTGACGGAGCACAAATAAAATCTAGCATTTTTAATAGACATGGATTTTAAAATAAATTTGTAGATATAATTAGAAAAAAGAGCCAAAGACCTTGTGGTCAAGCGACATAAAGTAACTCTTAAAATGGAAGGTCATGGGTTTAAGCTTCAATGAAGGTAATATTGACTTATTGAATTTCAGTATGTTGAAAATGTATATGAACTAACAGGATCAATAGTTTTTTTTTTTGAAAACGTTTTCAAAAAAAAAAAAAACAGGATCAATAGTTGTTAAAAAAAAAACTAGAAAAAACATGGGAGAAAAAGAAAAAAAATACCAAGTCTAAAATAATTTAAAATAATAATAATAATAAAGTAAATTAAAATAATAATAATAATAAAGTACAACGCCCCACTGGAGCGCATATAGTGCACTTTGGAGACAAAAAACAGGTCTTATTGCAATGTCTATTTTCTTCTCTCTCCTCTACATAAGTTTTTGAATACGCACAAACCAACCAAAATCCCTTATTGGGGATGCTCTAAGTTATTTAAAGTTTATAGGAAAAAAAAAATTACAAACTAAAAATTTTAGTTATTTTTATGGTGAATTTATCATAGGAGAAATTTGACATTTTTGAGAAAATGGTTAAATACAACTTTAAACTTTATACGATAAGTCAATTAGGCTCTTAAACTTTTAAAAGTTACAATTAAATCTATTAACTTATTATTTTCGTGCATTTAGACTCAACAACAAATCAATTACTTGTAATAGCATGTAAGATGTTGCGGTGGCATTTTTCAAATAAATAAATAAATAATTAATTAATATAGAATCTTAATTAAAAAAAATAAAAAGAAAGAGAAGACGGCTGCCTCTATCTTCTTCGTCTCTGGTAGATGACGAGAAAAATTCACAATCTTTACTCAAAAAAAAACCAATGTCTTGTAAGGAGTCCCAAAACCTTCTCTCTCTTCACTCTCTCTCTCTTCTCCATATAAACTAATATTTCCTCAAAAACTTAGCACAAACCACTATTGCGGTTGCTCTAAGAAATGCTACAATGAACATAGCAGTTGCAAGGGATTAATTCCCGCTGGCTTCCTCAAGAATCATTCGCACTTCATCAGGTGTTAATAAGATACAAATGTCTCTTTTAATTTATTTGAGTCTTAAAAATACAATTATCTTAAAATCAATAACCTAACAGGATTTGCCTTAATATAGAAAAAAAAAAAACTATGGGTTAGATTTATAAAGAGTTAATTTCATGCTTGGTCTTAGATTTATAAGCGGTAGTTCACTTTTAGTCATTTTTTCAGAACATTTTTATTTGGGTTTAGTATTATTGTGGCATGATCATTTTTTGTCATCCGTTAACAAAATCATTGAAATGCGTTAAATACAATGATATTTTGATCTTTTTACACAAAGCAGGTTGACTCGCTATATTTTTTTTTATTAAAAAAATTTATAATTAAAGACTAAAATGTCTTTGCATTTTACATAATATAATTTAAATTGTTTTGTTGATAGATAACAAAATATAATAATACTAAGATCAAAGAGAATATTCTAAAAAGACTAAAAATAAATTGTGACATATAAATTTAAAACTAAAACTATCTAATTTATAAATGCCCCAAGGAAAGAGATAGAGAAAAATCACATTTCAATATTTCATACTTATACACTCAAGCCAACAATAAAATTTTGGCAAATAGTTGATCGTGGGCTGGAGAATGATTAATAACAAATAATTTCTGATCTGATCTGTACTACCTTTTTATTCCCACTAACTTTTTTTTTTTCAACATATTTTCATGTAATACATGGATACCTTATGATTCCAATGGCACGCACAACTCTTTGGGATAGATATTGGATGGCCAACATTTTTGTTATGAGATAAACGATTTTAGGTTGATGCTAAATCTAAAAAGGTTAATAGGTCTTTTTTATTAAAATTTAAAATTTTAATTCTGTGATTATCAAGTTTAACAATCTAACCAACTTGATTGGAGTTATTATTTAAATGATCATTTTAGCCTTCCAAATCACTTATATATCCATAGAGGTTAATTAGTTCATCACCAATTAACACGAATTTTGCATCACCAAGCATGTTTGTATCACAATATTATGTGGTGTTTCATTCTTTCTCATCAACAAGTTGTGATGATACCGTAACACTGTTAATTAACTTAGTAGCGATAACTTTTTATATAATATTTTAACAAAGAATTAAAATTTATATTGTCATAATAGTCAATTATTATATGTTGATTTTTAAGTTAAAGATAGAAATGGAAATGCTATTATACTCCAGAGATTAAAAATAAAATTAACTTTTTAATAATAATAAAAATTAAAATTTGACATTTTAAAAAAATTAAAATTTTAAACATTTTAATAATAAATTTCTGATCATTTGATGTTGGCCACCAGCTTCGAACAGTCTTAATTACTTTAATTGGAAGAATATTTCTTTTTAGGCATCGCCATTCGCCAGTGTACCGCTACACCCACCCACTATCCACTTATTATAAAACTGCTAGGTTCATTTCTCTTCAAATTATATCATCATTTCTTGTACCTTTTACTAGGGTGACAAGGCAATTATTTTCCTTTTACTAGTTTTTTTTTTTTAAATTCTTTTTATAAGAATTAATGAACATTTCATGATGTCGAATGATATTAATTTGTATTTGTTTTTTTTTAATTATTGACGAGAGAAATATGGAGTCATTATCCAATGACGTACATTGGGTAAATCTCGCCTTATGATTCTAACTGGTAAATGATCTCAAGGAGATAATGTTAGACATATATGTCCTAGGAGTCCACGTTTATTGTTTTGGGCATTAATTTATTATTAAATAAATATAATAAATAATTGTTTTATTTATTTTATTAAGACTTAGTTAATATTTGATATTATTTCATACAATCTTCTCAATTCTTCATTCTTTAAGTGTTAAGAATATGAGTGACGAAGAATTAATAAATGAAGTATTGTAAAAAAGTTCGTAGTCATAGGAATTCTAATTGGGCATTAGAATTCCGATAAGACTAGCACATTGTCCTTCTTATGGTGAGTCTCATGTCATTCTGTATGAGACACAGAGAGTGGACATGTGGATGATTGTTAGAGAACAAGTCATTGAACATTGACGGACTACAACGTATCGTATGGTGTTTACCTACGTGTCATCGGTATGTTGTATG
This sequence comes from Ipomoea triloba, assembly GCF_003576645.1. NCBI lineage: Eukaryota > Viridiplantae > Streptophyta > Magnoliopsida > Solanales > Convolvulaceae > Ipomoea > Ipomoea triloba. The sequence continues at coordinate 6,484,840 of NC_044922.1, read as the reverse complement.
TTACAAGTATGCAATAATCATTTGACTTGAGACGACATGGTTGTCTTGTACATATGGTGGACTAGTTTTTGCCGGTATGCGCCTTTTGTTCCTTATGGGACTATAAGTGTATTTGATGGCCTAGTTCAGTATTGTACGGAGACATGTGCGCGTTCAATAGAGGATCCACCGCCTTGAGGTAACAATGATATTCCAGTCTATTCAATAATTATACAACGAGAATCTCTAGCCAGAGTATAATGAAGTTCGACTTCAGGTTAAGAATATTGAATAGACATATAGACCGGGTTTATGGGTTTGACCAAGTTTGACCATGACTTTTATCTGGTCGGAACAAGTGTTGTGTGGAAGGAATGTTGCATGATATTTGTAACGGAAGGGTTCATTATAATATATTAAAATATATTCATTGTCAACTAGGTAGTCATGACATACTGCTAGGTGTCACTCATGACTTACGAGTTATTTAATAATGAGTTATTAAATATTACTCGTTGCTAGTTTGAGAACCTAGAAAGTCATACCTTAATGGTTCGTGGTAATGCTGAGAACTTTAAAAGAAATTGATAAAGAGTTATCGATATTGAATTAATACATTAATATTTGATTACAAGAATCACTCAACTTATTCCCATGCTACGTACTTCAAATAAACCATGTCATTTGATATGATCCCACATTGGTTCCACGAGAGATTATATTGTGGAGTGATACTTAAGTTGAGGCTAAACCTCCACTGATGAGCTAGCTTTAATTTTATGGTAAAGTTAGAGTCTTGGTTTGAGTATCATATCATTTGGTGCTCTCGTGAGAAGTCAGAATGTGGTGGGAAAGGGGCTACCCAGAAGAGTCCAAAGTGAAGCCGTAAGAGTCCAAAGTGAAGCCGTCCACCCACATCCGGTGCTCTCATTGAGAAGCCAGAATGTGGTGGAAAAGGACTACCGAGAAGAGTCCTGAAGCCGTCCCCGAGAAGAGTCCAGAGTGAAGCCATCGACTCATCCGGTACTGGCGTAGCGGAGGGGGACCATTTTCCCTAGTGCTTGATGCCGAGAATATGTCGACTTCTCAAGAGGTGGGCTACTCTTAGGGTTGACCCATGCCCTAAATTCAACATTTCAAAATATTTGGTTTCACGAAGATGATTTATACGGTTGTACTACATGTATGTATTCTTAATTTACTTCATAATCCATGATTAATCATTGATTTTAAGAGGTGAATTCATTTTTTTCTTTTCCCTTCACCTATCAATACAGATCATATGACATAAATCTGATATATATATACTCTATATACTTTGACAAGTACAACTAGCTTATTATTATCAATCAATTTGACCTTTTAATTTATATATGAATTTAAAGTTTGTTTGTTGTATCAAATCACACCTACCACAGATCGAATCATTTTAACGATAATAGAGTAAGCATATGGATATGATGAATGTTGGTTCATAACTTACTTTATATTTGGAGGTGTCATTTTCTATATCCTATTCCTACTTTTCGGTGATTATAAGAATGGGTACGCGATTGTAACATCTTTTGCTCGATGTTTCTTTTTCCTGTTGTCCCATAGAATTAAATGCTCGTCAGTGCTCCTACCTTCTACTCATATCGGTCTGGTCCCATGTTTTGGTCTGCTCTGCTCTCTTTCGGCGTGTCCATGTCCAGTTGCCCGTTGGAGCTGATCGAGCCTCTTAAATTAAATATCTTCTACGCATATATGCACCATGCTTTGCTTTAATTTGAGGCTTTAGTTTCTGCAGTGCATCTATGTTTTTGGACATTCTCCCTATAATTTTTACCTAATTAATTAAATTACTATATGATGGATTATATTGGCCATGGTAGTCTGATATCTACTATTTTGTACAATAATTCACCCCTTATTTTAGTTGCTTTGATGTTTATTTTCTTTATCCTAGTGAAATTGATAATTGTTTGTGTATTATAATGTCCCAAGAGTTTAATTATCCACAAGGAGCAACATTTTGGACAAGTTTTGGAAGCAAAGGAAATTACCTAATCACAAAAGCAAACAAGAATAAGAATTGGAAAAGAATTGGAAGTTGCCTAATGGGCCAAAACCCATCTGTCTCCTATTTATACTACAATTTTCTGCTATTTTACTTGGTTCCCTTATAGAGTTTCCAACCCTAGTTAGTTTTAGTTTATTTTTCCCCTTCTCTTTATATTTTCCTAGCATAGTTTAGATTAGTTTTATATTAGATTATTTAATTTCAAGCTTATGATGCATGAGTAGTTAGCCAATGAGTTTTGATTAGGGTTCTATTGTTGTTCTTGATGCTAGGTTTATGATTATTGCATAAAGGGGATAATTAATTAACCTAGGGTTTTATGTTTGAATTGGATTATAATTTCCTCTTATTGATAATTGATGCGCAGCTTTTATTGATTTGCTTTGGAGAGGATTTCATCACAACAAAAGTTGGGTGAAAGACTCAGCCTAACCAATTTCAACCCAATTTTTCCTACTATGAGAATAGGGGTAATTTGGGGGCTCATAATGCTTTTGTGTTTTAAGGTTATGATTGATGCATCACGAAAGTGGGCAATCCTAGCCCAATTCTAGTTTATTGATTACGAAAGTAGCTGAACTGAATTCTTGAGTGTATTGCCAATAAATCCCTTGGTTAATTGTTTTCCAATAATTTTGAGATTGTTAGAGCATCAAGATTGCAATCCCCTTAATCTGACTCATTCTTTTATCATACAGTTTATTCCTTATTTTATTTTAATTCATAAATCATATTTTACTTGGATTCTAGTGAATTCCAATACTTTAGTGCCTAAAATTATACATATCATACAAGTACGTGCCATAGTCCCAATCCTCAGCGGAACGACATTTACATCCTCTTTTTACACTCACAATTATACACATCATAGTCCGACTCAAATAACTCAATAATTAAAAGATAACATATAGATAATATATAAAGACAAAGTACATGTTGAGTGGAATAGACCAAGATCTTGTATAATGCTATTACAAAATATTGAATGATGTCTTAATGAGACAATTAGTAAGCTAGTAACAATTTACACCCAACTCACTCTTAACTACCCCGCGAAAAAAAAAAAGGGCGGGAGGTTGTAACCGAAGTTGACCGCGCCCTGCTCCTCACCGGCTGAGGTCAAGCATCAGGCCTGATCACGGTGGCTGAGCGTTGGGCTCGGCCTCGACCACTAGGGCTAAGCATTGGGCTCGGCCCCTAGGTTAGGCTAGATGCCTAGTACGACACGTTTTCTTGAAAGTAACAAGTCTAATTTCAAGGTATATAATACGACACATTTTCTTGAAAAGAAAATTCAAAATTTTGGTAATCAACTACAATTACTAATACATGTATTTGCTTAAAACTCTGATATGATGTTACTAAACTTCAAAAAAAAAAGGGAGTAAATGTGATTTTTAAAGTTGTAATAGTAAATTACTTTTTATAATAGAAAAGTAATCACAGTGACTCATAAGTAAAAGGTTTGAATTTAGTCGAAGATATGAATTCTCTAAACTTCACATTCTAAGATGGTCTTTAATTAAATTTGATATTGACCACATGGAGGAAATGCTTTGAATGAATACTCAATTCAAACCAAAAAAAAAAAAAAAGCTATAGCAGACTAATATTTGCTGGGTCAAGCATCTGAGAATGGATTGGGCCAACCACCTTATCACAGTGGGCCAACCTCTCATGGTCTAACACTCTAACCTTGAAAATGTCAATTTCATCAGAACTGGCCCAGACTCAATATATAGGCAAATTATGCTATGGACCCGCGTCTATGTTCCCAAATTTAGAACCTTTCACAATTTTAGAACTTCATATTTACAATTTTACATCTGAATATACAAAATTACATTACTCAATATTTACAACTTTTGAACTCTATATTCACAATTTTATTATATAGATTCAAAAATTGTGTTGTACTGTTGAACATAGAGTTTTGGTACTGTTGAACATAGAGTTATGAAATTGTGAACATGAAATTATGAAATTGTGAGAAGTTATAAAACTGTGAACATGAAGTTATAAAATTATGAACATGGAGTTATGAAATTATGAACATAGAATTATGAAATTGTGAATATAGACCCGGATCCACCTTGCAAGGTATACCCGGGTCCATGGCATAACAATGGTGATTCCAGTCATCAAAAGACCATAAAAATTAAACCAATTTAAGTTGTTCATAATTGACCACTCAAATCAAGAAGATCAATAGATAGCTACTACATGGAGTTGGACTTTGAATAATGTGGTTACCAAGCCAATTATATAATTCTATCAATAGGTTGAATATTATTTGATCCGTATTTTGTAATTCTCATATAAAGAATGCATACAAGCAGCCTATATCATACATGACTTATTTTAAATTTATATCTTAGTTATAAATAATATATTATATTATTAGTGTTGTTTAGTTAATTGTGTGTTTTTCTTTTTATGTTTGTATGGTAAGGTTCATATGAGATCCTAGTTCATATTACAAGTATGCATACTATTGACATAAATATTCATTTTTAGTATATTGCAAGTTTTTTTTTTTTTTTTTTGGTATATTACCTAACAAATTAACCTTTAATATACTAAAAATGTTATTAGTGGTTCACAATTTTTTTTTTATTACTATTAACTCTATTAAAAATTGTTATCTCTATGTGTTGCAGCTATCCCACTATCGAGGTTCGATCTTGTGACTTTCCTCAAAGAGAGCCACAGAGAGATGTCATCTAAGTACAAAGTGCTTGGCGTGGTCCACAATTTAATTTGCTATCTACTCCGTATTTGATTATGATAGAATGGACATTCTACTAATTAAAATAATCATGTTTTGTCCGGTCATTATAGCATGGGTCATGCACTCATGCATGGCTCACCTTCTACTGTGAACCATTGATATAGTATATATTTTTAATATATTATTAAAAAATTATTTTTTAAATGTGCATTATTCGAGTATAAAAGATTTATCAATCATTATTGTAGCACACGACTGAAAACTCCCCACATAAATTTAATTGGTTTTGGCAGTAGGTGAGGGAGTTGGCAAGCATGGAAAGTTGAATTGAAAGCAACGATTATTTGATATATATAAAGAAAAGGAGGAAAATTAAACACAATCTTACATTCTTACATACAAAGAGGAATAATATAATATAATATAATATATATAATAAAAGATGAATAGCAGTAATATGCTGTGTACGCATGCAGAGGATTTTACATAGGTGGTGGAGCACAATCAACACTTGAAATTGGACCAAAAGCTGCTTCTGATGTCGTCGGAGCTGCGGCAGCAGACGCCGCCGGGCCAAAGGCGGCACCAGAGCTCAGAAAGCGTGACGTCATTGCACGGCCAGAACTGGTTCTCAGTGCCTTGCAGAGGTCTGGTAAAAGAACTCCTGTAAACAAAAAATGTTGCAATTAAAAACAATAAAAATGACAAATTAAATGTCCATTATATTAATCTCAATAAGTCATATATGGGGAAAGAAAGAAAGGTCAAAGGAGGCACCTTCTTCAGAAGCCAAGTTGTAGTACAAATCAACAATGTTGGGGCAGTTTTGGTAGCATTGTGGGGAGCAAAGTTTAGCGGTGAAACGGTGGTCGAGGAGGAAATCAGATGATATTCCCAGGGATTTCCGATCAACTCCACAGGCAGCAATACATTCATCTGTCTCAATATGTTCACGCGTCCCCACCACCACCTCTGATGTCTTGCACTGCAATTTCATACTTCCGTCGCCAGATGAATAAGTCTCTAACACGCATCGATTCCCAGAAGATGCAATTGAAAATGAGCAGATGCCAACTGGTAATTGCTCACAAACCAAGTCTCCCAGAGCGGTTTGGATGAAGAGGAGAGAGAAGCAGGCGAGAAAATAATGTATCAACTTCATTTTCAATTCTGCTCTGCTCTAAGAGGAAAATTAAAGAAGATTACTGGATGGGCTTTAATTTAATTTCTTGGTTGATATATATATATATATGATGGTTTTGTGTCGGGTAGCATTGCATGCATGAAGTTTAAATAGAGTTGATGAGGAAGTGATGAATTGAAAAATTAAGCATGCAAAATGACAAGGCATAGTATGCATGCTAGTGTTTATGGTAAACGCTACGAATCTTGATTTGGTTTATTCAATTAGTTAGGTTGTACTGCTGTCTTTCAAATAAATGAATGGTAATTTGGAGGGGTTTGTATTCAAAGCCGGAGCGCAAAAGCAACGCACTCCATTCCTTCCAACTTTACCATCACTCCAATTCTAGCTAATTATTAATTGACTGCTCAAACACTTCATTCTTTTTTTTTTTTTTAGAGTTATTAATACTCGTTTTGGTCCATCGATTATGGAGTATTACATGATTTAGTCACTGACTTTAAAAATTATCCAATTTAGTTCTTTGATTTTTAAAATCGCACTCAATTTGGTCTTGTGTTAAAAAATATATATGTATAAAGCTAGTTAAGTTGAAGGGCAAAATTGTCAATTAACTGTGTGATTTGAAAAGTCAGAGGACCAAATTGAGTAATTTTCAAAGTCAATGACTAAATTAAGTAATACTCAATAGTCGATGGACCAAAACAAGTATTAACTTCATATTAAAAAAACAATTTATAATTCGACAAAAGGTTACTTGTATAATTCTTCTTCATATTTTTATATAATACTATATACTTCGTTATTATATATAGAGATAGAGAAATTGATCAAGGTGTTAAAACTTCTTATAAGTTGTGTTTTCAAAAAAAAAAAAAAAACTTCTTATAAGTTGTAATTAACACAAGGATATTGTATTTTAATTTGCTAGCCATAGCAGCAGGCAGCAGTAGTAGCAACAACAACAACTACTACTACTAATTATTATTATTAGTATATTGTAATTAATACAAAAAAATTATATTAATAAATATTTAACTTACAAAATTGCTACTTCATTAGATTGCTCCACTTAGCCATTACATGATGAATCCAATCAACATGAGCTCTCAATCTATCCACAATATTGTGAACCGACTGAGAGTTCATCTTGATTGGATTCATGCCATGAACAAGTGGAAGATGGAAGGGATGAAAATAAGCACTTGAATCCATATGAGAAAAATTATTTAGAATTAAACATAAGGAGTTAATATTTATTTTGGTCCCTAGACTATGAAGTATTACTTAATTTAATTTTTGATCTATTTTGAAAATCACCGAATTTGGTCCTCTAACTTTAAAATAAAGAATGCGTTGGCTCATGTGTTAGCAAGAGCTGCGAGTTCTTAGTCTGGTCCTCGTGTTTGGGTTTCCACTTACCTTCTTGTATTCAACACTTGATTATTTAATATATTCTGATTTTTGCATTCAAAAAAAAAAAGAAAAAAGGAATATACCAATTTTTAATAGAGCATCTCCATTTATGCACTTTTCATGGTTTTTGGAACCGTAAAAAATTACAAGCTAAGGTTGATTTTTAACAAATGTTGAGAATGATATGATTTTTTGTTGTATTTTTCTCCTCCTATTTTTTATTTTTGTGGAGCCCACCAAGAATCGCGCACGGGCCTACTGGGCGCGTATATTTATAGCCTTTTTTAGTTTTTTATTTGTTGTCGACCTTTATCTTTTTCTGTTTTTTCTTTTTTCTCCGTTTTTCTTTCTCTCTTCTCTCTTTTTTAATTGGTACCTCAAAAATCTTGAAAATAAAAAACAAGAGCTATTGAGGTTACTCTAACATGAATTATTTTATTTGCATAAATAAAGAAGGAATACTTACAATACACTACAATCTTACATACAAAGAGGAATATATATGTAATTTAAAGATCATATCGTCAAACCATAAAACATATATATAATAACCATTAGTGATAATATTTTGTGATTTTACATAGGTGCTGGAGCACAATCAACAGATGCAGTCGAAGTTGGAGCAAAAGCCGCCGCTTCTGATGTCGGAGCTGCCGCCGCAGTGGACGCCGGAGCAAAGGCGGCACCAGAGCTCAGAAAGCGTGACGTCATTGCACGACCAGAACTGGTCCTTAGTGCCTTGCAGAGGTCTGGTAAAAGAACTCCTGTAAAAAAATGTTGCAATTAAAAACAACAAAAATGACAAATTAAATGTCCATTATATTAATCTCAAAAAGTCATGGGAATGAAAAGAAAGAAAGGAGGCACCTTCTTCGGAGGCCAAGTTGTAGTAGAGATCAACAATGTTGGGGCAGTTTTGGTAGCATTGTGGGGAGCAAAGTTTAGCGGTGAAACGGTGGTCGAGGAGGGAATCAGACGATATTCCCAGGGATTTCCGATCAACCCCACAGGCAGCAATACATTCATCTGTCTCAATATGTTCACGCATATACATATCAGTCCCCACCACCACCACCTCCGATGTCTTGCACTGCAATTTCATAGTTCCGTCGCCAGATGCATAAGTCTCCAACACGCATCGCTTCCCGGAAGATGCAATTGAAAAAGAGCAGACACCAACAGCCAATTCCTCACATACCAAGTCCCCAAAAGCAGCTTGAACCAAGACCAGAGAAAAGGCAAGGAAATGGACCAACTTCATTCTCAATTCTATCTAGTATAGGTTACCTGTTGGGCGGGTGAAAAGTCAGGTCCAGTGTACTAAATGGCTAGGAGATTGTTTTCCGTGCTGAGACTGAAGGCTCAAGTATAATACCCTACCTTTTGAAAATGTGGCGGTATAATAAAGCAATAAGGGGTATTGCACTAATGCACTGAGAATGAAAGATTATTGCTTAGCTTTCTTGATTGGATTGGCTGGTTGATGATTCTGTGAGGGAGGGGTGGCATGGAGTTTAAATAGACTTAGTTGAGGAATTGAAGTGATGCAAAATGACAAGACACAAGTATTCTTGTGTGTGTTGGAGGTAAGGGAATCCTCATTTGGTTTTTAGTATATTCGATGAATGAATTTGCTGTTTTTCAAATACAGAATTAAATTGTACGAGCGAGACTAAATAGATGAATGATCGTTTAAAAAAAAAAAATAGATGAATGATCATTTGGAGGTATATGCAAAGCCGGATCGGAGTGCCGCAGCAGCAAAGTAATATATATATATATATATATATATATATATATATATATATATATATATATATATATATATATATATATATATGATGTTTGTCACCTATTCGTGTTCTTGGTTTGAGCCGATCAATTATGGATAATAAGCTTAATGTACCTCCTTGTGACTGATACTTTACCAACTAGGGCCACAAAGCAGGTTTATCCCGTGCATACTCTCTAATAGTGACTACAGATTTTTCATCTTCAACCAAAAAATTTTGACATTATGACTGACAAATGTATGGTATTGGTTGAGCTTTCACACATTTCATTGATCACTTGTATAGCAGTATAGCACCATGCTACCTCTATATATGCTCCGCAAATAAGTAATCAATTCATTCCAAAAAAGATTATGGCCGTGTTTGGTAAATAATCAGCCTATCAGCTAATTTTGACTTATTTATCACTATTAGTTGTTTGGTTAATAAGCTTTTTGTAAATCTAAAATACTAAAATTCAAAAGGCTACTCAAAGTAGCCTTTTCAATTAGCTTTTTGAGAAAAAAAATTATACCAAACAGCTATCAGCTAACAGCTAATCTATCAAACAACTTTTTACAATCAACTAATGTTATTAACAAATCATACCTTTTAACTCAAACAGCCAACCCAATCAACCAACAGCCATTTACCAAACAGGGCCTATAACTTCAAAGACTAAATCTATACCACAAGTATAATTTGAGGATCAAGCATGTCATTTTTCAAAATGAGAATATNATATATATATATATATATATATATATATATATATATATATATATATATATATATATATATATATATATATATATATATGATGTTTGTCACCTATTCGTGTTCTTGGTTTGAGCCGATCAATTATGGATAATAAGCTTAATGTACCTCCTTGTGACTGATACTTTACCAACTAGGGCCACAAAGCAGGTTTATCCCGTGCATACTCTCTAATAGTGACTACAGATTTTTCATCTTCAACCAAAAAATTTTGACATTATGACTGACAAATGTATGGTATTGGTTGAGCTTTCACACATTTCATTGATCACTTGTATAGCAGTATAGCACCATGCTACCTCTATATATGCTCCGCAAATAAGTAATCAATTCATTCCAAAAAAGATTATGGCCGTGTTTGGTAAATAATCAGCCTATCAGCTAATTTTGACTTATTTATCACTATTAGTTGTTTGGTTAATAAGCTTTTTGTAAATCTAAAATACTAAAATTCAAAAGGCTACTCAAAGTAGCCTTTTCAATTAGCTTTTTGAGAAAAAAAATTATACCAAACAGCTATCAGCTAACAGCTAATCTATCAAACAACTTTTTACAATCAACTAATGTTATTAACAAATCATACCTTTTAACTCAAACAGCCAACCCAATCAACCAACAGCCATTTACCAAACAGGGCCTATAACTTCAAAGACTAAATCTATACCACAAGTATAATTTGAGGATCAAGCATGTCATTTTTCAAAATGAGAATATATTTTTTGTGACAAACTAACCAAAATTTTACTGCAAAGACCAAAACTATCACTTCATAGATTATTCAATGATAAAAAATAGACATGTCTATAACTTAGAGATTGAGCTTATACCATGGTTATATATAACTGATTTGGAACCAATAATGTTATTGTTTTTTTTTTCTTTTTCTAATGTAAATTAAAACTGAAAAAATTATGAAAAATGAAAATAGACAATTAAACTAAACTTGCCTATGATATCTTTGTTATATTTTTTTTTCCCCAAGGAATAGAGAGGTTTTCGAAAATGGCAATCATAACATTGACAACCTCCATTGTATCACCCTCATTTACACCAAAATCCACTTTTTTAATAGTAGCTTCTCACCTTTTTGTCTCAATTAGGGTTATGTTAAAATTTTAAACACAAAAAAGATTGAACTTCTTTACAACAACCGGACGGTTATGAATCTTTATATTTTTATTTTTTCAAGATATAAATACCAAATAGGACAAGAGAATATGAACATGCATTCATAGTGTATGGTCATAAGCTAAACTGCAAATATAAGAAAGATTATATCTAAATGTAATCGAAAATGTCAAGAAAGAAGAATTAAATCAATAATGGTGTGTTTGATAATATGGTGGAATTGAAATGATTACCAATATTGATGTTTCGTTATGTATGATCATATATAATCGAAATAACGGTTTTAAAAATACAAAAATAAAAAACAAAAAACAAAAGTTGTCCATCAAATGACTAGTGCTGCGTCACCTAAGAGATTCGAATTCTCGCGGGGAAACCCATGTACTTAGCAGGCACACGCCTTAACCACTCAACCAAAGCAACAATGCATGCCTCAAAGATTTTTAACTTAACAGGAATGGTTCCATGTGGACGAAGTCAAGGAACCAAAAATAAAAAGGCAACTCTTTTTTGTTTTTTTTTTTGAGAAGAAAAAGGCAACTCTTGTTATATGATTAAATGGTTAATAAATTGTGTACTTGTAAATAAATTGAAAGCACATAATTTATTAACTATAGACACATAATATGTTAATTGTATGCACATAATATAATATTGTGTGCTTTCAATTTATTTACAAGCACATAATATATTAATTGTATTCACATAATCTGAATGTCATTTTAGACGATGACCATCGTCCATAATACAAAATGGACCCCGACTATAATTTTCCCACAACTTGCAAAGCATGCATGTCATTGGATAACTACTCAATAATTCTTTGTAACTTGTAAAATATATTAAGTAACTGAACTTTTTGCCAATCATATTCAACATTCAATAATTTACTCTACCAAATAACCATATGTTCTTGTAGTACTTTGTTGATTAAAGAGTCACAAGGCGTACGTGCACACTGGATAGTAGTTGCGCACGAATTTTCTTCGTCATCCAAAAAATTTTGGCATCATGACTGCCGAATGTATGGTATTGGTGGAACGTTCACACATTTCATTGATCACTTATATAGCACCATGTGCAAAGAAGTAATCAATTCATTCCAAAATAAAAAAAAAAAAAAAGTATCCATTTGGTTAGGACGAATTTAAATTATTTTTCAACAAATTCTTATTAAAGTCTTGAACTCTGATGTTTGGATGGTGATGAAAGTATTAAACTATAATAGAGGGTAAGGTAGGAAAAATAAAAACAATACTAAAATCGAAATAATATGAACCATTCATTTTAATAAACAATTAGATCAACATTTTTTAGCTCTTGTTATAGGCCTTAATTTTATTGGTTCTTATTAGATTAGTAGATTTGACTCCGATCATGAGCGGCTTATAAATATTTTTGGTTTAAGCTAATCAACTATGTGTACATATTTACAAGTAGTGGTTGAATGTTTCCATTGTCACTAAAAGTTGAACAAATAGTAGTCGTAGATATATGCATGTAATATTCTAAGTGCAGTGCTTTGTCACTAATTTTATGGGTGTCTAAACTTCGGTTAAAAATTGATTAACTGACCAAATTGAAGAAATTTGGTTAATCATTTTTAATTAATAAAATTCAGTTCAGTTAATGGTTAAGGAATGTATAGAATTTCAGTTAACGGTTAATTCGGTTCGAAACTATCGCTTAACTGAATTAATCGAAATTTTAAATAAATAAATATATAAATGGACAAAAACTTGTATGAGGCTGTTTCACGAATCTCTATCCGTAAGACGAGTCGGATGTTTAATTAATGACGCTTGAAATTTGGATTAGTTGCTACTTTCCTGATGTTGTAAATTGTGCTTTTATAATTGTTGTGCTTATGAATCTATTATGGTAGGTATTGATATAATGAGTAATGATATTTTATATTTATAATTTTAACAATTTTAAAATTTAAATAAAAATTTTGGTTAATCGGTTAACAAAAAAATTTGATTGAATTTATTTAGCAATAGAAATTTCGGCTCAGTTAATGGTGAGAGATTTGGAAATTTCGGTTAACTCATTTAGTTAAATGCACACCCTTAACTAATTTGTCTAATCTTAGGCTAAAATTGTGATTAAACATTTCTGCGGTTAAGTTTCTAGAACTTCTGTTTCAGATTTCCTACTTTCCCAATTCCCAGTCTCCTTTTCTCTCACATTAAAGTAACTGTTTGTATGCGGATCATATCATCTTCGTGGAATTAAAAATTAAGAATGTGGAGACTGTTACCTTTCCATTTCTGTAACTGATTCGACGATTCCGTACGTAGTGTGCGGTGGTTACATTGGATTGGATTGAAGAAGATGATTCCGGAGACAGCGTTGCTGGAATGCCTGTTTCCGTCGTGGTGGGAGGTGCAGGTCACCGCCGCCGCCGCGGCCTTCGTCATCTTCGCCTACTGGTTCTTCTTCTTTGATGGAGACGCCAATGTCTGTGATCGCGTCGCTTCCGCCGACTGTTCCGGTGTCGCTGCCGGAGTTCTTGATGAAGATGACAAGGTCACATTTTCCTTTAGGCCTTGCGTGTTTTGAATTCGGTTTATTTTAATTGCTGCGGAAATTTTAGTTTACCTATAATTAGGTTGTTTTTTTTTGCGACAATTTCTGTTGTTTCGGACATTTAAGCAATATGGAGACATACATGAGATTTTTCTGTAATTAAATGATTAATTAATGTTTGCTTGACGGCTGAATGGTGAATTGATCCCAATCGTTTAACTGCTTGATCAACCATTACCTTGGCCGTGTGGAACTGTGAGGAGGTTTGAGGGAGCAGGGAAGAGTGGCAAGAGTAATTTGTTTTGGAATAAATTGAAAGAAAGTGACTTTCTGATGCGATGATGGTGACAGGGATAAAAAGTTGAGGGCTTTGCTTTGTCACTACTCAACATTTATGATGAAGCTCATTTTATGTTGAAGATAACTGAATGCAAGAGTGAATAGGATTTCTTTCTTAAGTTTTTTTTTTTAGTAAATAATGATGATTTTGCCTTCCCAAAATTCCTTTTCCTTGGTCTTATGGTAGATTACTGATGGGTTGCCAGTATTACTATTTAAAAAAAAAAAATTAAATAGGAATGTCACTCACCAATTTGGTACATTGACTTGGATAATATTCACATATATTACTAGGACTAGGAAGCACACATTTAACAATTAAATTGTTTCCAAACACATAATATTTATTATTTAATTAGTTCAGTTGTGATCTACTTTTGGTTCGAGTGTGAGAACTATTATTATGCTTAATACTTGGTACACTCAATGAGCATTGCCTTGGATTTTTTTTAATTTTGATAGGTAGTGACCGATAAGCCTTTTATTTGGTTTAGGGATTATTGTTGGTGATATTTATTCTTCTTGTACTAATTGTTAGTTTCTTTTTCCCACATTTATCATGCTGGGAAATTGGTTGCCTCTAGGGTAGCCTTGATGGATGCTTCCTTGGAGGGTCATTGTACTTGTTTGGGTTCCCTTTTCTTTTTCTTCTTCTATTTGCTGCTCTTGACTTGTTTATATGATATTAATTATGCTCCTGTTGGCTGAAAGAAATTTGGAAGTCAAAACATGTAAATGTTTATTAGATAGTACTACGTAGTTTGATTTCTGAGCTCCTTAGACTACTTGGTGATTAATATTAATAATTAATACTAATAATATGTTTTATGAAGTAGTCTCTATTTCTAGTGCATCATGTTCTTAGGCTTCTAAATCAATTATGTAAGCATGTTATTATGGTCTGAATTCAATAAACTTCCATGGTGGATGTGCAAATAGAGTTTAAAAATCAATAGATCTCTTCTTCTTCTTCTTTTTTTTTGTTTTGTTTTGTTTTGTTTTGTTTTTTTTTTTTGTTTTTTTTTTTTGTTTTTTGTTTTTTGTTTTTTTTTTTTTTTGTTTTTTTGGGTGAAAAAGTTGAAACCCTTATTGGAGTTATTGGAGGATCACAGCCTTTCCCAAAATTTGAAATTCTTGATGAATGGGAGGAAACAACAAAATAGAGTCATGACTCATGATTTCATCTTGCAAAGAGCATGAAGTCTGGAAATTAGGTAAAGAGACTAATATTTTGCTTGTCTGTAACTAATTATTACTTGAACTACATCCAGATGACACTGATGTGTAGCATTTCAAATATGGGTAGTTCGGTGACATGGACTATAAAGAAAAATTGAGTGGGCATTTTTAAACAATTTGAAATTCTTGATGAATGGGGGAGAACAGCAAACAAGGGTCAGATATTTTATTTTGCAAAAACATGTAGTCTTGAAATTAGGTAATGAAATTGTAATATTGTGTACGTCTTTGAGTGATTGTTGCTTGAACTAAATGACTAAATCTAAATTACACTGATGTGCGGCATTTCAAATCTTGATGAAAAAGGTGACATGACTAGAAAAAGAATGTTGTTTAGTGATGGGTGTTTTTAAGGAGTTAGGTATAGTCAAGAATGAAGTTGATATCAGAGATATTTTACCTGATTCCCAGAGGCAATATCTTTCCCGGGAAGTTATTAATTGTTAGATATAGATCATTTTTTAATACAAATTATTAGTTCATTTACTGCAAATGATTTATTATTTGTGTAGTTTGTTATCTCTATCTTATTGATTACACTTAGAACTCCACTTTTCAGTTTGAATTTTTTGTATAGTGAAGTGATAATTCTATATTTACATACTTGCTAAGATTCAAATGATTCCTCATACAGGTCTGTATTAATTTGCTATCTGATAAGTATGCAAATTTCATTTCCAATATGTAATTTTCCCCTGGTTGACATGCAGTTTTGCACTTATTTTGTAGATCGGCCAGTTAAAAGGTGATTATCAAACAAATTCTCCATACATAATCAAGGTACCTTTCGCATTTTGCAAACAATATATTGCCTTTATCATGAAAGTGATGCATTAATCATGAGTTCTAATTTGCATGTAATAACCATTTTCTGTAATTCCTTAATTGAATACTGTTAAAATTGTTGTCTTTTGTGTGTGTGTTTAAAAGGTGGAACTGCTAGCTGCTAAGAATCTCATTGCTGCTAATCTGAATGGCACATCAGATCCATATGCAATTGTCACCTGTGGGACACAAAAGCGGTTCAGGTTGAATCTTTAATGTCCACATCTCAATTTTCACAGAATGGTGTACGAGTTGTTCTAGAATCAACTTTACTTAGTAGATCTCTTTAGCTCTTAACTGCTTTAACCCAAATTTCTTTTTTCTTTATAATGGTGAATATTGAGGGTGTGAATAATCTAAATACGAGGTGTATTACAAGGAACATAATTAGTTTTGGGCCTTTTGGCTGCCTTTAGAAGGATGTACCAACCCCTTGAGGTGCTGATAGCCTGATATATTGTCTGTAAATTCAATATATGTGCTATTTTTCACCCAAACACAACGAATATAATGTGTTTGGATCCATCCATTTTACTTAGGGGGTGACAAATGGGTGCCCATTTATTACCCACATATGTCTTGTTTAAATGGGTTCACCTTCAACCATTTATGACTCATTTAAAACCACTTAGCATTTTTACTTTTCTCTTTTCTCCTTTTTTTTTCCTAAAAAATTAGTGGTTTCCTGGCCACCAGCATTGTGACCATTGTGGTCAGCCAAGGCCAGCTGTGGGCTGTGGCATTGGCCATTAACTATAATAGTGGAAATTGAAAAGGATAGTGGACTTGGTAGAGATGAGTTCTTAATGTATTAATGGGTTGATATAGAGTTTATAGACCCATTTAACTCAATAATTAAATTAATTAAATGGATTAGTGAACTGACTTATTAGTTATTACATGACCCATCTAGGACCAACCCAAAACCTAGCTTATATACCCATTAAGACCTCTAATATCTGGTCTGACATAGTGGTAGAAGTAACATACTGAAACTTGCTACCAGAATGAGTGTGTGCTTTTATTGCTGCAGCACCCATGAATATCAGAGGAAAAATGGGATTGTAATCCATGTAATATCTAATCATAACTCCCCACATACGCAGTGAAAAAAAAACTTTTAAAACTGTAATTGGTACTTGATTGGAAAGCCCACCTAAAGCATTTGCCACTTAGCAGTGCAGAATATGGTTTAAGAGAACAAATAATTAAAATAATCAAAGAATCTTTGTTTGAACAGACACTTTTCCCAAAAAAAAAAAAAAAAAAAAACAAGAAAGAACTTCTGTAACAGATAATCATTCATTGTTTGGAAAGACCACCTAAAGCATTTGCAACTTAGCAGTGTTGAATATAGTTTAAGAAAATAAATAATTGAAAGTATCAAGGAAGCTGCACCTAAAGCATTCAGCCAGTCACCTACTTGTCATTCATCTATGTGTATCTTTACGGCTGCAAAAACTTTAGTTGTGCATTTGTATATGAATATTTTATATTTTGCTCTTGTAACTGGTACAGTTCAATGGTTCCTGGTTCAAGAAATCCAATGTGGGGAGAGGAGTTCAACTTTTCTGTTGATGAACTTCCTGTTGAGGTACTCTTGACAGTTTTTGGAAGGACTTGTAATTTGCTAAGAATAAAGACTAATTCCTATGCTTATGAAATTTCATCTGATGCCAGAGCTTGCATCATTATTCAATGCTTGATATATTGCTTCCTTATACTGATTTGATTCACTGAGCGAAGAATATGAGCATGTAAGATAGCCTAGCAATATGTGGTCATTGTGCTTGTTCTGCAGGAAGGATGTGGTATAGGGAATGAGTTTTAGGAAAAGCATAAAGTAAACAAACCCTGTTAGCGTTTGAACATTTATTGAAGGATTAACTTCGATGCTGTAAAATCAAGGTGATAATCCAAATAATTTGGTCACTTTGCTTTATGGGTTTTACTGAAACATTTGTCAAGTGGGAGTGAAATGAGCCAAATGTTTGTTGAAGTTTGGACTTACGAATGAGGTTACCCACTGAATCTCATTTTCATTGTTCTTGATTAGAGCTCCTTAATATATATGATGCTAAGATAACTGGCATAGGAACTTCACTACCATTGAAGGTCAACTAAATTATAAATATTATCGTGACAATAAGTCAATAATTGATGGTATGCTAAAGAGTTTGATAAGGATTTACTTTCTATTTTGATTTACTGTTTCCAGGTTATGTTATGGCTTGTGAAATCATTTTTCTGGAGGTTTACTGTGGGGTTCTGACATCTAAACTTGTGTGCTTGATATAGGTCTCCTGGAAATATTTGCAAATTTGTTTTTCCTCTTATGGGCCAGAAGAACATTGTTTTTGTTCTAGTTTATTGAACTTGAGGCATAGAAAAACTGATTTAATTAATTAATTAATTAATTTATTTATTTATTTATTTATTTTTGCAATACATCTTTAGTCTTGTTAGTTTCTGTTGCACTAATTCTTTACCCAATTGCATGGCAGATTAATGTTACAATATATGATTGGGATATTATTTGGAAGAGTGCAGTTCTTGGTTCAGTGACTGTTCCAGTTGAAAATGAAGGTCAGACTGGAGCTTTATGGTATTCGTTGGATAGCCCATCAGGACAGGTAAATGCTATTTATTCATAATTCTAATTTGGATTCAGATTGAGGTTCTTGGCAGAAATGCTTGAAGTCCTTGAGGCTTCTGCAGTAATGCTTGAAATCCTGCTGTTTCAAAAATTGCACTCACTTAGGCCCAGAGCTTTGTGTTTACTCCATTTCATGGTAGAAAAATTCTAAGAAATTTGTTCCCATAATACCCTTTGTTGTCTCAATTATTATTCCAACATTATGAATTGTTTTAAGTTTTCAATTCTGAATCCAAGTCTCCAGTAGCGAACGATGCATGCATACACACACATGTACATATATATTGTAATTATTATGCATTTTATATGTCCAAATTTAGAAGACAATGTTTTTCTTTCCAAGGAGAAAATAGAAAATTATAATTTTGTATGCATCTAGGAGTTGAGTGTAATTTCTAGTGTAGGTCCTAAAAAGGAAGCCCACATAAAGTTGTCAAAAAGAAACTCATGTTGTCTCAATCAAATTTTCACTTTGGAATTTTTGACATGCCAAGATTTTCTGGTGGTAGTAATTGAATTGTCTTATCTGTTTTTCAGGTTTGTCTTCATATTAAAACTTTTAGGTTGAATACGAATTCTCCCAGGTAGATCTTTCCTTTAGTTTTTTTTTTTTTTTTTTACTTTTCTTTTTGCTTTATTCCCTTTATATATATTAGGATGACTTCTCTTTGCGGTTTGTGGGCCCAGACTAAGTATTTTATACATAATGTCATTATGAGTTGGTCGACTTGTTTTTAATGATGGTCTCTGATGGACTTGTGCTAGGTACTTTTCTGGAACAGGATAGGGAATGCGTGCTTATCTGCCTTTGCAATAGATGAATTATTTTGAAAATTTTTTATTTGTTTTTCACTTGTAATGGCTATTTCATTTTGCAAAGTCATTCTCCTCAATGCCCCATTATGGTTTCTTTCTCTTTACTCTCCACACATTTATTCATTTGTTTGACAGTAGCCATCAAGTTTCTCCTTGCATGAATGCTCATTTTTTTGAACATTGGTAATTTTGTTCTAAAATCTATTATAATGAATGCTGTTAATAATTGAGTTGGGTGATTTGTATTGTTAAGTTATTAAGTGCTTGGAGTAGGAGATGATTTGGCATGTTTAGTCACAGTTTCTTTTTCTTTTTTTCTTTTCAGTTAATTTTGACAATAATCCTTATAGTGGGAGTCTGCAAGATATTCCCATAATTCCATAAATAGGGAGAATTCTGAAAATATAAAGAAGTGATTAAGAAGCAAGCTATTCTATTTTCTCCTCTTTTTTCTTCCTTATTTATTGATTGATTTATTTATTTATTATTCTATGTGTGTGGTGATCACCTGGTTAGGTTTCTGTACTTTTTCAAGTTGACACATCCTCAAGGTAAATCATCTTAAGGTGCACTTTAATGTTTATGAACTGGTGGGTAATGAGTTCCATTTTAGGCGTTTGAATGGCATTGCCGGTGCTAGTACTCGAAGGAGGGTTACTTTGGAAAAACAAGGACCTACAGTAGTGCACCAGAAGGCTGGACCGCTGCAAACAATATTTGAACTCCCTGCTGATGAAGTAAATATTTTTTATGGGCTTCTTCTAATTTGTGTGTGCATGTGCATGTAATTCAGTTCTGAGGGAGATGAATACAAACTGGGAATCTTATTCAGTGAAGTTGCTCATTTAATTGGTGGGTTATTTCAGGTTGCTGACCATAGTTTTTCATGTGCACTCGAGAGGTCATTTTTGTATCATGGGCGGATGTATGTCTCAACATGGCATATCTGCTTCCATTCTAATGTGTTCTCAAAGCACATGAAGGTTTGCTTCCTTTTTTAAAGCATTATGGTGCCATCCTAGAGGACTTTAAAAGCATGTATTGGGGGAATTTGAGATATGCTAACATTTCAGTGGCCTTGTTTGGCAAAATTTAATCCAGATGTCCTAAATGAGGTGTATGCATTACAGGAAGTAACTGCCATTTTGGATGGTTATGAGTGACCCAAAAAAGTAGATGAATAAATTGATGAAATCCATATAAGTTTCTTCCTTTTGATTGTCTTGGCATTGCATTCCTTCAGTGGAAGTGCATCTGTTGAAACATTTTACTTTTTTTGTGTTAAGATTTGCTGGCTCTTTCCTATTTTTCCTCCCCTCTTCTAGTTGATTAATCTTTTGTGGGAGAAGTAAAACTGAGGAATATTTGATCTCTTTTTGACTTTTGTAAAATAGCATTACCATGTGTAAGAATACAGATCTTCTTTTAATTAGATATTTGGTCCATAATTATGTTATAGTTTTCTGCCAGCCAAGTGCTAACACCATCTCTCATCACAAAACTTCAAGTTGTATCAATAACAATAGATGGCTGGTAGCATAAATTATCCATGTGGATAATATCCCATCTAAGCCTTTCCGTACCGGCTGAACAGAAGTTTTGGCTTGAAGTGATCTCTTTTGAAATTTCTAGATTCTCTTACAATATTCGTTGTTCCCATTACTACTATATTGTTGTTTTCCTGGTGTAATTCTGAACATTTTTTGGGACTTCTAGTGAAGATTCTTTTTCAAGTTGAGTGTGTTTTCTGTAGCTGTTAAAGAATACAAAGCAAAGAATAGGAAACCAAAGAAAGATAGGTATATGATGAGCTTAGAACTCCTTGTGTGTACATGTACATACCAAGTTGTAGAATTGCAACATAAGAAGTCTTCCTATTTTTCCTACCCCAATCTTCATGGAAGCTTATTGTCTATTTAGATCTTTATGGTCGTGCATAGTTTTTCATCAGTTACCATGGTGGCTTGGTGCCAGAGTGAGGTTTCAATATGCTAAGATGGCCGTTTTATCTGATCTTTGTGTTTTCAGGTAATCGTTCCTTTTGGAGATATTGATGAGGTATGCAGATCCTTTCATGCTGCTGATGATCTTGCACTTCGAATGCTATGACTTTTTCTGTTAGAATGGCTTATGTATTGTTAGAACTATTATGTTAGTTAGAATGTTAGTTGTGTTATAGAGTGTTAGTTGAATAGTTGGAGTACGAATGGTAGATGAAGAAGTGGGTATTAACCTTTGCAGTGTGTGTATAAATAGGGTAATATGTACAGAGAGTTGGGGCAGTGAACAGGAAACCTACGCAATATCTTGTTTTCTCACTTTTGAACATGTATATTATTGAATTTGATCAGATTGTTATTTGCTTTCTAGATTAGGAGGAGCCAACATGCATTCATCAACCCTTCCATCACAATAATTCTTCGTGTGGGTGCAGGGGGCCATGGTGTGCCACCTTTAGGGAATCCTGATGGTAAGTAGTTCAAGTTACAAAAAATATATTCTTTAGTGCTTGGCTTTATGTGAATCCAGTAGGGCCTTGTGGGTAAATAGGGACACAATTTGCAATTATTCCACATACCCTTCCTTTAAATTGCTTTTTTGTACAAGCAGATGAATAAAATTCAAACTTTAAAAGTAATCTTAGTTTCAAAAATCTGTTGTACAAGTTGGATTAGAAATTGGAAAAATGTGAACATATTATTCAAATAAGGGGCTGTGAGTACATCTCACATTAAGACCTTTGAGGGTTACATGCCTTCTGCATGCTTTTAAGTTTGAAAGTTAGCATAGCATTTGAGATACCTTAAAGAAACTCTTTTGTGTCTCACTCACAACTTTACAACTTGTTTGGTTCAATGGAATTGAAATTTTTTGGAGTTTTAATTCCTTCAAATGTGAGTTCTCATGTTTTGTTGGTAGGAAAAATTTTCCTTGGAGTTTCAACTCCTTAAATTTGAGGAATTGGAATTCCATTGGCTTCTTTTGGAATTTTAAATTCCTCATTACTTGAGAAGAAAAAGTGACAATATTAACAATATTAATGGGCCAATATTACCATCACATACATTTATAATGTAGTGGCATTTGAGTCTTTATGCTAATTATTCCCAATGATTTCTTCCCCACCAATCAAACAATGGAATATAAAGTGTGCACTAATTCATTTCCATGGAATTTAAATTCCATTCCTCATTCTTTTCCGTGAACCAGAATGGGTTGTTATGGATCAATGATTATTTTTTGTCAAAGGTCTGGGGCCTATGCATTTTTGTGCCTTAGCTCTGCAGATGAGGAGGTGAAGGAAATACTCTTCTTCCCAGTTAATCCCCTTCATTGATGGTCACATTTCTTATATAGACAATACCACTAGAGCAGCCACCTACCCTAGTTTCTCCAAAGAAGATAAATCATTTACCATCACTCCCCCAGCATCCCAGAAATAGGAAGTTACTATAATTATGCTGTTCTGCTCTGAACTCTCAGTATAATTGAGCTTAAGTGCTTTACAGAAAAATACTTGAGCTTTTTATTTCTTTAGCCAAAGTGTTGAGAGAGAAAAAACATTTATATTCAACTTGTTGAAATTGAGGGTTTGAAAGGCTTGGCAGGTGACAAATAGCCCACCTGCAAGATAGGTGGAAGCACAATATATGTCAGAAACCAAAGAAAGAGTATAGAAAGAATATATTATAATAAAGGATTACAATAGATTGTATCTTTGTGATTTCTACATTTTTGTTTGTAGATATTAGTTGCTTGTTTCCTCTTTACTATGCTCCTGATGCCAATGCCGTGTACAAGCTGAAGTTTTGAGTTTATAAAATTGCAAAGATGACTATATATGAGTCAATTGTTCTGTCTATTTCAGGCAGAGTCAGGTATAAATTTGCTTCCTTTTGGAACAGAAACCATGCATTCAGAGGTTTGCTACGTGCAGCAAAGAACTATCATGCAATGTTAGAAGCTGAGAAGAAGGTGAAGTTTTTCTGGTTTTAGTTATTCATGTCTTTTTTATTATATCTATGTCTCTAATTTTAACTTAATTACTTTGGAAAACTTGTATCCAGTTATAATATTTCCTTTATTGGGAGCTGCTGAGCTCATTTAACAACTTGATGCAAAGCTGAAAACCAAACACAAAGCTTAATCATATGTTATGGACTATCATCACAGGCTAAAAAGAACCAATAAATGAAGAACAGAACTGGGTTTTCCTGAGGTGCCAAAACTCCCTAGTCCCTTTGCTGGGATGAAAATCTGCTTGTCTTCTATTGAAACTGGTTCCCCATTTTTATAGGGTAGAATACAACTTATAGAATGACTTAAATCCAACTAATAAGCTAAATTATCTGCTGAAATCTTCTAACTTACCAAACAATGAAATAATATATAAAGTAAGTTGTTGAGAGAATTCTTTAAGAGAAACTGAGCTTTTTTTTTTTTTTTTGGGTAAATCTGAGCTATTCTTTTTAATTACATACAAACAGCATCAGATTACATATCAATATATAGGCAAACAAAAAGCATTGGGAAGGGACAAAATAGAGGAATAGTCTGCCCAAGAAAACTACTCCACTCCTCAAAGCCTTAATTACAAGAGTAAATAAGGCTGCAGAGGAGGCTGCCCAAGATAGATATTTCCAACATAAGTCAATAATTTTTCAAAAACGAATCTCTTCCAACTGAGAAGCTTTCCAAATAACTGCAGTTTTCCAATCTAAGAAGACAATTATTCTCAACACATCAAAGTGGATGGTTGGTGATATAGACTCTAATGTACTACAAGTCATCTAATAATGTAACCAATCAAGGCATGTAAGCTGAGCTTTATACTGCAATATGAATCTGATGTTGCATGCAGATTTAGATCATGCATGTTGCTGTATATTTTTTTTTATCTTTGTAGTTTAATCTAATGCTCAGTGGTTTTGGCCCTTAGACCTGTGCCAAACTGTAATCTTTTGTTCCTTTTGACATAGGAGAGGGAACAGTCAATGCTACGTGCAAATAGCAGCTCTTTTAAAGCTAGTAATATTAGTCCACAGGAAAGTGTGCCCAAGGTGGAGAAGTTCCTTCCATTCATCAAAGAGGAAGTTCTTTCTGGCATATATAATGTATGCAGTAGCTCTAAACTCCATTTCTTTGTTACTTTGATTGATTACTTTTGTATGTAT
The DNA here is from genome assembly GCF_003576645.1 of Ipomoea triloba. Taxonomy (NCBI): domain Eukaryota; kingdom Viridiplantae; phylum Streptophyta; class Magnoliopsida; order Solanales; family Convolvulaceae; genus Ipomoea; species Ipomoea triloba. The sequence continues at coordinate 6,460,250 of NC_044922.1, read as the reverse complement.
TACAAAATTTTCTTAAACATATTTCAGGATGTTTTCCCATGCACTGCTGAGCAATTCTCTGAATTACTGCTAGGCAGTGGTTCAAATTTCATGCGCGAGTACCGTGCATTACGAAAGGACACCAACCTCGCAGTATGTTCTGAGATTTTTCTGATAAATTGTATTTGAATCTCTGGATTCCTAGATTCAGATTTCTAGTCATTTATGCTTCCTATGCATCCTGCGCAAGCTAGCAATGTACCATCTTTTGTTTAGCCAGGAAGTAAAGATGGATTGGCAGTGGTTTAACTAATTCTATGTGTGGCTTGGGACTTGTTCCGTGATAAGATTGGAAAGTACAGGAAAGAACTAATTTTTCGGACTTGTGCTGGAGAATGCAAGATATACCCTGAGTGCCAAATTTTGCTTATTTATCTGTTTGTTAGTGTTTCTTAAATGCATTTCGTGAGATGATTAGCCTGAACTAGCATAGAAGGTTAGTTCTGTAGAAAGCCTGGCCTGGCTAGCTTAATTATATTGCTTGAGCTTGTCATATGCTTGGTGGTGGCAATTACTAGTCTCAATTCACTGTCAAAAGCTGTTATCTTACACCCAGTATATATGCTTGGTGGAACAAACATAATTGGTTTTAATTTCTGGAAAAGACTGCTAATGCCTTTTATGTTTTGCTGTCTGGAAGAAGGTTATTAACAAACTAACCTGATGTGTTTTATCTAAGTCATAATTTGCAGTTGTAGAAGCATGTACAGAGAACTGATATTTTCTTCATTTCTTGTATGTTTCTTAGATGGGTCAGTGGCACTCTGCAGAAGAGTATGATGGTCAAGTCAGGGAAAATACATTCAGATCTCTTTGCAATAGCCCAATGTGCCCACCAGATACAGCAATGACGGAATATCAACATGCTGTTCTGTCACCAGATAAAAAATTACTGGTATCGTTATCATTACATCATCATGTCATTTTTTTTTTGTCTAATCAGTAGTAATTCTATTGCTTTAATAAATAATTTTTCATTCATTTCTTTCCCTTGACATTTTGTCACTGGTTTATTAGGTGTTTGAGACTGTACAACAGGCACATGATGTACCATTTGGATCGTGTTTCGAGGTATGCTAGTCTTATGGTCATCTTGCTATGTGTTCATATTATGTTCTTGGTTTTGTGTATATTGTTCAAAATTACATCCAGTTTTTGTGTTATGCTATGTTTATTTGCTAGGATATCCTTGCAATCTGGTATTTTGATATTAGTATGTGAACCCTATTGTTTAATTGGTGCGTCTACCACTCTACCCTCATCTTGTAAATATTGTAAATTTATGTTAGGGAGTTTACATATAAATAGGATTACTATATAATACCTAAACATGTCAACAAACTATTCTGTTTCTCCCTATATTTATTTTATTAGACCTATGATGTTTTTCCCTTTACCTTAGTGGATTCATGAAAATGCATCCTCAGTTCTGTTGTCCTGCTAACTTTCCTCCTTTTAATGTATACAGTATAAATTATTTGGACATTGATGGAAAACGTTATTCTTAAGCTGTTCCCATTATATTAGTGGATATACTAACATAGATGCCTTATTGTGTTGACGTAATTTCATATTCCTTGAAGTGCCCATAAGTTCACCATAAAGATTGTTGGAGAAAAATGTGATTGAATGTTTTTGTTGTCCATCCCTTTTGTCGGCAATAGAGATAAAATTTATTGTTGTCTGCAACAAAAATATTTTTCTAATTAGTATCGGATTTCTAAAGAGATGGATTATTCAACAATTTTCTTTTCAATTTCTGATTCCCCATCATGGCTTATTGTCAGTATTCGTTTTAACTTTTTACTCCATAGATATTCTATAACTACTTGTGTGTTACACTGTTACCATGCTTATACAACTTTATCACTTCTTTTTACTTCATCAGGTTCATTGTAGATGGTCTTTGGAAACTAATTCTGAATCCTCCTGCTCTATGGATATAAAAGTTGGTAAGTTGCTCCAATTCATTCATTGTCAAAATTCTTTTTTCTACATTCTATAATTTATCACATCTTAACTTAAAACTTCTGTCTTCTAATTTTGCTTCAACACATCTTAGTAGTAATTGAACCCATCTTTCTTGATCCATTTGGTGGATTCATCAATATTGGCAACCAAGTTGTTTTCTGCATATAATTGTACTTGGTTTAAGTTGACAAAACTTGAGATTGTTATTGAGAATATGTGCATTGATGTGGAAATGAAGTAATTTCTGACCGTTAAGAGTCCCACATTGAAAATAAGAAACATATGGGTATATAAGGCCATGAGTCAGACTTGCTAATTGATTGGATTTTGTCTTTTATTGTGGTTTGGCACATGTTCATTATAGCCCAATTGAGAGACATTGGCCTAGCATCCCGTTGTCTGTGGAGCATGATGTGTAAATTTACTACCATGAAACTGAAAATATTTCTTGAAACGGGCCATGCTTGAGTTTGATTTGGAAGTTATGTTCATTGTGGACTATTTTTCTTTCTATGAGAGCTTTGAATTTATTGTTATTGCATTTTAACAATAATAGGCTCTTGTGACCAAGAGCTTTAGAAATTCTTCAAACCAAATGTGATGCCTGTCAAACCGTCAATGTTTTTGCCCCAACTGCTCCGTGAAAGTCTTTCCATTGACCTTATTTGATGGTCCATTTTGTTGACATCTTTGATCTATTCTTACATATTCCAATTTCCAACATTATTTACTGATGCGCCTTCAACATATTCCATTAATACATTGAGATGCACACAATTTTTTTAATGGAATTAGTACTCTTTTATAATAATCTTCTAGTGCGTATGTTATCAGGTGCACATTTTAAGAAATGGTGTATAATGCAGTCTAAAATCAAAGCGGGTGCTGTAAATGAGGTATCTCTTGCCTTTAGAATGTTGCAATTCTATATCTGAAGAGTTATATATTAATAGTAAAACTTTTGTTGAAGAACACAGGTACAATATGTAGGCAGTCTAATTGTTCACATAGGGAGATGCTCATGATTTCATGTGTTACATATAAGCTGGTAAATGGCTATTAGTTGATAGTTGTTAGCTGATTGGGTTAGAAGGTATAACTAGTTGATAACATTAGCTGATTGTAGAAAAGTGTTTGGTAAATTAGTCGTTAACTGATAGTTGTTTGGTATAATTTCTTTTAATTAAGCTAATTAAAAAAGTTGCTTTGAGAAGCTTTTTTTTTTATTTTATTTTAAGAAAACAATCATTTTATATCATCTTCAAAACAATATTCAATACATGGGCCCTAAAGTGACCCTTCCTCAAAACTGGGCATGAAGCCTTACGGGCATTGAGCAGCTTTTTTAATTTTAGCATTTTGGAGTTACAAAAAGCTGATAGCCAAGTACTTATATTGATTTTTTAACCAAATGAAACAGTTAATAGTGGTCAAATAGGTTAAAGTTGGCTGATAAGTTAACTATTTTACCAAACAGGGCCATATATATCTAGTGAAGTAATAATAGAATATAAAGAGTTATTCTTCATTTTTGTTGCTCTCTATGCTTGCGATCTCTACTCACTCTTCTATAATTGTCCAGTATAAGAAAGAGATGGAGCTAATGCTAGACGTGGCTCGTTCATACCTTAAGTCTAAGCTTCCTGCTAGTGAGAGTAGAAAGTTTGCTTCCTCGCCATCACTTACCAGTGACATCAGACAGGTATCCAGTACTTAGAGATTCAGCCAAAAGGTTATTATATTTTTTGTTTCATTAAGTTTGTAGCTTTATAAGTTTGTGATAATTTAGCAATATAAGTTTGTAGCTGTAGGTCACCAACTCACGATGATGTATTCTGGGCTGATTAATGTTATAAAACTAATACAATTTCAATTTTCAGTGATTTTAGACATTATATTTAAAATATTTTTAGATATGTTTAGTTTGAATAGACTAAATATAATTTTTTCGTTTAATTAATATATATAAAATTTTACATTTGATATTCAAACCAAATTTATATTCAAATATAACAGGATTAAAAATATATTTGAATTAATAATTTATTAAATTTACCTAAAATTTAGTTTAGATAATATTGATATTTTTTTGAGTTAATATTTAATTTTATTTTAGTGTATATTCATTTGAGTGGGATGCGTATATAAATTACTTGGTAGTCTAATATATGTGAAATTTCAATATTCAGTATTTGAACCAAACTTATATTAAAGATTATAACATAACTGAAAATATCGAACGAATGATCTATTGAGTTCAATCAAAATATAAAACTTAGTTAAAATTCAAGTTTAAATTGTGATATTGTGAATCATGTCTAAGTAAATGCAAATAGAAAAGATAGGAATAGTTATAAATAAATAAGATAATAATAAATGTAATCATAGTAATAGTCTAATAGATAAATATGTAAGTAGATAATAGTGAGAATGTGATTGTAGATTTGTAGTGATATATAGCCAAATATATAATGGAGATTTAGTTTTTCATTTATGAAAGAGAAAAACAATATTATCCAATTTTTTTAGATAAAAACTATGCTAGTAAATATATTTTTTTATTTTTTAATTTTAGTTAGTAAATAGGTCCTAGGAGTTGCATGTTCAGGCATGTTTTCCCTCTTAGTGCTAGTTGCATGAGGATAGACAAAGTACTAAAGGATCCCTATCTTGTAATCCGTAGTTACTAACTTAATAACCTGACCAACTTGATTGGTTACCCCTTAATAACAAGTTTGAATGGGTTATTAGTTGTTCATAGATTTTTTTTTTTTTTAAAGAGACTAAATTATATATATTCTTTCAATTTCAAATGTTTATTTAGAGTTTTTTTTTTAGAAATAAATAATCTAATTGCATTTCTGAAAAGTTCGAAAACTTATATGACTCCTAAGTCCTAGTTAAATTTTTAGTAAAATCTACAGCATTCTTTAGTTGAAATGAGCATGTGGTAAAAATAAAATAAAATAGGTTAAATATGTGGGGAATATTTTTTAAGAAAAAATTACATTTTTTTTATCGTGAAGTTATTATAAAATAATAATAATAGACCGGATTTATGTGTTATAAGTGTTGCCCCTTTTTATCCTTAAAATTATAAATAAAGTGATTTTTTTTAGCTCTCTGTTAACAAATTTATCAAAATTACTATTACTCTTAGGAAATCCTAATTGATCATCTATTAATGAAATTTCAAATTTTATTTCTCCTTATTTTTCAAACGACACTCTATCATTGGCTTTCATTATACTTATTTTTAAGTTTTCTATTAATGTAATGGAAATGTATACATGTTTTTTTATAAAAAATAATAATACCAAATATATTAATCAAAGATAGGACCGTTTATAACGAAGCACAAAGAAATGTATACATGTTTAATCACTAAATTTATTAAGTTAGAGTGTAATTTGTGAAAAAATAAGATATATAAAATAAAATTGTTAATAGAGAGACCAGAAGTTTTATGATGTGTCTTGAGTAGACTCTAACTATAATAGAGTAGGGTGTTTAAGCTCGTACCCAAACTATTCCATGTTTGCATCAGGCCAACCTAAATAATGGCTAAAAAGTGTTGCTCATATTAAAATTGTTTTTTCAATCGTTATATCGTGAATCAGGGTTTATAGTGCACAGTGGACCCTGGTCCAATACACAAAATTTGACTTAATAAGATACAAAATTCATGTTCATAATGCACATAATTCATGTTTATAATACACATACATATACACACGATATAATGAACATGAATTTTATGCATTATATTAAGTGTTTATGTGTGCTCACCTATATAATTATGTGCATTATTATAAAGTCAAATTTTGGATATTGGACTAAGATCCACAATGCACTGTGGATCTTAGTCTACGATATAAATTGCCTTTATATATATATAGAGAGAGAGAGTGTGTGTGCGTGTGTGTTTTGAACTTTCGACCTTTCTTAAAATAATGAGAGTGTATGGCCACTCACATCAAAACACAACAAATTATTCTGTGAATCCAAATCCATTTTGCAAGGAGAATCTAGATGAATGTTTACAATTTACATACTGAATATTCACAATTTAAACATTAGAACAACATTGTGGTGAATTGGACACAAATTTTTAGATGACATTAGGAGAGAGAAGATGCCAACAAAAAAGGAAGCAAAATAATAAAAGGGAAAAACAAAGCTTTCTGACACAAAATCAGAAAAAGCAAAAAAAAAAAATTAAAAAAAATAGAAGGAGTTCACGCCCCAGCTGGGGCTGGGGCGTGCAACGCACGCGCCAACTAGGGCGCATGCTGTCCACCACACGCAGCTATCAATGCTGCTTTTATTTTCTTTTACCAAATTGTGGACTCCACAAATATGCAAGCTCTGGCAGTAAGTAAAAAACAGAAAAAAACACACTCCACATCTGTCATAAAATTATGCATCAGTTCATAGCTCTGAAATAACCCCAAAAAACTAGAGATGTGAATGCTCTTAGTATGTAAATTGTGATGGATTCATCTTTCAAGGTGAATCCGGGTCCAACAATATACTATTGCACACCAACTAAGTTGGTTTACTTCCTGTCAAAAAAAAATGATTTACTTTATCACTAATTTAGAGATTAAAAATATAGCGGCCTATAATATATGAATTAATTTTATGTTAATTTGTATTACGTGATTAAGGTAGGATTTTCCCAAAATATAAAGTAACGCTGATCATCCACTTCTCAGGAAGATCGAAAGATGCGAAGAGAGAGAGGGACGAGTATGGGCGGGTCGTCGTTGATCTTCGGTGCTGTGCTTATGTACTGCTTGGTGGTAGCAGCGGTGGCGGAGGAGCAGCTGAGCACGAAAGAGTGTGAGAATCTCGGCTTCACGGGTCTTGCTCTCTGCTCTGACTGCAGAACGCTTTCCGAGTATGTTAAAGACAAAGGTCACCTCTTTCTCCCTCGAATCAAAATTTCACTTTTCAGTTCCATAGGGTTTATCAGCTTCTTAATTGTAGTTCTAAATTCAATTCCAAAATGCTAATTTTTCTGGTATTATTTATTTATTGACATTATTAATGAATAGGGCAGTGATTGCTCTTGGATTTCGAATTTGATCTTCTGGAGCTATGTTGATTGTGATTTGGTTCGGTGGAGTGGTAATCGGGGTTGAATGTACTGAAATCAATAGGCTTGAGCTTTCTGAGTTGTAGGATAAGATTGTTATACTTTTTGCATTCAATGGAAGGTTGTTATTTATAAAAATGATTGGCTTTGATGTGAAAAATTGAAATATTCTGTGTTTAAATGTGTTGGTTTCTTATTTGGTACTACAGAACTGGAAATCATGGGGTGAATATGCTGAAATTGAGATGTGTGTGATCTCTTAATGTAGTGCATATGATGTTTGATCTGATGCATTTACCATAAGTATCCTGGTATGTGTGAAGGGGTTTTCTATTCTTTGTAAATTTGTCTAGGTAACTTTAAGTTTGAGCCTCGGTTCTTGAGTGAAATTCAATTGAACTGCACTTATAGGGTTTATTAATTTTCAAGTTTTATGTAAGAAAGACGGGATGCTTTTCCATCTTCTGTTGGTCACTATTTTGTTGTCCTGAATGCCTGCCTGAGGTGTGCAAATTTGCCAATTTTTTGAAGTTAGACCTTTATGAATGGACATAAATAGTTAATAGCAAATTCAATGAGGATTTACAGAAAAGCAAAAGGTATCCTGTGTGGATACACTGGTTCCTTGTGATGTCAGCATAGCATTATTTTAGTAGTGCAGTTTTGAATAAAGTTCTCGGCTATTTAATAGTCATTGGCACTGCTCACTGGTAATCCTGGACTAAAAATCTAAAATATCACGATTGCTGAATGTAAAGTCAAAACTATTTTATCTTGGAAAAGGATCGCATAATTCATGCTAGACAACTATATTTCGATGCAAGCTCCTTAAGGGGTAAATATTACTGTCTTTCTGTGTCACTTGCACTTTGCTATTGAATGTGTATGGTTGTCCATATGCGGTCATACCTTATTCTGTAGTGCCGTGAGTAGACAAAGGAGAAGGTAAGTACAAGAACGAAGAGATGACTCCTTATCTTCTTAACCATTTTCAAGTTAAAACTTCAAGATAGTTCTTATTTCAGAGAAGTGCCTTTATAGCTTGTTTCCACAATGTTTAAATGATATGTATTATATGTTTTGCAACCTAGATTATGAAAAGAACAAATATGATGGAATGCTCTTGGAAATTTAATTTTGTCATAATTACAGAGTGCTTTTGTATGTGCATCTTCAGAACTGCATCAGTACTGTTATAACTAATCTATACTTTCTATTGCCTTCAGAGGTGGTGTCGGACTGTTTGAAGTGTTGCACTGAAGACTCAGATGATGCCACAAGCAAGGTATGATGGATGTTAGTCTCAGCTGCTGATAAATGTCTTTATACTAAGAATGTCTCCCTTGTTCTCCTGACCCTCTTGTGATGCGCTCATTTTTTTTTTTTTAAATGTGTTGAATATTTCAAGCCATCTCAAAATGGAAAGTATGTCACCTTTCAAATATTCCGGGTTTCTCTAACCTTTCATGATTTCTGGTTTGGAACAAGTTGAATTGAAGAGGAGGAACACCATCTAGGCTGCCTAGGAGTTTGAGAGGAGGAATGTGCCTGAAATTCGGAGAGTAGACAAAGGATATTTCGATATGGGGGATGGGATTTCTCCCACAGGATATCTTATATGACTATAAATAAGTTCATGTTAAGTATTTCTGTAGACTGGAAATTAGGCTGCCATTAAAATGTCAAGTTATTAGCTAGCATATATATGCAACGTCAAGCAATTTCCCTTCAACTTAGAAGCATATAACTTTAAAATCTCTTCACTATTTGTCTGATAGTGTTTATGTTGTAAGTCTACTATAATCATACTCAGAAAGTCATAAGCTCAACTGAAGTTGATCCCTTTAATAGCCCTACTTGCTGTTTTTTATTTATATATTACCCAATTTGTCCGATCAATTCATAACAGGATACCAGTGGTTAAGAAAGGTTTCTGCACTACCTTTACTCATCAGCTGCTATTTTTGAATTTTATTCTCTCTTTCTAGATTTTAGTTCCGGTATTTTGCCATAGGCTCACTGTCCTCTAACTCTCTTTTCTCTATAAATATGTTTCTCCTGCATTGGAATCAAAATGTCAAAGTTGTTGTTTAAGCGGAATGCTGATGCAGGTTGTGTATGCGGGAGCAGTTATAGAAGTCTGCATGAGGAAGTTGGTATTCTATCCCGAAATTGTTGGCTTTATTGAAGAAGAGAAAGATAAGTTTCCTTCTGTAAAAGTTCAATATGCATATAATTCTCCACCGAAGTTGATTATGCTGGATGGTAATGGAGGGCACAAGGAAACCGTCAGGTTAGCTATTTCCATTAGTTTTAGAACTAACATACGCGGAACACTTCTTGTACTAATCATTCACTACACCCTTTTGCAACTTGCTTCGCAGAATTGACAACTGGAAACGTGAGCACATACTGCAGTTCCTAACGGAGAAGGTTAAACCTTCTTCTGATATTTAATGCAGCTAGGGATGAAATCTTCTATACAGTATTCCGTATTACCACATCAGTTTGAACACTCACATGCATAAACAATCCACTAGCATTGCAAACACTGAAACAATCTTTTTTGTATTTAGGCTGTGCATTTAGTTTTGCAGCACAAGTAAACTGCCTATTGTGCTTGCTTTAGCCGAGCATGTAAAGACAATGTTAATTTTAAGGATGGTTGCATCTTCCAGTTATTTTCCATCTTACTTGTGTGTATGTTCTTTGTGTTAAGTCCTTTTCTAATCTCCTTCCATACAGCTGTCAAAACAGGTTAAACTCTTAGCCCGACTTAGCCCATCATGTAATAGGCAAATTATTGCATGGACCATGGTCCACACAGCTGTGTGGATAAAAATAAAAAGTACATTATTTTTGTATTGAAGGTACATTATTTTTGTACTGAAGGTACAATATTTGATATATAATATCAAATATTGTACCTTCAGTACAAAAATAATGTACCCTAAAATAATGTATCTACAGTACAAAAATAATGTATTTTTCATTTTTGGTCCACACAGCTGTGTGGACCATGGTCCATGCAATAATGATTGCACGTAATAAGGGCGGGAGCCGGGAGGACTCGAATTTTAGAGGCCTATCAAGAGGTGGGTCGGGGGCTTTGGTTTAGTCCTACCCAGGTACTATACTAAGTATATTGTAATACATGGTTCATGAACTTAACAAGCTATGGGAGTTTTTAGAGTTAATTTCATTGGTCAGAGAGTTCACATTTAGTCTTTTTTTAGAGCATGTCTCTTTGGTTCTAGTATTACTGTGGCATAACTATTTTTGGTCCTCCGTCAATAAAATTATTGAAATGTCGTTAAATGCAATGACATTTTGATCTTTTGTATGTAAAATATGTTGATCTGCAAACTATATATTATTATATTTTACGGAATTTAAATGATTTTGTTGATGGAGCCTGTGGAGGATTAAAAATGGTCATTTCAGAATAATATTAGACCAATGGGATGTTTTTTTTTAAAAAAAGAGAAAATTGTAATTTATGCCCCTCCATAATATGTCAATTATCAATGTCACCCCTAAATTATTAGTGGTGTAAATGTTAACCCTCAATTTTCAAAACGGTGCATATATTGCCCCTCCCGTACCGTACGAGAAGGGCAATATATGTACTGTTTTGAAAATTGAGGGGCAACATTTACACTTGGGAGGGGCAATATATGTATCGTTTTGAAAATTGAGGGACAATATTTACACCACTAATAATTCATGGGTGACATTAATAATTGACATATTATGGAGAGGCATAAATTACAATTTTCCCAAAAAAAATGACTAAAATTGAGTTGTCACCTATAATTCTATAAATTTACTAAGACAAGAAATGAAATTCACTGAAGTTTTTATTTAATGTACTTAACTTTAGTTCTCCCATATTAATTACAGTAAGAAGCTTTTTCTCAGTTTAGATCCCAAGGAACAAATTTCAGTATTAGTTCTGCGACTATTGTGTATCATCATATTTAGTCCCTATCTCACAATTGATGTTATCACATTTGGTCTTTTATTACAATTTTTATCAAATTGTCTTTAATTTTTTGGATAATTTGACAATTTTGATCTCCTATTCCCGCAAATTTTACTGTGGACCATGCATCAAAACAATGTCGTTTTGATTCATGAAAACAGACGGCTGAAACGGCCTCCGTTCCGCGTCATTCACTTTCAGTTCATATACACTGCAGTTACATTTTAACACAATTGCAGTTTTTTTCGATATAACTGCAGTTTCATTCGATATTATACACTCAAATATGTGAACATTTTATTCATTTCCTTTCAACACAACTACCGTTTCTTTTTATAATACACTGCATTTTCCTTTCAACACAATTACAATATCATTTCGATATGACTACAGTTTCATTGGATAATATACACCCAAAATTGTGAAACTGTTATTCAGTTTCAGTTTATATACACTGCAGTTACATTTCAACACAGTTACAATTACATTCCGATAGACACAGTTTCATTCGATAATTTAAAAAATACAAATGTGAAACTGTTATTCAGTATCAGTTTATATACACTACAGTTACATTTCGATATAGCTACAGTTTCATTTGATAATATAAAATCAAATGTGAGGCAGTATCTTTTGAACACTGCCATAAACATATGCTTTTACCAAAACCTTGATACGAGATCACAATCCATAATTTAAAATATTATTATCCAATTATGAAAAATTACAAAATTCTAAATTTGCAATAAATAGGCAACTTCCAAAATTGCAAGTCTTTAAAACATACATTTCTAGAATACATTAATAAATAATAATAGTAATAAGCTTAACAGTAACCAAAATTTCAAACAAAAACAAGGGTCATGCTATACACATTGTCTACCTTTCACTGCATTATTTCTTTACTGCATGACTTGAAAAAAGTCAAATCATACTTTCTACTGCAGGTGAAAATGTTTTAAACTATTTAACATTTTATTTTATTTAGTAAATCGCAATATCAAAATTGGATGCTAGAGCTGCCATGCACTGTTACATCTTAGTCCTCAAGGCAACCAATTATGACTTGTGCTTCTATTGCAATGCATTTATTTTGGCTAGGGGTGTTAAGGTGGGCCGAAACTCGTGGACCAACTTTAAATCATCTCGCGATGGAGCGGATTAGGGCTTAATTTTTTGGCTCGTGAAAATGCAGGCCTTGCAAGCTATGGAACTAGCTCGCGGGTTTCTCATAAGTTATATATTCCCCCTGTCCCATTTTCCCTGCTCTATTTACTTATTCATTGGTCAAACTAACTCTTTCTTTATTTCTTATTTTCTTTAGTAATTTTTTTTATTTTTAAATTTAATTTTTTTTTGTGTTTAATAGTACTTTTAATGTAGTTTCTAAATTTATAAATTTTATATATTAATGTTAAACTTAATATTATGAAAATTGGATTAAAAATAACTTTAGTCAAGGCTCGTTAAACGAACCAGACAACTAAAATGGGTCAAAGGTAGTATATACACACTATACACACACACACACACAACATTACAATCTTAAAAAATGTAAATTTGTTTAGTTTTTAAACGCCAAAAAAATTTAATATTATTTAGGTTAAATTATTTGAATATAGAATAATAATATAATAATCTTTTTTATTTTCCAAGTTTGGCCCGCGGAGTGTACGAGCTCACGGGCTTTGCATCGAGCGATCCCCTAATTTTGGCATCAATCGATTAGATCCGACTGCTCCCATTGAGGGTTTGAACTTGTAACCTCCCATTTGGAAGTCACAGAAGTGCCATTAAACTATAAGTTACTTGGCACAAAATTAGTAATTAAAACATAATGATCTATAGTACTCAAGTGATATAAGTCGAGGGATTTGACATTTTGTGTTATTTATAGTTCCCAATTACATATATAGAATGAATTTGGAAAAGTTTGAGTAACTCTTATGTGAGATCGTCCCAGAGATCCTTATCTATAAAATATATTGGGTCAATATGAAAATGTAATATTTATACTAAAAAATATAATAATAATTAAAAATAAAGTGTTTGTTACTTACAAGGAAAAATATTATACTTTTGAAGAAAATAATGTAATACTTTAAAATCAAAATAATGTAAAAGCATTACATTTATCTTCAAAAGTATTACTACACATTCTGTTATAAATAACAAACACTTTATTCCTACCATTATACAGTACAAGTATTACATTTTCTATCTTCACCCGACATGTGAAATAATCTCACACAAATTTTCTTGGAATATTCAATACAAGCTATAGCAAAGTGGCAAATCCCATAAATTATTTCTTAACAACTTTAACAACCTGTAACAGCTTGATTAATCGTTCTTCTCACCACGTCATTTCCATGCATGCATGCATGCACATTATTACTGCATCCATACACTGTTCACAAGAATCACAACTTAGACTACAGACCACGTACTCCAGTTCAGAGTTCAGCTAAGTAGCACCTCATAACTACTCACCAAACAAATTGGTACTAAGAATTCGGTACAGTACTAATTCGTTCTTTGCTAATAATCAAATATTGTTATATTAACACGATAAAGGTATGACATATACAACCAGCTAACAATTCTTTCTCCATCAATTTACGTATGAATGATTTCATGTATCCAATTTCGTGTTGTGTACAAAATTGCCAAGCTAAGTGTAGTCGATAGTTACGTTATCTATCACTTTCTTCTTTCTTCTTTTTGTTTTTGTTTTTTGTTTTGTTTCGGTTGTTTTTTTTTGTTTTTTTTTTTCTTTTTGCGCTTTGATTTTTTTTTTTAGTAAATTTTATATAATATATAATATATAATATCATTTCAATAATGCTAGGCATCCCTTCAAAAATTTTCTCCTGAATTTTTCCTCCTAACGTGACATTATTTGATGCGGATTAACTTTCATTAGATCCGTTAAGAGTTACCATTGAGTCAATCACGAATATGCCAAAATCAAAATTTTCAAGGCAATCATTTGTTTAATTTGTGAAACATTAGGAAAATGACTATGGAAGCCGATCAAATAACCCAAATCAAGAAAAAAAAGATAAATTTTTTTTAGACCGTGAATACAGTGTACATTTTTAATATACTAAAAGTACATTATTTATGTATTAAATGTACATAATTTGACAGTATACAAAATAATGTACTTTCAAATAACGTATTTTATATATACAAATACTTTTTTATTTGTGATCCACATAGCTGTAAGCTGTGTGAAGTGTGAATCATAGTCTATAAAGTAATGACTCAAGAAAAAGACTGCAATTTATATCGTGGACTAGGGTACACAATGCATTGTGCACCCCAATCCAAAACGACGTCGTTTTGATTCTTTTAATTAACAGCTTTTCCGTTTCCCATTCAACCTTAACTTATAAGATGAGTTTGTGTATTTTGTGATGATATTCTGTGCATTATGTTATGACATTCTGTGTATTCTAGTATGCAATTCTAGATATTATTGATTTTCAATACCATATCTCATGGAACATAAGAGATAATACTTAGTTATGTGTATCCTTTTCATTGATTTTGTGTATTCTAGTATGTAATTCTGTACATTATTGGTTTCTAATGCCATACCTAATGAAATAGCGGAGATAATACTTAGGCTAATAATTCTGTGTATTTTATTCATAAATTCTGTGTATTCTGGTATATGATTTTGTGTATTGTGGAATATAATTCTGTACATTATTGATTTCCAATACCATACCTCATGAAACATAAGAGATAATAATTAGGCTTATATTCTGTGTATCCTTTTCATTGATTCTGTGTATTCTAATATGTAATTCTGTACATTATTGATTTCCAATACCATATCTCATGAAACAGCAGAGAGCCAGAGATAATACTTAGACTAATAATTATGTGTATTCTATTCATAAATTCTGTGTATTCTGATATATAATTCTGTACATTATTGATTTCGAGTATCATACCTAATGAAATAGTAATGCTAATACTTAGGCTATTGATTGTGTGTATTCTATTGAATGATATGTGTATTCTTTTATATACTTTTGTACATTAATGATTTAATTTTTTATACTTAATGTTATTGCGGTACGGTATTGCCGTATTAGAAATCAATAATGCGGAGAAATTATGGTATTGAAATTACTAATGTACAGAAGTGTATAATAGAATACACAGAATTACACATAAAAATACACATAATTACATATAATGGGAATTGGACGGACGGAACGGTGTCCGCCGCACGTCAACTCTCCACTACTTAGTTAAACGCGTCGTTTTGGACCAGGCTCCACCACAGTTCTGTGGACCCTATACTAGTCCACGTTATAACGATTGGAAAAAGACCACATGAAGATTCTCACATGCCTCGAGGCTATTTTGGCCCCCCTAGTCACGCTAAAGCGAGGCTATTTTTCGGTCAAGAATAATCTTTGTTAGATTATGATATTTTTCAAAGTTATCTTTATTGAAGTTTGTGCCATCGGAGTACTATGACTACAATGGAATTCATCGGTTTCTTTTTTGAATAAAAGGAAAATATATTCAATTCTACTTGATTGAACATTGTGGTATCAGATTACTATATATGACTATAATAGAATTTATTGGCGTGTTTTGAAGACTCGATGATTAAGAATATTCTCGTAATGCAAATGTATTTCCTTTCCATCTCTTATCCATAAAAGTTTGTCCTAGTCAATTTTAAATCTGTGAACCTAGACATATTGAATTATTTAATATTTAATTAAAAGTATTTGGGGTAAAGCCAATTCATGTTACCCAATTAATACTAATATCTGAGAAAATATTACAACTGTTATTCTATGGACCATGTTATAGACCCTAGTCTAAAGATTACGTATTTACTGTTAAAATATTATGTACTATTAGTTATACACGTAATTTGAATGTTATTTTCGACTTGAATTCATGAACCAAACGCAAGAAATGAGCATTTTTCATGATTTGGAGGAAAACATTTTCCTTGGAAATGTTTTTCCTCCCAAGCAAACATGCCCTTAGGGAAAATTAGGAGGAAAAAAAAAACAAATTTCAATATAAATAATATTAGGAATGACATGGAGGCACAACATTGGTTGGTGAGGTGGATGCAAAAAATCGGAAATCATGGTGGATACCTTTAAAACGGTACTCTACTCACCAAACAAATTGACAGTGAGAATTCAGTAAAGCAGAAATCCATTCTTTTCTAGTCAAATACTCAAAGGAGAAAGGTAACTCAACAATTCTTTCTCCCTTCTCCATATGAATGTATGTATAAATGATTTCTTGTGCGTGTTTACGCTTATTTAATTTCTAGGTTTGATCTTTGTTGAAAATGTTTCTGTGTGTGAATATATATCATTTATGTATGTATGTCTACAGCATATATAAACATATATTTGATTTGTATGTTATGTCTCTACCTTGTTTTCCTTTTATGCTGTTGTTTTTTTTTTTTTTTTTTGAGAATTTTTATGCTGTTGTTTGTATGGTGTTTCTTATGATCACAGGCTTGGGTGGTATGAAAATTGTTAAGCTTGTTCCTTTGTGGCTTTAGTAAGTTCAGATTTACGCATGAAGTGTGCTTGGTGAAATGCCAATGTGAAATTATTTTCATTTTTGGGCGGTTTATTTGGTGTTATAAATCGACTAGGTTTTTACTGCTGGGGTTTTGGCTAACTCTGCAAGTCCTCTGTAAATTTAGGTCAACAGTAGAGCATTCTTTTACAAAGGAATTTTTGGGGTTGGAAAGTATTACTTGTCTGTTCTTTGGTAGGATTTGGGGTTTTTTTTTTTGTTTTGTTTTATTTTTATTTTTATTTTTATTTTTTATTTTTTAAATTTATTTTTTATGTGGCATCTCTGAGAATAAGGTTTCATTCCTCTGTAATCTTTAGGCCAAAGTTGAAAGGCATTCTTTTAGTGAAGAAGTTTGTGGTTTTCAGGTTGTTTGAAGCTGATAAAGGTGCTGATATGGCTAAGAAGTCTAGCCCATCATGGCAATCTGGGCTTCCAACAAGTAATACTGAAAAAGATGAACCTCGGAGAAAAGCTCCAGATTCACATGATAATAGGCGTGTGCGCTCTCATTTTCTTTCTGGAGGATCCAGGTTAAAAGATAAACATAAATATGAAAAAGACAAGAATATCTCTCGCAAAAGGCCGTACCATTCAAGTGGTATGAAAGATTTGCCTTCAAGTTTTCGTTACAGTGATTCCAGACTGCCAAATGATAGTAATGCTGAAAATTACGAACCTACTCCTAAGAAGAGAACTTCTGATTCAGATGGCTATGTGAACTCTTCTTCCGGTATGCATTCCTGGGATGCCATGCTGCAAAAGAGAAGTAATGTTCAAGAAGACAAACATATGCCTGAGGAAAAAGGTTCTGGTGCAAGTAATTGTGTGGACTCCTGGCAGAAAAAACAGAAAGTGAATACTGATGATGGCAAAGATATGCCTGAGAAGAAAGGTTCTGCTTCAGGTGACTGTTGGAATACTCATTCCAATCTGCCTTCTTGGGACCCCTGGCTACAGAAGGAAACAAATGCTGATAAAGGCAACAATAAGCATGAGAAAAATATTTCCACTTCAGGTGACATCTGGAACTCTCATTCTAGTTGGCCTTCGTGGGACTCCTGGCTGCAAAAGGATACTAATGCTGACAAAGGCAAAGATATGAATGACAAAACATGTTCTGCTTCACAAGACCGTTGGAACTCCCATTCCAGTTGGCCTTCCTGGCCACAAAAGAAAAGTGGTGCTGAAGACTCTAAACACATGTCTCAAAACAGGGTTTCCGGTTCAGGTGATCATGTTAGATCACATTGTCATAGGCCTCCTTGGAAATCAAGATGGGATAAGAGTAGTGATTTCAGAATGGATAAAGCTTTGGTTCATGAAGGAGGTCACAATTCTAGTAATGGAGCTTCTAGACAGCTTTCTCCAAGATCCAGATTGCCGGTTAAAACTATTGCTAAAGAAACCAATGATAGTACTTGGAAAAGTTCAAACAGTTCTTCTGATTATTTGCAACTTTCTTCAAGTAGGCATGGTTGGAAATCTGAGCTACAAATAAGAAGTAATGTTGAAGGACTAAAAAACATTCTTGAAGAAAGGTCATCTACGGTGATTAAGAGCCTCAAAGAGGATGGCTTAAAGGCAGAGGTTTCCTCAACTAAAGCTGGCTTAAAGGCAGAGGTTAGCTCAACTAAAGCTGGACCTCAGAAAAGGGGACAAAGCTCAGCAGATGGTGCAAAACTGCATTCTGAAGGGCCTAACTGGGAATCTAGGCTACAAAGTAGATGTTATAAGGGAGATTCTACAGATAGCCCTGGCAATTCCAGTATATGGGAAGGGAGCAATGAAGATGTAGCAAATATGAAACCTAATAACTTGATTCCTAACACAATTGATCTTTCTGGTTCTTCCGATTGTGCTGGTTGGGAGGTGAAAAAGAGAAGTAATGTTGAAAATACTAACAACAGGTCTGTGGAAAGAGCTGAAACCAAAGTGTGTCCTAGGGAATCCCTGCAAGAGAGAAGTGACAGTACTGGTGGAGATAAAGATGGACTACTGAAAGGAGCATACAATTCAATTGGTGTTGCAGAATCTCCTTGTGCTTTGCCTCAAAATTCTAATGTGCAGAAAAGTAAAGATCCAAAAGAAGTCAAAAATAGATTCAGAAAAAAAGCAGTTGATTCGTGTGATCATCCTCTTAGGAATTTGGAGGAGCAAAGAGTAGAGGATGCACATGAGGCTAGAGATGTGCATAACAAAGGAGTAAGCATTGGCCTAGATAGTCAAGAATGTACTAATGAAGTGGGCTTTGACAAAATTGATGGTGAAGGATTGCCTCATGGGAGGGTTTCTTGGGATTCCAGAACACAGATACCAAAGGATGGACTTCTAGAAGTATCTACATCTACTCCGATGAAAGGAAATGATACTTCTACTCTGAGGGCCTTCAACATGATTGATGCTGCAGAGTTGCCTTCTGATAGGACTTCTGGAGAATTGAGAATAATGCAGAGAGGCACGGAACAAGTAAAGGATGGATCTAATGAAAAATTGCCCAACAGAATTGACAGTACTGAGTTGCAATCTAGTTGGTATTCTCACGAACCCGACGTGCAAATAAGAAGCAATCTAGAAGAACCAAAGGGTGGATCTAATAAAAAAGAATCCAATAGAATTTACAGTACTGAGTTGCAATCTATTTTGCATTCTCGTGAATCAAACATGCAAAGAACCAATTTAGAAGAACCAAAGGCCCAACCTAATGAATCACATGTTCAAAGGAAAGGCACCCTAGAAGAACCAAAGAACATACCTGATGAGAGGACATTTAAAGGAACTAATGGTGCTGATTTTCCATCTATGTTGCCCTGTGTTGAATCAAAGCTGCAAAGGAGCATATCTGTTGAAGAAATTGAAGTTTCACCCAGGGAACAAACATCTGATCCAACACATGGTGTACAGTTTCCTTTCATTTCTGTGAACTACATGCAAAAAGGAAATATGAGGGCATCTGAAATAACTGATGGTGCAGAATTTCCTTCTACATCACCTTGCAAGGATTTAAGGTTACAAAGAAGCTTTGCTGCCAAAGAAATTAAAGTTTCATCAAGGAAAGAAGCTTCCAATTTAGTTCATGATGTAGAGTTTCCTTTCATTTCTAGGGGTTACAAGCTGCAAAAAGGAAGTGATGAAGATGCTAAAGATATACATGGTGAAAAAGCATCTAATTTGATTGTTGGCTCTACATTTCCTCTTAATAGACCAGTTCTGGAATTGGAGGTTGAAAGTAAAAGAAATACTGAAGGTGGAGATATAGTTGAAGGAAAGGTTGCAGTTCCAATCAGTCAGTCGACTACTCAAATTCGAGATTTCAATGTTCTTTCTTGTTCTAAAGATTTCAATGAGATTGCACACTGCAATCGTCTCCACATTTCACATGGTATTTTTACTCGCTCTCAAAATTGTCCTGCAGAAAAAGATATCTGGATGGGAAGCTTCAAGGTGACTGATATTGCTTCAGTTGTCAGATT
This sequence comes from Ipomoea triloba, assembly GCF_003576645.1. Taxonomy (NCBI): domain Eukaryota; kingdom Viridiplantae; phylum Streptophyta; class Magnoliopsida; order Solanales; family Convolvulaceae; genus Ipomoea; species Ipomoea triloba. The sequence continues at coordinate 6,440,092 of NC_044922.1, read as the reverse complement.
CTATGAAGGATTAACAGCTCATCCATCTTCCAAAGTTTGTCGTAGAGCTTATGAGTTCGCAAAAAAGATGCCATCAACTGTGGATTTTCTGATCCATCCTCGATGTAATTACTGGCCACTGATTTTTGAGGGCTGTCCTGATACAAATGATATTGCTTTGTACTTCTATCCAAGGAATAAGGAGGCAAAAAACTGTTACAGCTCCTTGTTAAGGTTCATTGACAACAAGGATTTGATGCTAAGGAGTCAAATAGGTCATGTTGAGCTTTTGGTTTTTCCCTCAAGATTGTTAGATGTGAGATGTCGGACAATAGAAAATCAGTACTTTTTCTGGGGAGTTTTTCACACCAAAAGTAAAAAAAAAAATTGATTGGTTGAATGCTCAAGCCTGTTCTTCATCCTGCAGTGGTAGGCCAGAAGCATCCTTGGGACTAGTTGCTCAATGTGATTTAATACATATTTTAATGCAAACAAGATATGCTCACATTGTTAGTCATATCTAGTAGTTATTAAACTTTAGCTGAATCAGTTTCTCAGGAATTTGACATCTTTTTTTATTTTTTTTTTATTTTTTTTTATTTTTAATAAGTATCTCTGGAATTTGAAATTTGATCATTTTGAGATCTATTCTAACTGTTATTGTAATTTTCAACATACAGCATTAATATGCTAGCATACACATGCTGCTGGGTGTAGAATGTACAAGTTTTTCTGCTTTCCTATCTCTTTTACTGTTAACATATACAGTGTACTTTAGAGTTGCAATTGCATTGCAGAAAAGCTTCTAAATTATGGTGTTGATACCGATTATGATCTGAAATGATGTGCCAATTAGGAGTATCTTTCAAGCATGGTTGGAAAAATAATTTAATTGTTTGAGAATATTCTCAGCAGGGTGGCATGTCAATTCAATAGCGAATTGCCTTCAAAGTTTCTTTGAAGAAAATGACAATTCCAATTGCTATCACAAGATCAAATAGCCTGGAAATCATCATCCAACCAATTGGTTGGAATACTGTTTCTTAAACTATAGTATGGAAAGGTGTCTCATATGCTTTTGTTTGTCTTTTATTATGTGTCTGTGGTTTAGGTACCTGAAAAATCAATGCACGTTGTTCATTTATTTATTGTTAGATGATTTGATTTGAAGTGGCGTTCCTTGTTCAGGATGGAGGAATGTCCAATGGAAGACCAATTTGGATCTGGCAGCCGGACAAATCCCAGAATTGATTAATCAGATGCATCTGTGCATAGTAGATCTCAGCCTTGCCAAATTCTATATATAACAAGTAAGTTTCCATTGCATTTTCTCTCACAGAAACACTTAAATATAGTGAACTGCAGATAACAAACAGACTGCATATCCCCTCTGCAAATTCTCTAAATATATGGCAACTCAATTCTGTGTTGCGATCTTCACATTCCTACTTGTTACAACTGCATATGGGCAACTGCACCCTCCTTTCCCCCCTTGCTGCAATGGAAAAATAACAGATTGCTGCCCTGCAGATACAAATGGCGCGACTAAACTTCCCGAAGCTCACCAGAAGCCTCGCCCTTCTCTTGAGGATATCCTCCCTCATCCTTTCCGTCATCCCTGAAGCCATGAATGCAGCAGCTTGTGATTAGCTGTGTTCTTGGAGGGCAGTTTGTTCTCGTCTGGCAAGTCTGAATCCTGTCTATGCATCACTGCTATTAGTTTCTGGTTTTCATGTTTAACAACTTTGTCATTCTATCCTGTATCCTTTATTATAGGCTTTTGTGTGCTGCTGTAATGTTTGTTTGCATTGGTCCTTAATATTTCTTTAATGAATTCTTGTATCTTCTCCCGGATTTCCTTTTATCTTTGCAATATTTTGCTCCCTAGCTTTTATTCTATTGAGCGAAGACCTGGTCTAGTGGCACCCGGTTGCATTCTCATATGAAAGGGAGTGGGTTTGAGCCTAAGTATAGATACTGCATTGTAGCAGAGTCAATAGTACTAAAAAAAAAAAAAACTTTTACTCTATTGCGTGGATAAAAGAAATGTCGGTTCATGTCAAGTATTGAAAAAAGATTAAACTTAAAATCTAATTCAATTGGAAATTGAAAAATCTACTCTTTTGTACTTTAGTTTCAATCGATTAAAGTTATTTTTCGCTTTTAGTCTTATAATTATTAAATTACTTTCATATTTAGTTCTCAAATATTATTTTGTCACATTTTGTGCAAGATTAAATGTGACAATTTTCAAAGTAACCTCAAATGTGAAAAAAAAAAAAAAAAAAAAAAAAACATGAATACCAAAAGTGAATAACTCTCAATTGAATCATTCACTTCTCTATAGTGGTCTATTTGGTTCACAAGAATTTTTTTTTCTTTTCCATAACAAATTTTACCTTACTTGGTTGATTGAAGAATTTATTTTGCATAAAATAAAAGGAAAATACTTGGGGTAGACCCAGAATCGAGCTGGACATTGTAGCAATCAAATCGAAATGTTCCGGTTATGACTCAAACTCGGAATCCAATATTTGGGTTTCGATTTATTAAAATCGCCAATCAATTGGAACAACTACTATCATTAGTTTAAAATTAAAATTATAATATTTATAAATAATTTATGTTTTTTTTCGTATTTATTCTAATTCTCACATATAAGTATATATGACTGCAATTCGATTCGGTTATGATTTTGAATCTCCGGTTCATGGTTCAAATAGTCCATAATAACTTTTTAGAATAAAATTGAACACAATAAAAATTCAAATGTCAAATTGTTGAACATCAATAATTGGTGTAGGGTCTTGACCTGATGTAATAAATTGATCCTTACTTATCGAGTTATAAACAAGTTTGTATAAACGGGTTAATATGATAATATTAACAGGTTTAAACGTGTTCTTAATAGGTTTAACGGGTTGATCCAAACACGAAACATAACGGGTCTTCAACGAGTCAACCCGCTAACAACTTAGGTTACGACACTATCATTATAGTAATAGTGACAACTTATTTGTAACAAATACTTAGTTGTTACAAATACCATACTATCCGTGACAAAAAAAAATAAAATTAAAGTTATCACAATTATTACAAATAATAGTGTCAAAGTTTTTTTTTTTTGTTACAAAAAGAGTATTGTTTGTGACTAAATTACGAATTCTCACCAATTTTTTTCACCAATTCTCTAAGTCTTGTAGTGAACTAAATGTTTTGTATTTTAAGTATATATATAATTAGTTTTCTCCATCTTAGCTTTATCAATTAAGTTAGTCTCTATTTATTGAATGTCATCTTGTAGTTTTAATACTTCTTCTGCTGATGAATTTGGGGATGGTAAGATGGGAGGAATTCCAAAATTTATGCTCACATGCATTAATTCTTTTGAGGAATTCAAAAATTTATGCTCGTATGCATTAATTTTTTTGTTTGATTAATAAATAGTAAACATGACAGTTAAAATAAGACAAAAAAATATATGTAAAAAAGAACTCAAATTAAATTATTGCAGAATGCAGACTTCTATTTGTTCCTGACTGATGACCTGCATTCACATACACTGATGCAAGTGGACGACTTTGATTTACATGCAAGCCTGCAATTATTATGTGAAGGCCGGTGTCTTTTTTGTGGTCTTAGCCGGTAAAGAGCTCAAACTAAGAATATCAATAAATATACAACTCTCACTGGAATAGAACTTTGAATTTTATGATTATCAAACCAATTATCCGCTTAACTTACAAGTGGAGACTGATTCAACATACACATGCTGGATATATAAAATTAATGACGGGATTGGAATGAACTTTTTTTTTTTTTTTTTTTTTTTAAGTGACGGGCTTATCATGCAAGTGATGATCTTGAAACCAACGTTGGAGTTCCCTCAAAATCTTTGTTTTGTTAGCGGAAACATCTAATTCTTGTTCCTAAAAAACCATTTCTAATTGCATATACGTACAGCCAAGTGAATGTATCAATGCTTTCTGTTTCCTATTTAAGCCAAAGCATTGTTGCCTGGTCTTTAAAAAATCTTTAAACATTACGAGACGTAATTCGATTTTTTGTCTTAAATTTATAGGTGACAACCAGTGTTGCAAAAATCCCGCCTAGGCGCCGATTAATCTCCGCCTAGACGCTAGGCGCTGATCGATCGCCTAGCGTATCACATTAAATGGTGGTCTAGGTGGCTGGCCGGCTAGGTGACCGCCTAGGCGTCGACTAGGCCTTCTAGTCGGTCGATTCACTATTGTTCTTTTTTTTTTTTTAAAAAAAAAGGGTTATTTTACTCAAAACAACATCATTTTGAGCGAAATAATCCTAAATTGTACAAACATTAGATATTTTTTAGGGTAATATTTAATATTTTAATATTAACTATTAAAGTATTATATAATTTATAATTATTAGTCTTTAAAAAATTAAAAATACTTAAACAAATTTTAAAAAAATAAAAAATAAAAAAAAATACACGGACGCCTAGGCTCTGATTAATCCCCAGCTAGGCGTCCTAGGCGCTCCCCGAGCGTCTAGCGATTTTTTCAACCATGGTGACAACTCATTTCTAGTCATTTTTTATTAGAACACACATTTGGTCTTAGTATTATTGTGGCATGACCATTTTTGGTCTTTTATCAACAAAATAGCTTAAATGTTACAGTATTAAATACAAAAGCATTTCAGTCTTTAATTATAATTTTTTTCAAAAAAAAATAAACATAAAAAATATAACGAGGTCAATTTACTTTGTATAAAAAAAGATTGAAATGTTCTTGTATTTAACGATTTTGTTAACGAATGACCAAAAATTGTCATGACACAATAATACCAGAACCAAATGATAATATTATGATAAAAAGAACTAAAAGTTGACTATCACCTATAAATCTAGGATAAAAAATGAAATGCCCTCATGGACAGCTCAACTGGTCATATGGGTGAAATTTGGGATAAGAGACAGGGATCGAGTCGTACTACCCGCGACAGTATGGGAGCAACCTCTCAAAGTGAGAGGGCTCCTTGTGCACGATATAGCCTTGTGTCCAGTTGAGTTACCAATTACCATGATTTATATCCTCTAAAAAAGGTTGAGCTTTGTCGGTCTTGAAATTAGGAATTCAACCTTCTGGGAGAAGGATAAAAAATGAAATTAACTTAAAAGTTACAATATATATCATCACCTTGGAGAATCCGAGGTGGATGTGAACACTGCATTCTGTCTCCTATTTAAGCCAAAGCAGAATCTTATTCATTCCACTCAATCCTGCCCATAAACAACACAATTAAGGTACTTATAAGATCCCAATTCGCCAAAAAAAAAAAACACATGAACATCAAGGTTGTTGGAATATTCTTTGCTTTGTTCCTTGTGGCTACAGCAGTGGAGGGGGCGTACTTGCCTCCCAACAATTGTTGCAGACCTCCAGTCCAGGCGTGTTGCCCTCCGGCCGTGGCCGCCCGTTATAAGGCCGCCCACGCCGCCGCGGTTGTGGCCGGAAAGAGACTGCCACCTCATCACCCTTCCGTCAACAAGCCTCGCAAGATACCACACTCCAAACCTTCCATCAATCTGCAGCCTTGAAGCTAAGATTATATATAATTGCATGGTTTTTGCTTGATTTCATGATGAATTCGTATGTGGCTTATTAGCTTGTCTTATAATAAGTTGTTGTATTAATAAGCTGGATTATGATGCTTGCATGCATGTAGTGTTTGTCGGTTTCTTTACATTAATATTGTTACTTAATTACGTTGTTGTTGTTGTTAATGTCGCGTTTCTGTCTACTTAAATAAAGTTCAGCTCAGTGCATCTTCTTCCGGGCTTTCGATCACGGCATATATCAGAGATAGAATTAGAGCATCTCCAAGACACCAAGAGTTTCAATTTTTTAAATGGTTTTTTCAGTACCAAGTAAGATAGAGAGGGAAGGGAGAAGAGGGAAAATGAGGAAAAACAAAGGAAAAAATTTTTGACAAAAAAAAAAAAAAGCAAAAAAAGAAGAAGAAGAAGAAGTTATATTTAAAGAAATGTGAAAACAAGCTAATAAATATGAATACATAGAGATAAGTATAATGTTTGGTTTACGAAATGAATTTTGATGGAATAAGAATCTTTCGTAGAAAATGAAATTGGCAAGGTATATAATAAATTAAAGTCGTTACATTCTATTGTTTGGTTCGTGGGATAGAAGTAGCTTAATACCAACTTCCCTCCGGAATAGTTGTTTCCTTTACAAGGAGAATAACTTATTCTCAAAAATAAAATGACTTACCAAACAACTAAATAGGCCTATTACCAACAATGTTATTCCATTTCCAAAATATTCCGATTAACCAAACATGTGGAAAGAGTATGAGCATGAAATTTTGGTAATATATAATTACCAACTACCATGTAGTGTGATGACATCTCACTTATCATTCTAAATGGGTAGTTATAGGTTTAAATTAAACTCCGGTAGTGGGACTTAGATTCCTGAGTATTTCAAAAAATAATTTGACTCTTGCGGCATTATAAGTTTTTGAACATTTTTACATTTTATCTATTAACTGTGGACCATGCATCAAAACGACGTCATTTTGATTAATGAAAACAGATGACCGAAACGGTCTCCATTCCGCCCCATTCACTTTCAGTTCATATACACTGCAGTTATATTTCAACACAACTGCAGTTACATTTCGACACAACCGCAGTTTATTTTCGATATAACTGCAATTTCATTCGATATTATATACTCAAATATGTGAACCGGTTATTATATTCAGTTTCCTTTCAACACAACTACAGTTTCTTTTATAATACACTGCAGTTTCCTTTCAACACAACTACAATATCATTTCGATATTACTACAGTTTCATTGGACAATATACACCAAAAAATGTGAAACTGTTATTCAGTATCAGTTTATATACACTACAGTTACATCTCAACACAACTACAGTTACATTTCGATATAACTACAGTTTCATCAACACAACTACAGTTACATTTCGATATAACTACAGTTTCATTCGATCAACTACAGTTACATTTCGATATAACTACAGTTTCATTCGATAATATAAAAACACAAATGTGAATCTGTTATTCAGTATTAGTTTATATACACTACAATTACATTTCAACACAACTACAGTTACATTTCGATATAACTACAGTTTCATTCGATAATATAAAAACACAAATGCGGAACTGTTATTCAGTATTAGTTTATATACACTACAGTTACATTTCAACACAACTACAGTTACATTTCGATATAACTACAGTTTCATTCGATAATATAAAAACACAAATGTGAACCTGTTATTCAGTATTAGTTTATATACACTACAATTACATTTCAACACAACTACAGTTACAGTTCGATATAACTACAGTTTCATTCGATACTATAAAAACACAAATGTGAACCTGTTATTCAGTATTAGTTTATATACACTACAGTTACATTTCAACACAACTACAGTTACATTTCGATATAACTACAGTTTCATTCGATAATATAAAAACACAAATGTGAAACTGTTATTCAGTATTAGTTTATATACACTACAGTTACATTTCAACACAACTACAGTTACATTTCGATATAACTACAGTTTCATTCGATAATATAAAAACACAAATGTGAATCTGTTATTCAGTATTAGTTTATATACACTACAGTTACATTTCAACACAACTACAGTTACATTTCGATATAACTACAGTTTCATTCGATAATATAAAAACACAAATGTGAATCTGTTATTCAGTATTAGTTTATATACACTACAGTTACATTTCAACACAACTACAGTTACATTTCGATATAACTACAGTTTCATTCGATAATATAAAAACACAAATGTGAATCTGTTATTCAGTATTAGTTTATATACACTACAGTTACATTTCAACACAACTACAGTTACATTTCGATATAACTACAGTTTCATTCGATAATATAAAAAAAATGTGAGGCAGTATCTTTTGGGATCAACTATAGTATCAGTTACGGAGCTCCGTTACGAATTACGGCCGTCGTTTCTCCCACTTATTGAAACAGCGTCATTTTATGACCATGGTCTACCGTATAATGACTGTTTATCTATCTTTTTTTTTTCCTATTAAGATTCTTAATAATCTTTATAACTTCAAACGATTGCATTCGATATAGTCCTTTTGTTAACCAACAGTCACTTAGATTGTATAGTGTTGCCAAAAATAAAACGAGGAAAAAATATTTTTAATTGCCAAGCACCTTGTGCTCAGATGGCATGCAGCAACTTTTTGTGTTTCAACAGGTTGGTGATATAGTAATTTTTGTCTCTTAAGTCTTAATTAATAAATTTTTTAATAGGGATAACGGTCAAATAAGCCCCCAACAATATGTAAAAATGCAATTAGACCCTCGAACTAAAAAAACTTACATTAAACCTTTAAATTGATTAAAATTGTGCAATTAACATATTTAATAGATTATCAACATGTAACTGTTAATTTTAATTGTATGACATCCTATGTGGTATCTCATTCAAAAATAAAAATAAACTAAAAATAAAAATAATAAAACTAATTTTTTAAGAAATGGAAAGTTGTGCCAAGGACCTTGTGGTCCAGTAGCATCAAACCCTTCCCTTTATATGGGAGGTGGTGGGTTCGAGCCTCAGTGGAGTCACTACTAACTCTTGTGCTTCAATAGGTTGAGAAAGTAGTTATGAACAGATACTGCATTCTAATAGAGGTTAGGAAGTTTTTACTTATTTTTGTCTTGTTAACGATCTATAATTGCCAAGTCTATTTGTCACGAAATGTATCAAAATTTGTGTCCACACTATATTTTGTCTCAATTATATATATTTGTTTCCGACATAATTATAATGCCGCTAAAATGCACATACACTTACAGCACGTTTGGTTCACGGAATGAATTTGGAAGGAATAGGAATACTATTTCACAGGGAATGGAATAGGTAAGGAATAGGACATGAATTATATTCTGTTGTTTGGTTCGCTGAAGGAATTGACTTTAGGAATTGTATTCCAATGTTTGGTTGGTTAAAGTAATAGAAATGAAATAGGTTTTAAAGACATAAATACCCTTATACAAAATAATAATAACAACAACAACAACAACAACAACAACAACAATAATAATAATAATAATCATCATCATCATCATCATTATTATTATCATCATTATTACATTTATTATTATTATTATTATTATTATGCAGGACACATGTATGTTTGTTTATATCTAAGTTGCCTTTAATTAATAATTCTTTAATATAATATAATATAATATAATATAATATAATAATAATAATAATAATAATAATAATAATATATTTGTTAGAGAGATACATGGAGGTTGAGAGATTCAGGCCTAAGATTTTTGAGTTTGAATATGTGGTTAACATTCTTCATTTTTCTATATAAATAGCTTAACTGTTTCTATATTCATTTTTCTATACAATTATATATTTTCACTGACAGTTCTCTCTGGTTAACACACACAAACATATATATATATATATACACACACACATACATAGGTTGAGAAATTATTATTATTATTATTATTATTGTTCTTGTTGTTGTTGTTGTTAAGAATTATAATATAATATAAAAGGGCATTCTTGGTATTATAGTATAAAAGCTATTCCCAAATACTTGGGAATAGCTAATACTAGGGGGTCCCCTAGGAATGGCTATTCCCCTTACAAAGGGAATAGCTCATTCCCGGGAATGTTATTCCTAGGAATAGAATGACGAACCAAACAGTGGAATAAGTCTATTCCCGGGAATGGTATTCCATTCCTGACCTATTCCACGAACCAAACACGCTGTTAGTGATAACAAATAGTGACAACTTAGGTTACAACACTATCATTCAAGTAATAGTGACAACTTATTTGTAACAAATACTTAATTGTCACAAATACCATACTATCTTTGACGAAAAAAATAAAAAATAAAAAAAGTCATCACAATCATCACAAATAATACTGTTGAACTATTTTTTTATCACAAAAATGTATCATTTGTGACTAAATTACGAAGTGTCATAAAAGATTTGTCACTAAGGCTATGTTTGGCAAACTTAGCTGAAAAGTAGCTGAAAATTGAAAAGCTATAAGCTTGAAGCTGAAATCTGAAGAGCTGTTAAGTTAGCTGTTATGCTTAAAAGTGTTTGGTAAAATTAGCTTTTTGATAAGCTGATAAATGTAAAAAGACTAAAAAGGACATTTTCATACAATTTAAATTTAAATAGGTTTGTTTATATATTAAAATATAAAATAGTGAAATCAATATATTTTATAAAATATAAAGTAAGAACATATATTTGAAAACATATAAAGTAAAATAAAATGTTCATAATTCATAAGATTAGTGCATACAAAAATCAATGTTAAAAACAAATGTAAAATTGAAATTACAACCAAACATATTGAAGAGAAAAAGTCAAAAAGGTTTAGCCAAAAAGATTTTAATTGGGAAGAGTAAATGATGTCATTTCTTTAAAATAATAAGGTTAAAGATGGAAAAAAATTAAGAAGCTACTAGCTTATTTTGAAACGCTACGGTATAAGCTTTTATTTTAAGCTACTAGCTTATTTTAGAAACATTATCCAACAGAGCTTATAGCTTATTAGTAGTTTAAAATAAGCTATAAACTCCTAAATAAGCTCTGCCAAACAGAAACTAATTCTGTTAAGTCTTGTAGTGAACTAAATGTTTTGTATTTTATATCTTATATATATAATTAGTTTTCTCCATCTTTATCAATTAAGTTAGCCTCTATTTATGGAATGTGATCTCGTAGTTTTAGTACTTCTGCTAATGAATTTGGGGATGGAGAAATTCAAAAATTTATGCTCACATGCATTAATTTTTTTGTTTTACTAATAAATACTCCGTAATAAACATGACAGGTAAAATGAAACAAAAAACATATGTAAAAGAAAATTCAAATTAAATTATTGCAGACTTCTATTTGTTCGTACTGATGGCCTGCATTCACATACGTGGATGCAAGTGGAGGACTTTGATTTACAAGCAAACATGCAGTTATTAGGTGAAGATGTTCGATTTGTGACCTTAGTCGGCAAAGAGCTGAAACCAAGAACACTAATAGATGTACAACTCTCATTGGAATCGAATTTTGAACTTTATGTTATCACACCATGATAGTGTTAATATTCTCTTACGCTGGTCGGCTATTCAGATAAGCCTTTTCCCGGTCGGAAGATCGGCCCCTCGGCCCGACCGGTGTTCGGTCCGACCTCCTTAGACCGGTCTTGACCTCGGGTGGTACGTTGACAGTGGTTGTACCGGGGCCGCCACGTGCTCCTTCTCGCTTGGGCATGGAGCGAGGCGGGCGCATGCACGCCACGTGCTCGCTATGCCGGAGCCCCGGAGATCGCAACTTTCCCCTCTTATAAATACCGCATTAATGAGGAGTGAGAGGGATCTTTTCGGCTAGATTCTACACTAAGTCTTGAAGTGTGCTCGGATAGTAGGAAAGCCCACTGCCGACCCGCTGAGCCCTTCGAGCCCTTGTCACGTTGTAACTCGGGCTTTAATCCCTTTTGCAATAATAAGAGATCGTATTTTCCCGTTTTAGTTTCCGTATTGCCGTATTTACCACCATCACACCAATTTTCCAATTAATTTACAAGTGGAGATTGATTCAAGATACACATGCTGGATATATAAAATTAATGACGGGATCGGAATGGACCATTTTTTTTATAAGTGGCGGGCTTATTATGCAAGTGATCTTGACGGAGTTCCCTCAAAATCTTTGTTTTGTTAGCGGAAACATCTAGTTCTTGTTCCAAAAAAAACCATTTCTAATTGCATATATGTACAGCCAAGTGAATGTATCAATGCTTTCTGTTTCCTAATATTTAAGCCAAAGCATTGTTGCCTGGTCTTAAAAAATTACGATAGTTAATTTTATTTTTTGTCCTAAATTTATAAATGACAGTCTATTTTTATTCATTTTTATCAGAATATTCTCATTTGGTCCTAGTATTATTATGGTATGGCATTTTTTGGTTTTTTATCAACAAAACAGTTTAAATGTCACTAAATACAAAAGCATTTTAGTCTTTAATTATAAAGTTTTAAAAAAGATAAACATAAAAAAATATAGCAGGATCAACTTACTTTATATACTGTATAAAAAAAATCGTAATGCCCTTATATTTAACAAGGTAATATTTTAACTATTTTGTTGACAGATGACTAAATGATCATAACATAATAATACCATGACCAAATAAAGATGTTTGATAAAAAAAAATGGACTACCATCTATAAATCTAGGACCAAAAATAGAATTAACTTAAATTACAATATATCATCACCACCTTGGAGAATCCGGTTCGATTGCCGGCAACGGAACAATCCTGTTTAAACCAATAGGTAGCTCAAGTGGCAAGTGAGCTCTTTTTTTGTGGGGAAGAATTTTGAAAAAAGTCGGGTTCAATTCTCCCTGCTCTCTTCCGAGCGAGCCGGTATTGGTCAGGTGAACTCAGACCAACCATGAATTTACCAATAAAAAAATCACCACCTTGGAGAATCCGAGGTGGATGTGAACACTGCTTTCTGTCTCCTATTTAAGCCAAAGCAGAATCTTATTCATTCCACTCAATCCTGCCCATAAACAACACAATTAAGGTAGTTATAAGATCCCAATTCGCCAAAAAAAAACATGAACATCAAGTTTGTTGGAATATTCTTTGCTTTGGTCCTTGTGGCTACAACAGTGGAGGGGGCGTACTTGCCTCCCGTCAATTGTTGCAGACCTCCAGTCTTCTGGTGTTGCCCTGAGGTGGCCGCCCGTTATAAGGCCGGCCACGCCGCCGCGGTTGTGGCCGGAAAGAGACTGCCACCTCACCCTTCCGTCAATAAGCCTCGCAAGATACCACACTCCAAACCTTCCATCAATCTGCAGCATTGAAGTTAAGATTATTAAAATTGCATGGTTTTTGCTTGATTTCATGAATCCGTATGTGGCTTGAATTGTCTTATGAGTTGTATTAATAAGCTGGATTATGATGCTTGCATGCATGTGTTAGTTTGTCGTTTTCTTTTCATTAATATTGTTACTTACGTTGTTGTACATTAATGTCGCATTTCTGTCGACATCAATAAAATTCAGCGCAGTGCATCTTCTTCTGTGCTTTCGATCACTGCATATAAAGAGATAGAATTAGAGCATCTCCAAAAGAGTAAGATTTTTTTGATGGTTTTTTCAGTGCCAAGTAAGATAGAGAGAGAAAGGAGAAGAGAAAAAAGGAGAAAAAAATAAGAGTCAATTCCTTTTTTGGTCCTAGACTTATGGTGTCAAAGACAATTTTAATTCTCCATAAAAAAAATTAGACAATTTATGGACATAGTTATTGTGAAGAGGACAATTTTATTCCTCCGTCTGTATTTCCTGTTAAATGGCCGTTTGAGAAGGGGCAAATGTGTCATTTCATGATATCTCCTCTTCTTTATTACATCCTGAGTGTTTTGTTCTTGATTTCCGGCAACACTCATTAGTCCATTGCCAACTCCTCCTTCCCAGCATTCTGACGGCTAAGAAAACATGCAAAAAATGAAGCTCATCTTATTAGAATTAACAATTATGTTGCATGTTTTGGCCTCTGTAGTTTACTCCTCCGAGCTAGACTACAAGCCTGCAAACCAAGCGATCAAATATATACAAGCCAAAGGCCCCCAACTAGGATTGTGCAACCCGGTGAGCACCACATTCCCGAACAAGTAACAATTATTCTGATTTCTGAGGATGATTAGTCCATCAAGAACTCAACTTTGGCTTCGAATTTCCTCTCCTTTCGCCAGTAACCACTCGCCGCTGCCTCACTGAACAAAGTTGCGATTGATATTGAGGGTTTTTTTCTCCTAATTACAGATTTTTATTCTTAAACCAACCCAAATCGAACCGAACCGAGTTGGGCTCCACTTCTATACTATTGCTGAAATCTATAGGCTTCTCAGAGTTGGATCTTCTCTAGATCGAAAAGAAATTTTGGGTTAATGGAGAATTGGGTTCTGATCACAGTCATATCGCTAGTACTTGCCCCTGTGCTGCGGCTTGCTGTAATCGTGTTCGGTGGGCGCTGCGACTTGCCGTAATCGTGCTCGGTGGGCGCCAGAACAGGAAGAAAGCCATTGGATTCTTCCACCGTACCCTTACACCAATGACGGTGGAAGCGGAGAGTGAGTTCTCTGGTGTGTTGTAAAGGCTATCTAAGATGAACGCACTGATCTCAACTGCGCAATTTACGCCGTGCAGAGAACAAATTTGGTTCGTGAATCTGCAATCAAGAAAAAAACGCTCAGGGATGAATAGAAGAGAAGGGGTTATCATGAAATGACGTAAATACCCCCTCTCTAACGGCCATCTAACGAAAATACAGACGGAGGACCAAAATTGTCTTCGTTACAATAAATGTGTTCATAAATTGTCCAAATTTTTTATGGAGGACTAAAATTGTCTTTGCCACTATAAGTCTAGGACCAAAAAAGGAATTCACTCAAAAAATAAAGAAAAAAGTTAAGGCAAAAAAAAAAAAAAGAGTTATATTTACGCGCCCAACTAGAACATGAAGTGTATAAAGCTGCTGGTGTGACTCTTGTGTAACAGCTTTTCCCATTTTCTCATTTAATGAGTGGTGAGTCCCACAAAAAGGTCGTATTTGCACGAAAAAAAATTTGGTAAAATCTCTACCAAAAAAACCCTATTAATTAGGGATGCCCTAGGTATTCTTGAGATTTTGATAATTCAATAAAGAGTGAGTGATGTGTTGATACTTGATTCAATTTTTTTTTATTAATAAATAAAATTGTTTTAACTAAAGGTGGGATGGATCCATTTATAACTTTTCAATGAATATAAAGAACTTTATTGTCATCTTATAAAGTGAACGTTAGAAAATAAAATCAAGAAGAGATTAAAATAACATTTTTCTTTAATAAAACATATTAAATATTAATGACAATTCATTAAAGAAATGTGGAAACTAATAAATATAAATACATAGATAAGTATCATGTTTCGTTTACGAAATGAATTTTGATGGAATAAGAATCTTATTTTGTAGAAAATGAAATTGGCAAGGTATATAATAAATTAAAACTGCATTCTATTGTTTAGTTCATGGAATGAAGTAGCTTAATACTAACTTCCCCTGGAATAATTGTTTCATTTACAAGGAGAATAACTCATTCTCAAAAATAAAATGACTTACCAAACAACTGTATAGGCTTGGCCTATTACCAACAATGTTATTCCATTTCCAAAATATTCCGATTAACCAAACATGTTGAAAGAGTATGAGCATGAAATTTTGGTAATAATTGCCAACTACCATGTAGTATGATGACATCTCGATTATCCTTCCAAATGGGTAGTTATATGTTCAAAATAAACTCCGGTAGTGAAGACTTAGATTCTTGAATAAGTATTTCAAAAAATAATTCGACTCTTGCATGACATCCTATGTGGTATCTCATCATTCAAAAATAAAAATACACTAAAAATACAAAAATAATAAAACTAATTTAAAAAAAAAATAGTTGACGGCTTTTTAGGACGAAGAAGCCAATGGGCTTCTCCGTAAGTTTAGAACAGAGAAGCCGTGGCTAATCGGACGGAGAAGCTGTCTGATTAGCCACGGCTTTTCCATCTGTTCTGGATGAAGAACGCGGTGGCTTCTCCGTCCAGTCTGATGGAGAAGGCGGCGGGTTTCTCCGCCTAGATCGGACGGAGAATAAGCAATGGCAGCCAAGCTACCATGGCAGTCTGTTTTTTTTTGTTAAATATAATTATTTTGATTTATTTTTTAAATATTAATCTATAGTTAATTGTAAGGGTTCAATTGTTTTTTTTTTAATTCAAATGTCTAATTGCATTTTAGTATATATTTGGAGAGTCTATATTTAACCCTTATTCCTTTTTTTTTAGTACTATTGACCATGTTACATGCAGTATCTAAGTCAATATCGTCCCAGAGACTCAAACTCATGACCTCTTATTTGGGAGAGTCACTTCATGCTGCTTGACCACAAGGTCTTTTAACTATTTGACCCTTATCCCTTAACACTTGTGTGAGACCGTCTCATTGGTTTCAATATGTGAGACGAGTGGATCTTTGATTAATTGGTCAAATATTTGATTAATGGATCGAATCTTTGATCTCAACCCGTCTCACGGATTGAGACCCGTGAGACGGTATCACACAAATTTTTACCTTTAAATATTAACTACTTTTTACTCTCAACCTAAACATGTATGTTACCGCGGCTTGTTGCCTATACAATTGAGTTCAAAAGAAAGGAAGAATAATTTTGTTTTGAAAGCAAACCAGAAAGAACAATACAAAGAGGAATTTCTGTTTAAACTATCAAATCAAATTGGTCACAAGTCGGGATTTGTCGATGCACATCTTTGTATAGTGTGTGAATTTTTCTGGTCACAATAAAATAAAATAAAAAGTAATTGTCAATAATTAATTTAATTTTAATATAAATATAAAAGAATCAGTACGTAGATAACTTCATAACTCAATACCACATCAATTATCAATATATCCACCGCGTCCCCTTCATGATTCATTGGAATCTCAGTATATCATAGATTAGGACAATAATCATCCACACACACCCCTTGCACTAAACTGAACTTTGTTAAAAAGTTTTCTAAATTTTAGTGCAGAGTTAATTCTAGCAAAGTACTCCGACTATTATGATTTTTCAAATTTAGTCATCGTCTTTTAATTTGGACGAATTAAACTCTTGACTATTAAAAACGTTCATCCATTAGTCCTTCCGTGAACGTAGCATTAGTAAAGGGACGAAAAGTGCAACACCAATAATAACTTAGGGACGAAAAGTGATTATGACCAACACATAAAGATAAACTCTACAATTATCATATAATTTAGGGACGAAAAGTGTAATTTTCTAAAAATTAATTTAAATTTTAATTCAAATAATATATTCTTTGTATTTCTCCTCAAATCATTTTATGGTTTCTTAATTCCTATCTGAAACTTCTTGTCTCAAGTATCTTTCAAAGGGTCGGACGGTGGTCGATAGTTACGTTCCATTATATTACCATTTTAAAATGCCATTTACGAAGTAAAATGACAAGCAACAACGTAAGCTCGAAGTTTACTTGGCATACATTAATCACTAGGTTCCAAGTTTCCCGCTGTCGATGAATATACGAAAAGGGAAGAGAATCTTCACTATCAAATAATTAAGATTCTGAAACCCTAATATTCCAATCTATTATGGCAATAAAAAAAAAACGTTGCAATTGGAAACTTTGGCTTGTTTGCTCACCAGCGCAGGGCTAAAACCACGTGGCGGTACACTCCTGGCCTCCGCAGGTTTTATTCTGTGACAAGAATTTAAAGGGTGACAACTTCTTACAAGGCCCGTCATATCATTTTTAGTTCAGGACAAAGTAAAAATAATGAATCTTTTTTTTTAAATAATAATAATAATGAATCTTAATAGAACGTACAACATAAACAACATAGAAGATCTAGTACGAGCGAGGAATAAAGAATGTCTTTGATAAAAAGAGTTGTTTGGTACACTTTGATCTTCTACATATTTTTAGAGGTTCATGACAATTGATAACAAGATGTTCTAAAAAGCTTCAAAATGACTTTTTGAGATAATTATAAAGTAAAGTATTATAAAATAATGGTATGAATTGCTTGGTTAATGCTCAATAGTCAAAGTTATGCAGCGTAAAAGGAAGAGATGACAACTTTAAGACACCTACCATTTCAAAGGCCCAATAGATAATTTCAAATAATTCTTTTAAATTTGACACTCCTTGCATTATAAATAGAGGACCCTTTAGAAGGAGTTCAAACTCTCTACAATCTTAAGCAATTTTCAAGAATTCTAAGCTCCAAAAAAATCATCTAGATCTTTTCCAACAGTTTTCTAAAGATAAAACACATTTTCTTTGTGGTCTAAAGGTTGGATTTACTCAAGGAGACGAACATGTAGCCCAATGATGAAAGTACCAGAGTTAAATGATTGTGAAGGATATGATAGCTAGTAACCTTGTTGAATTAGTTTGCAACTAGCATGGCTACAATTTCACTTGTATTTGATGATAGCTTTTCCCATAATAAATAATATACATACATAAAGTAATTTGGTTGGACTGAGTAACAATATAGCACTATAAGTTACGTTGTTAGTCAACCAGTCTTTGTGCCTAATATAAAGCATGTATTGATGAGATACAGAATATACATTATATAGCATAAGTTACGGTACTCATATTGCTCAAAATAATACTAATACATCATCTAGGGTTCTAAGTCAAGTTTTGGACAAAACTGCTCAGAATAATATTAATACGCCATCTAGGATTCTGTGTCAAGTATGGGACAAAACTGCTCAGAATAATACCAATACACCATCTAGGATTCTGAGTCAAGTATGTTACAAAACACCTAATGTTATTCTGCAAGTCTACCGTTCAAGAGGCAACAGAACTAAGAACATATCAACTATGGCTGAACAACACAACTTCCACTTCCACTACTACAAAGTCAGGTTTTCGTTGTAGACATTATTTTCAATTAATTGTTAGATTACATTTATAACTAACATTTGTATCATACTAGTAAAATTTTCCTTAGGAGTTTAAGAAGAGTGGAGTAGAAATTTTTCGAACCATTATAAAAGTTATTTCTCTCACTTTCTCTTCCCTACTTTCTTACTTGCAATCTATCCAAATCATACACTCATGTTTTCATAAATCCTTCAACACAAACAAAACAAGTTACAAACAAATAATTAATTTGACAAGTATAAGTTTTTCGATTACGTTGATAAGTTTTCATAAAATTAAATTTAATATATATATAAAAGCTACTAAAAGTGACTTGATCCCATACTATGGAGCCACACCAGATAATCATCAAACCATTTTAAACTATTGAAATTTAGATATCTATACCAAAATCATCAATGATCAACATATATATTGTATATATACACCGTCCCATTCTTAACTCATTTGGAATCTGAATATATCATAAGTTAATAAGGTAATAATTAATCAACCAAACTCTTAATCCAATCAATTCGTGACCATTGTTGGAGTGTGATACAAAAATAATATTCATTCTCGCATTCCACCTCCAATCATTCATGCATTCTTATCCCAACCTTCTTGTCCCTTAGTACCAAAACACCGATCAGTCGATTGCTCCTTTATCATTTAAAAATAGCAAAGCAAAGAAAAGCCTCCTATAAATGCACGTGAAAAGGGAAGTGAATCTTCACTACCAATAATCAAATATTAGCAAGAAGATTCTGAATATTTCTGAATACCAAATATATAGCCTTAATTTCATGGCATCTGCAAAAAACATTGTTTTTGGCATGATGATGATGGTGGTTCTCGTGACCACGGCGCAGGCTGTGTACCCGTGGCCGTGTTGCACCCCTCCCACGGTTTGGTGCTGCGAGGAGAATCTTAAGAATGGAGATGGAATCCCTATTCGTGGCAATAGACCATTTTCCACCAAGCCTGCTGCAGTTCAGAATGAAACCGTGTCTACTGTCATTAACCACAAGCAGCCCTGATCGAGGTTGTCATTCTAGACTGCTGTTACTATCTGATAGTGTGTACTGGGTAAACCCTGGCCGATGAAGTTTGGTTGTGTTTTAATTCTATGTTGTAATGTGTAAACCTGGTTGTGTGTTACTATATATGATGATTTGCATGCTTAGTGCATGGCCTGAATCGTGATCTTTGATAAATAAAGTTATGTTTATGGTGTTGAGTTTTCAAAGTTCAAGTTAATTTCTTACTTCTTACTATTTATTTAAATTAATTTAAAAAATAAAACAACTATGAATTTATTAACGTAATGTGTTTGGTTTGCACATGTGAATCGGAATCAGAACATAAATCAAATACTTGATAATAATATGCATTTACTTGATAATAATATAAAGTGTTTGGTAGTATGGTGGAATTGAAATGATTACCAATGTTTGATTATGTATGACCTATAGGAATAAAGATTTTAAAAATACAAAAACAAAAAATCAAAACAATTGATCATAATATAATGACATCCAAAACAACAAAAAAAAAATCAAAACAAAAATCTAAAATAAAGCATTAATCTAAACTTAAAAATCATATTACCAATAAGATGGAATTGCACTTTTTAAATTAAGGAATGAGGTTTTTAATTGAAGGGTAATCAAATCCATAGTTGTGTTTTAAAAAGTTGTCAATCAAACATTAACTATGATTTTGATTCTTATTCCTAATGTATAAACTCATGAACCAAACACACCCTAAATATCTATGGGTTTCATTGAATTATCTACAAGGCTACAAATTTTTTTTATTGGTAATTTAATTTTTCTTGTAGTAGTATAGTGTAACATATATGTATAGAATTGTACATTTGAAGATAAATATACTTTTGATAGTAAAAATCTCACTTGGCATAGCCTGTTATGTTGTTATTAGTTAATTGTTAAATCGCGCAATCTATAGTCTTGAACTCCTGATTGAATAATCAGTAATCATATTCAATGTAGGATTTAGCTAGCCTCTGATTATAGCCTAGTAAGCTTAGAAGCCAATTAAATAATATTGTGTGATTACACAAGGTTATCTAGGTTGGCTTACCTGGCTTCCGTGTGGTCACAAAGCGTGATTTACTCATATCAGTACACACTTTTAGATAGTGAATGTGAGTTTTCATTATCACTTTAAAATATTGTGTGATTAGTCCATTGTTAAATCATGTAGGGGGTGTTTGGCAATTTGTTGTTAGTTGATAGGTAGCGCAAATTATACTGTGGACCATGGTCATGACTAATACGGCAGTTATGTTGAACTGATACTGCAGTTGTGTTGAACAGATACTGCAGTTGTGTTGAAAGGAAACTGCAATTGCGCAAAACATAAGCCATTCATCCATTCAACACAACTGCACTATCCGTTCAACTTAACTGCAGTATCTGTTCAACACAACTGCAGTTCCAGACGGATGAAATGACCTCTGTTCCGCGTAACTGCAGTTCCCTTTCAACATAACTGCAGTATCTGCTCAACACAACTGCAGTATCAGCCATGACCCATGGTCCACAATGCATTGTGCATCATGGTCCACAGTATAACGACTGGATAGTGACTGCGAGTTTCCATTATCACTTAAAAAAATTTTGCATGATTAGTTAATTCTTAAATCATGTAGGGCGTGTTTGGCAATTAGTTGTTAGCTGATAGCTCCAATTGTGTTAGCTGATTTGACTAGTTGACCCTGTTTGGTAAATAATCAGTCAATCAGCCAATTTTGACTTATTTGCAGGCCCGGGCAGGCTGGGCCCTTGCCCAGGGCCCATGTCTAGGTAGGGCCCTTAGTCCATAGATATATAGTATATTATATTATAAAAATAAAATTTATTGTTTATGATGAAAGGAACGCCGTCCGCGTCTCTGCGAGGAAGCCCGAGGTCGGAAAGAGTCGACGAAGACGAGGAGACGCGCAGACTCTTAGAGTTTTAGTCTCGCATTCTCGCACCCACCGCCCACGCCGTCCAGAGTCCAAGCGTCACTCGCCGGTTGCACCTTCTCAAAACTGTAACTGCAAATCAATTCCACAATCTGCAATTTTACTGGCCCTGCTGTAAGTGCTGTCTGCAAAATTGCAAATCCGCCTTCAATTACCAGTTTACCACCGGGCCTTCCACCTTCGCGGCTTCGCCTAATCATCATTCATCTTCATTTTGCACACAATCACGGCCTAATGCCCTAATTGCAAAGGTATTTTTTTTATTTTAACTCATGATAAATTTGTCCTTTGCTATTTGCTATTATTCTATAATTCTAATTTCTATTAATAATTCAAATATGAAATATGCAATTCTGGGTATGTAAGGTTGTTGATTTGAAATTTGAATGATTTCCTTCTGGGTATGTTAATAATTCTGTGCAAATGATAATCTGCAATTAGATGTTTACTCAATATTTCAATAATTCATTTCAATCTGTAATAAGATTTGTGCAATCCTATTATCCTAATATATTCAATTACTCATAGCAATTAGCAAATACTCCAGTTTGTGAATAATAGCATTAGCAATTAGCAAATACTTAATAGCAATAGCAATTAAGATTTGTATACTGTGAATCCTGTGATTCTGTGAATTGCATTTCTTGATTAAATACTCCAGTTTGTAAAGAGTTTGTGAAGTCATAGAACTTTACAGACTACTGTGCTTTACATTTTATTAGTTTGTGAAGACCTGCATAAAGGCAAATTTAAGTTCTTGCAGGAGGAGAAAGTATTGCATTCTCACCAAACCCTGATTTAAGAAGTACGAGGAAATACTGTTTTGCTGTTAAACTTACCCGATTAATTGATTCACAAAGTGCAAACTCTTCACAGGCATTTTTGTTCCTTTTTTTTTTTTTTTGTTAAAATCAATTTTATAATTTTTTTTATACAATGTTGCCTAAATGGATTGGCAATATTGTGTATTTAAAATGATATCTTAGACAATATTAATCTCGAGGAAGTCATTGATGACTTTGCATCTAGAAAAGCACATAGAAATTTTCTGTAATGAATAGTTTTGTATTAGTATTTTATTGTATTTGTAAAATGTCATAAATTTTTAAATTTTATTTCAATTTAATTGACATTAGTATTTTTGTACTCGTATATAATATTTAAAATTTACTTATAAAAATTTATGTTAACTTCCTAATGTAGTATAGGGCCTTTTTTTTCACTTGCCCCGGGCCTATAGAACTATAGGAACGGCCCTGCTTATTTGAGCACTATTAGTTGTTTGGTTAATAAGCTTTTTATAACTCTAAAATACTAAAATTCAAAAGGCTACTCAAAGCAGCCTTTTCAATTAACTTTTTTAGAAAAGAAATTATACCAAACACCTATTAGCTAACAGCTAATCTATCAAACAACTTTCTACAATCAGCTAATGTTATCAACAAATCATACCTTTTAATCCAAACAGCCAACCCAATCAGCCAACAGCCATTTACCAAACATGGCCGTTGATAGTTTAGCTAGCTATAAAAAGATGTTTAGTAAATTATTTGTCTACTCTTAGCTGATTACATGTAAAATGACTTATAAAAGTATAATTGGTAACTTTGATTATTTTGATGATAATTTTTCTTTTAAGGTAAAAAGTTTTTTTAACCCTCTTAGATTTTACCTTATTTGAGACCTACATGATTTCTTTTTACCATCAAACCATCTTAAACTATCAAAAACTATCAAATTTTAGATATATCTACCATGCATAATCATCAACATATATTGTATACAACGTCCCATTCATCATATATATATAACTCATTTGGAATCTCAATATATGATAAATTAAAGTAATAATGAGCCAAACCCTTAATCCAAACAATTCATGACGACCATTGTTGGACTGTGCTACAAAAATATTCATTAATTCTCGTATTATTCCACCACCAATCAGCCATGGTTTCTTAATTATCAGAACCTTGTTGTCAGTTAGTACCAAAACATTGATCAGTCGATAGCTCCAATATAATATCATTTAAAAATAGCAAAGCGAAGAAGGCTCCTATAAATGCACGTGAAAAGGGAAGTGATCGAATCTTCATTGCCAATAATCAAATATTAGCAAGAAGATTCTGAATATTTCTGAATACCAAATATATATAGCCTTTATTCTTCATGGCATCTGCAAAAAACATTGTTTTTGGCATGATGATGATGGTGGTTCTCGTGACCACGGCGCAGGCTGTGTACCCGTGGCCGTGTTGCAACCCTCCCACGGTTTGGTGCTGCGAGGAGAATCTTAAGAATGGAGATGCTGGCATCCCTATTCGTGGCAATAGACCATTTTCCCATGCTGCAGCCCAGAATGAAACCGGCTCGACTGTCATCGACGACAAGCAGCCCTGATCGAGGTTGTCATTTTGAACTGCAGTCATTATCGGATAGTGTGTACTGGGTAAACGGTGAAGTTTGGTTGTGTTTTAATTCTATGTTGTAATGTGTAAACCTGGTTGTGTATGTGTTACTATGATTTGCATGCTTAGTGCATGGCCTGAATCGTGATGTTTGATAAATAAAGTTATGTTATTATGGTGTTTGAATTTTCAAAGTTCAAGTTTTCTTACTTCTTACTATTTATTTAAATTAATTTAAAAAATAAAACAACTATGAATTTACTAACATAAGGTATTTGGTTGTCACATCGGAATCGGAATCAGGACGAAAATCTGGGGATAATATTTGGTGAAAATCGTGTAGCTCCTTGTCTGATATGAATGCTCTTAGAGCATTCCTATCAGGGGATAATATTTGGTTTATGTCAGAAAAGTCATCTACATGGCAAGAGAGAGAAGGAAAGAGGGTGAAAATGGAGCTCCTGCAAGGTGCAGTTATTGGCACCCATTAGTGCCATTACACGCAATCCAAAGGCAATAGCAAGACGCGTGCGTGGCTGCCAAGCAGGTGTACGCTGGGCGGGCCTGACTTTTTGTTTTTTCTTTTTTAAAATTATATTTGTTTTATTTTTTCTATCTCTTCTCATTTTCTCTTTTTTTATCACACTTATAAAAACTTCTCAAAAATCGCGAATAAACTCCCCGATTTTTTTTTTTTGTGCAGCAAAACAAAACAAAAAATTCTTTTCTTTTTCTGCAGCAAATTAAATTGTCAAAAAAATTTGTCAATTTAAAAATTTATTTCAACGCGTTTTCTACTGACGTGCCACAGAGCGATTTTCCTGATTGATGACTTCAGACTTTGAATTAAAATGCTCGATTTGGTTATTTCTTTTTAGTTTTTTTTTTTTTTTTGATTGATTTTGCATCCTAATGATTGATGACTTTAATGTATGTGACGACTTTAATGTACACCATTTAATATCATCACTCACATTAAAATATACCAACTTATAAGAACGGATTGACTAACAACTCAATTTACTAGAATCACTTCTCCTTCCCAAAAGGTTAAATTTCCAACTCCAAAGACCCTCACATCCCAATCCGATAGAGATTACTCGCACACTCGCACACTTTCGCGGGTGAGAATCGACTTCACTCACTGACTAATTGAGTTGTCCATGCGGACAATTTACTAGAATCATGTACTGTCCGAGTTGTTGATTTAATAATTACAAAATTTTATATTGTTAAACTGATTTACCTTTTTTATAGTCCTTTACCAGTTAAAATTTACTCAATACACACTCTTAGATATAAATTTATTCAATACATACTCTCAAGTATTGACTGCAAATTTTTCTCATTACTCCAAAAAAAAAAAAAGAAGAGGAATTTCGTATAGAACTACCAACATTAATCCAACACAATTTTTTTAGTGAATTATAGATTATGCATTTCTTTATTTTCTAAAAAAAAATGAAAATAAAAGTAAAGGATTTGTTACGGTGCCAGATGAGAACTGATCTATTGAATAAGAGAATGGATTTCCACATTCTCAGAAACTTCATATATAAGGAATACAACATTGATGGCGGGTGAGTTCCTACAGAGATCATTAATTATACATCTCTTCATTCATGCATATACATTTCAGTTAAACCTGGACAATTAAGAACTAGGATCTATAACTAGCTAAATGATTTACCAAAATAGTATCAGCCTCCAGGTTTTGCTGTTAGACATTCGAACTCGAATTCACAACAACTTTCTGGCATCCGAGGACGAGGTTTTACCATCCCAGTCTGCAATCTATCTATCACATTCACCGCGTTTATTTGGTTGTCTTGAATCAGACTCGAGAGCGAGGTTTTAGAACTTCGGCACAGTCTTAACGGGGGCCCAGATATCTGCACCATTGCTACTGGCTACTCCCTCGGTGTATGATATGGGCACGAGGCATAAGCCCTTACTTCTCAAATTGTAGGGGTGCGGTTCCTTTCAAAATAGATAAAAGGGACGAAAAATCATTGGTTCTGTGTCACTAATCTGCAACCAGAAGTGTATCTAAAGGAAAACTAAATCTCGAAATCTTTTAACGGTTTAGTGCAATTTGGCCTTCGTTTATTCAGCAGAGCATAGGGGAATATATCTCGATATACACTCTTAACACTAACCTGTGTATTAGATAGTGGCGTAGAATGGAGATACGGAGCGCTCAACACCTAAAACCACAATGAAGCAAAAACGCAACAAAGCCATGTTTATGAGAAGTGAGAGAATGGGAGAGCGGAATTAACAAAGGATTGGAAGTGAACGAGTTAAAAAGTAAAAGAAAGCAAAGCTGAAAAGGGAGGGACAAGGAGAGATTTAAGGGGTCACTTTGGCTTACCTTAACTTGTTCGTGGAGGAAGTTTATGTATCCCATTGCTTCATAAAGAACAGAGGCTGTGTCTGTCTGTCGATATAAACAAAGGAAAAACGAATTAGCCTCTTAAAAGGTGAATTTATGATCCAAAACACTGCTTCTCGGTGTTAGTAATTTAAATTTATTGGTAATATAATAAGCCAAGGCTAGGCAGGGGTACCTTTCCAAATGGTGATACAAGCTGCTGCAGAGCTGCAATACGTTCACCAAACTTCTCTTTCTTTTCCTATCGGGGGGGAAAGTAAAAAAGTGTCGATATTAGATACAAGTAGAGGCTAGACATGACGCATTCAGACAACGGGGAAAAAAATCAAACACAGTCCATACTTTCAGCTACTAACGTAATTAACAATACAATGAAAGAAATACTTTCAAAGCATCACCCTCATGGCCAAAAGCCCAAAAACATTCAAATATTTAATAGAACAGCCATAACAATATTGATTTTGGATTGGATTACGGGTCAAACAAAACAAAACTAAAAAAATTTAGTTTGGTAAAAATCCCAAACCACAGCTTGACCAATGTTTTCAGTGTCGGTATGGGTTGTTCCCATTTGAGCCGATTATAGTTTAAGTTTCGGTTTATTTAGTTCTAATGACCACCACAAATACTAGCTTTAAACATGCCATTATCTGTTCCAAAATACCCAAGCCAATGGCACGCAGAGTTTGAAACTTTATCTTTGACTACATGTGCACATGGCACACCCATATTAAAAAACAAAAACAAAAAGTAAGTGAAGATAATTACACATAAATCACTAGTACTGCAAGGCAAAACGAAGGGAAAACAACCTTGGAAGAAATAGGCATATCTGCCTTGAGCCGTTTAGGTGTCAAAGGCGTCATGCTACTGTGGTCAAGAGAGACAGGGCCCCTTTTGTGTTCCATCATTTTTTGTTTGAATGCTCCCACTCACTGAACCATAGAATGTAAATGCAATAATTAGGAATGGTAGAGAAAGCAAATGATGGATTCAGGCCATGATTACTCAAATACATTGAAAAAGAAAATTCTTAAAATTGTATCAGATAGATTTTATGTGACAAAATCCTCGCTTTCAAATCTCTTCATAATGGATGTGATGAGTACCCAAAGGTCCAAAAGGGAAATAAATATATAATTGGATTGAGACTATAAAAAATCCATCTAGCTTTACAGTAAGAGAGCTTGACTAACACTCCTAACATATTTTATTTTTTACCGTCAGACACAGTGACTAATCCGATCACTGAATTGTAGGCACCTCTAAGGGTGGGACAGCTGGACTAAAGATTTAAGGCTGCTCCATACCCAAGGCCAAGGACCGATACTCTAACAGGTAAAATTGCAGTAAATTAACATAAAGTACATAGATTTTGGTGACTATATTTTCTATCAGTATTACATTTCCAGAGCACATAGTCACATCTATCATTTATAATGAATAATCATACACACGTCAGACTTGTTTAAGGTGAGCAAATAAAGAATTTTGAAAATCTGCCTTGTCAATTTGTTACAGGTTGCATTAAAATATACGTTTTCATAGCATGAATTATACATAATATTCCAAACCTTGAAGATATTCTATTCTTTAAACAAATAAACTGCTGTGGTCAAAGAAACATTTAGGCATGATTGCATGAATATGGCCCAAGATATAAGAATATAATGATGTAGGTAAGCTAGAAAACAAAACGTTCAACACAACACAGAATAGTTTTTTAAGACTATCATTTGTTGAATCAATAAAAAATTGAAGCAGGTGTGTAAACATATGAACAGTACTCCCAATATATACAATTAGAAAGAACACCATGATCAGTTCCTACCATCATTCACGGAATCTATGCCCATGTATGGATTCTAGTTCGAGTCATAGCATGAAATTGAACAAACTGACCAAACATCATCCTTCCACCACCTAAAACGATGACCATTGACCACCTATCTATTAGCCCCGAAGCCCCTGAGATCACTACTCGATAAGATTAATTACTCTGCAATTAATAACCGAGCTCAAAGAGAGATTGAAGTAGCTCAAATTGTTTGAATCCAATTCGGCGTTTCATGGAAGGATGTTACGAGAAAAGTTTGGGAGCTGTCTGGTGTAGGGGCTTATTAAAATGGGCAGAGATAACCAGACAGGACAGGCGAGGTTTCCGGGTGGGTTGAGTAAAGACTGATTTCAAGACAACTCAATTACAAATACTACTTTTTGTTTCATCATATACAACAAAAAGATAGCCTAAAATTCTCATGAGTTTATGCACTAAACTTTCTCTCTACTCAACATAAGTCTAATTCATGAAACTAAGAATACTGCATCCATGTACAATCATCAATACAAACCACAAATATCAGCAAACCAGAATCATAACCTATTTCCAAAGAGGGGAAATTTTTAAAATAAAAATAAAAAGCTCAATCAGATAAATACATATAGCAGCTGCCTACACTCAGGGCAATGTGTCATCAACTCAACTTAGCCAAACAAAGAAAGCACTTGAAAACAAGAAATCAAAACAAAACCCCATAAATCAATGGACTAATTGCAGAAGAAAATGGAAACATAAATATAGAACTCACACTAGTACAGGGAAAACAACACTAAAAGCATAACATACTCTATAAGGAAATTAGTACTAAAGTGAATGCCAAGAATTTACCACCAATCCTAACCATGCAAGATCAGAATCTTCAGAGCTCACTCTGAAACTCAACCGCCTGAAAAATCAGAGCCTCTCCCTCTATCTCTGTACAAAATCGTCTCACTACTTTGCCTAGGGCACAAAAGCGCCTTAGCTCGTGGGCTTGTGGCAGCTCACTGAAAACACAACAGTCAAAAAGAAAGTTTCAATCTTTTTAACTTTTCCTCTCCCTCTCTCTCTCTCTCTCTCAAAGTCTATGTTCACACGGAATTTTGCTCTTTTCAAAGTGGTGATCGTGTGTGAGAACTTTAACCCCAAAAGCAGACGTTTATAAAATGCGTCTGGTTGGAGAAACGCCGGAAAAGGGTTCCGGTGGATCGCCGGAGACGATTAGACAGGGCTGAGATTCTAGTACTATGGACTCTGCAAGAAGGTGAAAGAGAACAGGGCAAAGTAATAGGGGAAGGGCTCTTCTTAAAGAGTGATCATAATTTTATATAGGGAAATTTGGATAAATTAATATGATTAAATTAACATTTAATTTAATAAGTGTTTTTTAAAACCAATTTAATAATGGCATGTTTTGTTCACATAATTATAGAAAAATTTTATGAGAATTTTTATTTCTCAAATTTAAGAAAAAACCTCCACCAAAAAAAAATTAAGAAAAAATATATTTTACAAAAAAACAAGATAGATGCATTAAGAGCTAAATAAGTGAGAAATACGTTTTCAAAAAAAAAAAAAAAAAAGTGAGAAATACAACTTGGTGGGGTAGATACCCACAACCCAAAGACATACAAAGAACTAATTACTCTGCCAACACGTGAGCAACCTGATTCGCTGAGCTCTTGCCAAAGTGAACAGGCATATTACCAATTATTTGGTTAATAGATAATTTATTTCAATAAAAAATGAATTCTTTGCCCTTCTTTTTGGTACTTTATTTTCCAAGCACTTTGAAAGAAAATATACAAAATTAATTCTTATATTACTCTCGTTGTCTCGCATATATTTATTATGTAAGAGTATTGAGTCTGTATATTAATTATTGTCAACAACTTATTCCTTATTAACTAAACAATGGAACAGTACTTCAAATAATTTATTTTTCATGAAATTTAAATTTAATTCTTTCTTATATTGATTGTTGCAAATTACACACCTTTATAAATCATTACGAGGTATTTAATAAATAAGTAAGACTTCACAAAGAATTATTGGTATCATATAAATCTATACTATTAATAAAAACAATATCCTCAGTTTTAACTTCCCGCCCAAAACAGACCTATAATATTTTGGTGTGCGTAATATTGTAAAATATGGTAATACAATTCCTATCCCTAATACAATTGTAAATTAAAATAGAATTCCTAATAAAATATATTATTCCCTACGTTCCTATTCGTAATACAATTCTAGACTAGAATTACTCATGGTAATAGTTCAGTATATATATTTCTCTGCAATGTAATCTATACTATTAATAAAAACAATATAAAAATTTGGCATAATTCAACCCGCAAGGCCATACTATTAATAAAAACAATATGAAAATTTGGCATAATTCAACCCGCAAGGCCATACTATTAATAAAAACAATATGAAAATTTGGCATAATTACATTCGTGCATGCAGGTGTCGGCGCACGAGTCAAGCCTTTTTAAGTTCATTTTGGGATTTCATTTGCACCCCCACCCGCGCGCGCGCGAGAGAGAGAGCCTCTATGTTATACAATTCAATAAGCTTTAGAAAAACTCTTGTATAAGTAGTGGTGCAAACCACTTCTCAAACCAATGTTGGACAAAAGTTACTTGAAAGGTTTTTCTCTATATTTTTCTAACTCAAATGGGTCAACTTTGATAATCAATTTCTCATTCACCCATTATCAGTTTTGAGCGTACAATATATCAATCTTTTCGTCTAACTACGAAGAACACGAATCCACTTTGACTCGACCCAAATCGAAAGTTGACCCCACATATATTTGTACCACAATATTGCCAGTAAAATGCCATTTTATGCTAAATTTTTTCCAACAGTTATTTGTTCAGAGAATATCAACGTGTTGAAGGAAGAAGATGATATATAGTGAAGGGCAATATCATCTTCACTATATATCATCTTCTTCCTCCAACACAACGCTCGGTCAACCAACAATTACTGAACTGATTATCCCATTACTCCAACGTAAATTTTTTTCTAATATAGTTATACTTACTGAATATCAAAATATAAGTGTACCTCAAGATCTTGCAATAACTAACCGACAAGTAATTAAATTAATGAATATGATGCAATAATGTAAATTATCTACCTATTGCATTTATACGCTTATTTTAGAACACTGAATTTTTGTGATATTTGTTGCATGCAAGGAAGACTCATACTATAATTGCATTTATACACTTATTCATACTCATATTCGATGTTATAATTTATATAATTGTATATCGATTCAAATATTTCTTAAAATATTATAACAAATTCATTTCGTGCAACTCACGGGTGAAAATACTAGTTTCAAATAAAATGTTATGTATCCAAAAATTTTATAAGTTTACGTTAGAATACCTTAAATTTATACTTATCTAATTATTCAATATCATCACAAACTATTTGAATAAAATCACATCATGACATAAATTTGTGTGAAGATTTGTATCATATGTTGTATTTACAAAATAATAATAATAATAATAATAATAATAATAATAATAATAAGAAGTTTATATCCTTTCAAAAAAATTAATAAGTTTATATAATTTCAAAACAATTTATGTTCTTTAATTATTTGTGAATTGATTGATCTCATTACAAATTAATTAAAACTGACTCTATTACAATGTAGTATCTGTCCATACGAGAATCAAACATATGACCTCTTATTTGGAAGAGTAACAAATGTGCCATCTAAGAAGGGCTAGGGCATCCGTAGTAAGGTTTTTGGAACAGTAACAATTTCAACATTTTTTTTTGTTGATGCATAAATTTTAGCCAATTTTTTCTCTTGCAAAACAAGTTTTTTTTTTTTTGCAGGAGAAAAAAAAAACGTTGAAATTGCGCGTTTGGCGCACTTCGCGCCCCCACCG
Source organism: Ipomoea triloba (assembly GCF_003576645.1). Taxonomy (NCBI): domain Eukaryota; kingdom Viridiplantae; phylum Streptophyta; class Magnoliopsida; order Solanales; family Convolvulaceae; genus Ipomoea; species Ipomoea triloba. The sequence continues at coordinate 6,407,970 of NC_044922.1, read as the reverse complement.
GACGCGTGTTCACCACGTGCCTACTAGGGTGTGTCAGAGTGCTTTTAAACTGTTGGTTTCCCTTTTCTTTTAATTGTCAGATTCTTTTTTTTTTTACTTTTTCTTTTTTTTTTCTTCCATTTTTGTCTCTCTCCTACATGGCGTTCTTAAAAATTGTGCAAAAACTCAATTAGTGTGAATGCTCTTATAATATACTACTTGAATTCTCAAGTTATACTCTCTATTTTTACTCTCTCACATAAAAGTTTGATGTTGACACTTTTATTGGGACTCACAGAATGAAAACAATCTATCATATATTGTCACGTCAGTGAATAAAGTGTAAAAGTGATGGGTAAAAAATGTGAATTCATGTAATAGAACTCTAACAAATATTGTAACATTATCCATTTTTTGTGATTAATTAATTAATTAATTAAAGATGATAGAGTGAGTAATTAATGAGAAATGTTGAAGACAAAATAGAAAAGAGAAAAAGGTATTTAAATGACAGCTAATATACAACCAAGCAAGCGAGAAAAAGAGGGAGGGGGTAGTTAAGTAAACTGAGGGGTGAGGTCATTTCCACATTTAACTATGGTTGAAAATGACTTTTTGATGTGAAATGTATTTACTATTTATACACTCTCACTGCTTACTTTTTAAGACTATAAGTATATACTACACCCCTACCTATTCACCTCACCACTTGGCTACTATTAAGCACGCGGCTTAGCCTCATGCATGGCTCATCTCAAATCTACATTTTTTTTTTTTGAGGAAATCTCAATTCTACATTAGGAAGAGGTTTGATTTCAATCAAAGTTTAATGATCTATTTACTTCAGAAGAATATTTTTTGTTGTTTATTTTTAAAATTTTCAATTTTCATTCTTTGTTTTTTATTTTAAAAACTTATTTACTAATATTTTTTTAAAAAATTATTTTTTAGATTACAGTTATAAAAGTAACACAAATGTAATTTTGAGTGATTTTTATACCTTATATTTAAAATATTTTTGGACATGTTTGGTTTAAATGGAATAAATATAATTTTACTTTTAAGTATAATATATATAAGATTTTTATATTTGATATTCAAATCAAATTTATATGTGTATATATAACATAATTAAAAATATATATGAACCAATAACATATTAGGTTCATCTAAGATTTAGTTTAAATAATATTAATATTTTTTGAGTTATTTTGTAATATTTAAAATATTTGTGAATATATTAATCTGAATAAAATATATACATATAATTTTTACTTTGAAATCTAATATATGTGAAATTTTAATATCCGATATCCGGACCAAACTTGTATTAAGATATAACATAACTAAAAATATTCAAATCATCCCCAATAATCTATTAAGTTAAATCAAAATCTAAAAACTTGATGTAGAGCAGTAGAGTTCAAGTTTTAATTGTGATAATATAAATAATGTTTAACATTAATTGTAAACAAATAAATTATGTTTATATATAATTGGGAGTAGAAAAAGATAGAAAGATGATAATGAATGAAATTATAGGAATGAATAAATATATATAAGTTGATAATGTTGTGGGTTATAATTTGTCACAATTTGGAGCATATGACTAATGACTTGGCGGATCTAAATTGACCTAATTAGACCCTATAATCAAACACACTTAAAAGCACACTCAACTAAGCCGCTGGATGAGCCGAGCCGAGCCAGGTGGTAGAATTCCTAAATGGGGGTATACGGACACCTAGTCCGTATTCATCGTATTCGAGTGTATTAATATTTTATATTTATAATAAAAAACGAAACAAAATTGGATTTTGAAAAGCGTGATGGTTTGGTTTGTTGTTGGCGCGAAATCGCTATCGGGGCAGTTTCCTAATCCGNGGGGGGGGGGGGGGGGGGGGGGGGGGTCAGAAAGTCCACGAGAGGGGGATCTTACTCCGGGCCCCACGCGCTTTCATTTTGTCAGTTTTGTCTGTTACTCAAACTACTTTACTCTATTTAAGGCCCTGTTTGCCAAAGCTCCACCGCCCCAAATGCCAAATAACATACACGTTAGGCTTTTTACATGCGGATTAAGAATTCAAGACCACAAAACTAATATCAATTGATTCAATTCTTGTAATTTTTATTTTTTTTTGAAACCTGTAATGTTTAGTAACATCCAAAAAGAAAAAAGTGTAAATAAAATCAAAATAGTATTGCACCAGTAAAAAAAAAAAAGAAGAATCAAAATAGTATGTCTCATCATGATTATATTTGATTTTTAAATTTATTATTTTCATATCAACTTGAAATTTGTTGTGTTTCAAATGTACTATATATCCAATTTAGACAAAACCTGACTTAATCTAACCTGCTGATTATCTATTACAGTAGTTGGCAACAGATCTAGTACATTCGGTTTGGCTATACCTGAAGCATTAGGTTGAAACTAATCAAGTTTTTTTTTTTTTTTTTTTTTTTTTTTTTTTTTTTTTTTTTTTTTTTTTTTTTTTTTTTTACGCCAAAAGAATGGTAGAGTAGGCCAGGTAGAACATGATTTTTAAACTCGTCACACCAGGACTTCTTTGTCGGTTATTACACAATAATATGAACGGTGTTGGTAGTCGATGAGAGTGTCACGTGTTTCAATTTACCTTATAATAGTTACTTCTTTATGTTTGATTGGTCCTTTTTTTTTTTTTTGTATTGTGTATTCATTTTTTAACTTGCAGTAAAGTTAATCAATTCTATAATAGCATTCTTAGTAGTAGGGGTTTTTTTTTCTTTCTTTTCTTTTTTTTTGCGGTTTTTGAGGAGTTTTTATAAGTGTGATTAGAAAAGAAAAAATGAGAGGGAAGTACGAAAATTAAAACAAATCTAATTAAAAAAAAAAGTGATGCTGTTAGGCGCGCCTGACGCACCCAGTGGACGCGTGCCGCTGCTGTGCGCGGAACGCGCACAACACCTCTCTTTTCTTTGATTTAAATGTTGTCAAATACTGTTCCAAAAACTTAATTTGCAGGACATCCATTTTCACTCTCTCTCATGTACGATTCTGTTACCATTTAGAGTCTTGATTCTGTTACGGAATTAATTTCAAATTAATTCCAATTTTAATTTTCTGAATCAATTCTTAGGTAGTGGTTTGCTGTTACATGGGTTATACACATATTTTTATTATCAGATTAAATGCCATGATTGTATGTTATTTAATCTTTTCCTCCACTATATAAGTTCCAGGTTGAGCAGCAGATTTTGTACAGCAACACCAAGCAATACACACACATAAATTCGTTTTGTCCGCTCGAAACTCTGCTCTTCCTTCGTTCAAGCCATCGGTGTTCATCTCCCGTTTTTGTTCGCCGCATTCCAAGTTTGAGTGCTCAAACGTTGGAATCGTAGTACGTTTTATCCTGGAAAACCTAGACGGTAACGTTCCTAGCACCCCGGGAGGCGGTAACTAAGGTTTTAAGGATAGAGATAACTCGACTCATACTTCCAACCTATCCGAGATCATCCTCCATCGTCCTCGTGTTTTTTCCAAGTTTTATCGTAACCTTTCGTAGATTAATTAATTTCTAATTTATTTACCTTCCGTGGGTTATTATTTTTCTCAATTTTTTCTGAGATTTTTTGAGAATATTTTCCTACAGTTCGCACACAATTCATTTATTTAAATAATCCTCTTTGGAACTCATTTTTCACTACCTTAATTAAACCTAAAGTTAGTTTAGCTGCCCTTTAGTACAGAACAAAAGAGAGTAAAATTAGGTGGCTTAACTTCCTGTGTTTTTAATGCAAATTGGTACCAACACTTGACACTTTGCCCAATCCACCGCCTTTCTAACTATAACATGGATTTTTTACACTTATGGCACTTTTGTTTTTTGTTTATTTGTTTGGCCAATGTGCCGACTTCTTGCTTTCTTGGCTAACTTAGAGTAGATTGGTTACTGATCAAGGTATACATTAGTGTTGGATCAATCCCCAAAAATATGAAGGATTCGTTGTATTTTGACGCTGTGAGTGTTTCTATGGAAAAAATAACATGAAATGATATTTTAAGTGATTATTTTGTGGTATAAATATATATGGGGTTTATTTTCAATTTCGATCGGATTAAAGTGGATTAATGTTCTTTGTAGTGAGATGAAGAGATCGATATATTGTACGTTTAAAACGAATAATGAATGAATGAGAAATTAATTATCAAAATAGATCCATTTGAGTTGTAAAATAGAGGTAAAAATGCTTAAAAGAAGCACTTATCCCACATTGAAAAAACAAGGGAATTTGCACCACTGTATATACAAGAGCTTTTTAATTAGGAGGAACTTAAATTGTATAACGTAGATGCTCTCTTTCGTAAAATTTTAAATTTTAAAAATGATCTCCCGATTAATTTTGTTGAAGGTTACCGTCTGATTTTTAAACCAATTTTAATGACATGATCACTTTATCCTTCATCTCCTATATATATAAGCTTTGGTTGAGCTGGTGGATTTTTACAACTACAACATGCGTTTTTGCTCTCAGAAAATATCTGCTCATCTTCCTCAAAATTTATGTGTTCTACCGGTATTCTAGTTCGTCGGATTCTTTTAGTTGGGTGCTCAAACATAGAATCGTAGTCATTTTATCCTGGGAAACATAGGTTACAATGCTCCTAGCACCTTTGAGAACACATTTCAGAAGTAGCAAATTAAGTTTTAAGAAAAGAGTGTTTCACTAGACTTGTACTAAACTCTTAACCTTTCGTTCGTGTGCTTGTTATTTTCCAGAAATATTATTTTTCGTAGTAATATTTCGTAACAGTTTCTACGCAATGGGTTAAGAGGTAGGGGCATTTCTTTTGGATGTACCAAAAATAAAGTTGAGAAAGCTTTGTAATAGTCGTCTTTGTCTCACATTAAAAAATGGGTGTGAGATTGCACTAGTATATATACAATTTCCTTTTTGGATGAGTTTGATTTGTATAGCATGTAGCTTCTCTCTTACGCGGAGGTGTGCAAATCAAATCTCAAAATGATTTTGAAAATGTTTGACGCATGTACACCTGCGAATGTCTTCCGTTGATAAGGATTAAATTTAAATTTTTGACAACACTTAACTTCTTTTGTAACCTCTGATGTTATTCCAATGTTTGACTCAGTGCTAATAAATTCTATTTATCCTACAAATACTTGTATTAGGTAGAATGATTTTCAATTCCGTTTTCACGAAAACTCTTATTTCCTCCTTGTGTAAAAATTTTGTCAACACTTCGATATAAAATTTACAAAGTGCTCACTTTATTCAAGTTTACTAAATGCATTATATTTGACTGCTCAAACATAGTGTTGTAACATATTTTAACAAGGAAGACTGACACTATAACGCTACTAGTATCATCGAAGGTAGCAAATCGGTTCTAAGGAGAATGTGTTTTACATAGGACTTAAATTTTTCCTCTATAACTTTTGAGATTATTTTCTTAAAAATTTAAATCTTTTTATTTTATATTTTGATTTATCCGACTTATTCACCTGCATGTAGTGAAAACAAACAACTATTGACAAATTTTAATGAGAATTGTTGATATTAATGTCGTCGTCATTACATAAATGTCGATTTTTTTTAATGAACAATTTGTTAAAATTAAATTATAAATTTTATGTTTTTAATATAAAATAAAAATTAAAAAAGAGAATACATGTGTCCTCTTTTTTTACCATAATACAGTTTGAGAACTATTCTATGAGAGTTGTAGACAAATGCTAGTCATCGATCTAATAGATTTAATGGTTGAAAAATGAAGAAAAAATAAAATAAATGGTAGGGTCAATTTCATACTTTCATAAATATTACAAAGAGTTAATTTCGGCTGAAGTCCCTTTGTCTTTGGTGTCCATTCTAAATTTAGTTCCAAACTATCATTTTTGCCATTAAACATCCCCAGACTATCATATTTTAGACACTTTTGGTCTTTCCGATTACTTTTCCAGTGAAACTCTATTTTAGACAATGACATTTTCGTCTATTTGATTTTCGATACCTCCTTAAAAAGGGAAAAAATCAAGTATTTTGATTTTACCTTTTTCTAAATTAGGGTTTCACCGAAAATATCATCAAAAAGATCAAAAGTGTCCAAAATTTGATATACTAGGATGTTAAATGGCAAAAACAATTATCTGTGACTAAATTTAGAATTGACATCAAAGACAAGGAACATCCGCTAGAATTAACTCATTAAGAAAAAAAATTGAAGAAACGAAAATATCAATTTCGTAAATACTATTCGCATGAATAAAAAAAAACTTACCAAATGATTGAATAGACTTATTCCTGCAAATGCTATTCCATTCCTAACATATAGCGTGAGCTAATCATACTGTAAGTCTATAATAGATTTAAAATAAATCTTTATTTAATTAACTAATTAAAATACATTAATAAATATTATATTTATTAATACTTTTTTTTTTCAACTTAATAAATTGATTTCGAAAAAGGGGGATATGATTATTTTTGAGATGATAAGGTAAATTCGCAGTCACTATTTGAAGATGTGCACTAAACAAATCTTATTTATGTGTAATAGTTTGTAAACTACACATAAGAGATAAATCGTATTAGAAATATTATGTACGACGGGTTTGATCAAAAGAACGTTAACAAGAACTAAATTCGTGATCTTTTGATATGAAAATGAAGGGAGAATATGTTGTTTGGCTTAATGAAGAGGGGATGAAAGTAAGAAGGTAGTTGGTAAGTTGTTTGACTCGAAAACGGAATTGAAGAAGCTACATTAAGAAATAGATGAAAGGGCGGGTCTTTGTATAATAAAAGAGGCAACCTAACGGGAATCGTGGCACAAAACATGGGATCTTTTGCCTATGAATTTCCCATGAAAAAGACTCGAAATCTTGAATTTTGCATGCGTTTCATTAATTTACTTCCATTGACGAAGAACATTCATCCAACATTAAATATCATCGCTTCAAAAGTATGTTTGAACATACTTATTACACTAATTAAAAATTCAAATCTTTATTAGGGATGCATTAACAACACTAGCTTCAACAACACTCAACAACAAAAAGTTTACCTCAAACGTAATTAAAAACCGTTGTCTTTGCGCAAGACTTACAACAACACCGGCTTCAACAACAGAAAGTTTACCTCAAAGACAACGGGTTTTGACCGTTGTCTATCGATTTTTAACCGTTGTCTATGTGCATTTTTCTTGGAGTGATGACAATGAGTTGATGTGAGTCAGGGAGGGCTACATCCACACACTCCCATCCTCAATTCACATCGAGTGGACATTTCGAAACACACCCTACCCCATCAGGTCCAGGTGTCCACTATGGATACCCAATCTTTGTTATTTTATTTAAAAAAATAAAATAATATTTAAAGTACTTACTCAATAAAATAATAAAATTCACTAGTTATATTAAAACATAAAATAATAAAAATATTCAAAATATAATAACTAAATTGCTAATTTTTCAAAAATAAACTTATTAGTTTAGAACTAAAAATAGTAAAAAGTTAATAAAAATTCTAGAAACTTTTATAATTAACTACATACTAGTACTTATCTTACTATATACCTATACACACACACGGTGGATCGGGTGGGATTCTAAGCGAGTTTTGTACATAAAACTTGAATACAACCCGACTCACCATGGGTTTAATTTGTTAAGGCCAACCACCTACTATCACCCAAAAAATTTTATCCATGCGCGGTGAATTCAGGTGGATATCCGCTGGGCAGATTGAAATTGTCATCCCTAATCTTTATGTCTTGTGACAATTATATCTAAACATCTAAACAATAAAAATTTGGCAAAAAGATTTAAACATTTATGTTTTGTGACAATTATACACAATTATGCATAAATAAGTTCGAGCTATATATATTAATTTGTCCAATTTTAAAAGTTTTAATATAATTCTCTGCATATATAATTGGGTATGGTTATCACAAAATAAAAAATATTTTGATTTTTTAAAAAGTTAAAATTTAAAGGTTTGAATATAATTTTCATAAAGACATAAGTTTTTTTTTTTCTTTAATTTTGTGAATAAGCCAATTTGGTATCACCTTCATTTTAAAGAGTTTTACTACACATATTTTCATAATTAATTTGATTTTTATTTTGTTGATTGATATATCATGATTATTAGAGTTACTCACTTATTTATTTATTTTTTTCTTTTTTCTATTCTCTCCGTCCAATCAATTCAGGTTACATGACGAAATAAACTACAATTTTTTTAGTAAATAAACTTATAATTTATATTTTATTTAAGAAATAAACCAATAATATTTACTTAAACTGTTAATTAATTTATCATAGTCATAAAAAAATTGTTAAACTTTTTTGTTTTGTTTTCACTTGCTTGACGAGAATATATATATTTCTCGAATACTTGTCATAATTTGTTTGCTTGGATCATATCATTTAGCTTAGCATCAGCCAACTGGCATGGAATTATTTAATTTTATAAACACTGGTTACTTTGTTTACAGTGACGTTTGATTTATGTTTTAACGTGGCTGCTCGGTATTAAAATCTGTTTTGGAGAATAGTAGTATATATGTTTGAAGAGAATTGATCCCACAACGTAACAAATAAGATCAATCCATTAGTATATTTGAAAAATACTTGTCAAGCCAATTTTGGCATGATATCACATGCACTTCCCATTACTCGTGTCCAGTCCTCAATTAATGTTTTGACTGAGTTGATAAAATTTACTTTAAATAATTTGGATTTTATTTTAGTTAGCTTGGCTAGCTAGCTATTCTCGTAACACCCTTAGCTCTACGTACAACCGTACCCTAGCACCCTTCTCCCTTTCTCTCCTCGCAACTCCCCTAGCTTTGCACCCTTAATACCCTTCTACCCTTCTTGCATCACAACTAGGGATGGAAATTTGCCTCATCTCCCATGGGGATCCTCAATCCCTGTCCTGACAAAGACAGGGATAGGAAAATATTTCGGAGAATGGGAACGGGACAGAAATATCACTTCCCACCCCGCCACGTTCCTGAATAATTATTATATATATATATATATATATATATGTTTTTAGTTTTTAAAATTAAACATTACACTAATTTAAGATTTTGATTAAGAATTGATCGGGGACGGGGAATGATTTACTCCATATTTACTTAAGTTGATTAAGTATATATATATATATATACTTAAATTTACTCCATATTTTATTTCCATTATATGCCAAGCGCTTAGTAAATTAAATTAGGTTGATTTAAGCTAAATAGCAAATTTTTGTGATATTTCAAACCTTTGTTTCCTCCCATTTCATCAAAAGTTATGCATTTCCAGCTTCCCACTATATTCTTTTTTTTTTCTTGGTTTGTATTTGTATAATAATAATAATAATAATAATAATTATTATTATTATTATTATTATTATTATTATTATTATTATTATTATTATTCAAAAGCATGCATACACTCATATAATTCCATTTTATTGAAGAAAAATATGTTTTTAGTCCCTAAAATTTCACACTTGTATCACTTATTCACTTTAATATATCCTCATGTGCATGCTCCACCACACGGTCCACACCACACACATACATGTATAATGTGATACTCATTTCTAAAGTCTAAATAATAAATATAGTATTGGTTTGAATTTCATTGTCTCTATCCCTTAATAAATGTATACACAAAAATTGATCGAAATATTGCTATATAAAATTTACTCTCTTTTTTCCAAATTTCAAACTACAGCTGGTCGACTCCTCATGCCCAGCAACAACACAAAAGAAATTAAACTATCTCAATATAAAGTTCAAAACTCACCAAATCATCAAATTTGAACCCAAATAATAATAATAATAATAATAATAATAATAATAATAATAAAGTAATAATAATAACAATATTATACTCATACAATATATAAAAACATCTCAATTGAGGTACACAAACGGGGCAAATTATTCAGTGGACCCGAGTCCATATTTCAAGGTGAATCTGAGTTCAAAATACACAATTTACATACTGAATATTCACAATTTATATATTGAATGTTCACAACTTAATTTTCACAATTTACATACTAAATTTTTGTAATTCAAGTTGTGAATTCCAGTATGTAAATTGTGAATATTCAGTATGTAAATGGACACGGGTCTACCTCGTAAGGTGGACCCGGCCGGGTCCATGGTATAACTATTGAAGCCAAAATAAAGACGTTAGAGGTGGGGCAACATCACTTCAAAAAGGCAACCAGCTTGGAGATATCAAATCATTGTCAAAGGAAAACAACCTAACCTATTTTTGTTCTTTTTTCACTTTCTTTATGAATTGATAACACCCCTTCAACCACATCCTCCCATTGCTCACATTTTTTCAATTCTTAGCCTTTTTCAATAATGTCATATGTGATCGGTTTTGTTTTTTTTTTTTTTAATTATATATCAAATAAATATTTATTGCAAATGGACAGGTTTGTTTTTTAATCAAAATCATGTGTTGTTCGATTAGATGTTTGATGAAAATGCTGTCTTGTTCTTTTATATATTGTTTTTCTGATCTTATTCATTTTTGTTTTTTGTTTTTAAATGTATCTATTAGTTTATTTTTGTTTCATATATTCATAAAACTTTAATTCGTGTCATATTTATTAACAGTTTCAATTTGTTTTGTATGTTGGCGTTTAACAATAATATAGTTTCTGAAATTTATTTTCGTTTAACAATAATATGGGTTAGGTTTTGATGATATTGTATGAAAAGGTTCAAATAAGACCATATAAATAAATGGTATAACATGATATAAACATTGATCACAAATGTAATATTAAAAGTTGATCCCTGTCTATTCAAAAAAAAAAAAAAGTTGATCCCTGTCATACCATATGTGGATATTAGGGAGTGGTAAATAGCATAGAAATTGCTTTATCTTCTTTTTAAAATATAAAATGGTAGATGTCCATGTAACTATTCTAATAGTGAAAATTACAAATATATTCTACTATTTTATATTTTTAGATACAGCGGGGTATTCAATCATTGTGAGACTAATTTTGATTTGGTTCAAGTTGCGCTCGCTAAATTTGGCTCTTAACTTTTTAAGATATCACACAATACTTTACAAAAGTTATCAAACATCCAACCTTGCAGTTGCATTACTAACTTCTCTACAAATACTACATGTAGTTTTATATAATAAAGTAAGGTTTTGTACAGAGATTCTTATTGGCTATTAAAGGAACATTCATATTGGCTAATAAAATTTATTATTATTTGTAGTATTACGTAATAAGAATTAAAAACCGAGATATGAATTTTATCTAAATCTCTCTTTATTTTGTCAAACTAATAATTAAATATCATGAACTATGCTATAATAGCAACAACAACAACAACTCTATTAGATTTTATAAAATAGGTATAATTGAAATTTCAACAAAATCTAACAAAAAAATAACATCCCAAAAAATTCTATAAAATACTCATTTAATTTATCAAATTATATTTAAAAATAGGCCATGCCCATTACTATCTAAACTTTTACTAATTGATTATCTAAAACAAGTATAAGATTTTTTTGCTCTAATATAATACCCAAATTCTAATTATTGACTAAAATAACATTTTTCTTAATATTGATAGTTTGTGTTTAAAAAAAATAGAAACTTGAGTTTATTATGTACTGTAATATAAAAATAAATTGAGAAAAATATGTAATCATATAAATGTTTTTTTTAGTGTGTATGTACTCACTACCCATCATATAATAAATAAATGTCCTATACTAATACTTTCTTAGACCTTCCCCAATAGTGTGTTTAGGTTGGACTTTGGAACAGTAAAATCCAATGCTTTGAATTTTTAACAAATGGAAATGGATGTTTTTTTTTTTTTTGGATTCTTTCTCCGGCAAATTGGAGTTTTTTGCATGTTGGGGTGGGCCCCACTAGAAAAGGGTGTTGCACCTAGGCGGGCACGTGCACTGGGCGCGTAATTATCTCTTCTTTTTTTTTTTTAGTTTTTTTTTCCTTTTATTTTTTTTCTCCACCCTCATTTTCTCTTTCCTAATCTCACTTACAAAAACTTCTCAAAAACCACACCAAAGTTTAACTACTGAGGAAAGCCTCATTGTTTTTAGCATACTTTTATCAGTTTTATGCCATGTGTTATGTTGAAAGGTCTTGTCGTAAGTGTATTAAGGTAAGTACAATTAGGTAAATCAAATCATTATTTAATACCTAACTAACAAATTAATGGTGTAAGGAATATTTTTTGGCATTTAAAATTAAAGTAAAATAATTCTAACATGAAGGATAGCTTCACATGCACAAAGAATACGGATGTAAGTTAGGAATATAACTTGCATTCACTCTAGCTTATAATAAGTAGTTAAACGATTAATTATAGAGTGTTGATGTTTTATTAATTACATGATTAAGTTAACACAAATACGTTACTAAAGTATATTTATGTTTGCAAGTAACATGAAAGCTATTGTTTAGAGCTGCAAAGTATGCTTTATAAGGTTTACGTGCAAATTATATACCATGACATAATCAACATATATACTATTTGATATGTAAAAAATAATTTTAAAAAATTCAAATGTTGATAATAGGTTGTAGATTTTCAACAGATCATGGTATATAAGAAAGATGCATCATTTGTCTCGAAATGGATAACTGAAAGCGTGGTATCTGAATGTCACGAGTTTAATTTTTGTTGACTCTCTTAAATTAACTAGCTTAAAAAATCAAAGCTCACCTTGTCTTTATAGCGAGACGAGCTTTGATGGGTCTCAACTCTCAACTCTCTTTTTTGGTGTAACGTAATGTTTTCACCATCGAATATAGTGACGAATTCTCTCGTTAAATTGTAGGTACCTATATGAGTGAGATAGTTTTAATGGGTCTCGACCCTCTTAAGCAATACTATTTGTGACCATTAGGTATGAGAGAAAATGTTAAGTAGGAGTAATAGTTTTTTTCAAGTAGACGTTGGAATACCCTAATATTAAGATGGAGTAACGTACACAATCTTGCTTATAATAGTTTATTTATGTACCAAATGAAGAGGGGCAGTGAGCAGAAGAAAAAATAGCCAAATTTGTGACGTGGCTTTAGGTTGGTAGCTGCAGCCGACTAGCCGTTGACTGTAGGTTTGGCTATTTTTAATTATAAAGACAAAATATTTTGCATTATCTTTACTATATTTAAATGTACGCTTTATTATTATTATTATTTAAATTTTTTTTAGGTAATTTCAATTTCGTCGAACTAATTCTAAGTTTACAGGATCTCACTTCTAAAGCCACTATAGAGATAAATTGCAAGTCGTATAATGAGTTCACCAATTCAGTGGGATTTGAATTCCGCACTACCGCATCTAGTCATGACTTTTAAGGAATCAACTACACTAAGTTCCGAGTACTTATTATTATTATTATTATTATTATTATTATTATTTGTGTCTATTTCACGCGTTCATGATTCATGCACAATCCCCATCTTTTTCCATCTCTTTGTTGTAACGATAGAGACTCCACTTTAATAATATACTTAATTAAGCATCAACCAGTATTTTTCTGGATAAAATTAATAAATAATTGTCTGTTGATATGTCTAATGAAAATTAGTCAAGGAATTCTCGCCTTTATTTGGTTAGTTGGGCAATAAACAAAAAGAGAAAAAAAGAATTTTTGAAAAGAGAAAAAAAAAATTGCACATAAGTTTATCTCTTGGACAACGAACATTGGACCTCCATTATTATCCAAATTTTTTTTAAATAAAAAAATTGCATACATGATTTTTACCAATGAACGCCTAATTAGACATGGAATATGAGCCAAATTGTAACGGAAGTTCATGGTTTTGTTGTTTTAGAAAGAAATTCACAACTTTGATTTGTACATTTTGAGGATATATTATGCAATAGTTGAGCCAAAGGCCTTGTGGTCAAGCGGCATGAAGTGATTCTCCCAAGTGGGAGGTTATGGGTTTGAGAAAGTATATGGACAGATACTACATGTAACAGGGTCAATAGTATTCAAAAAATTATGCAATAGTTGAAAGATAGAAGCTAAATTCGCCTAGGCCTTTTAGGCACCTGTTAGTATTATAATACCTGACATAAACTAAAGGAAATATAAATACGAGAAACCTGACTCATAACAGCCGAAGCTTTAGGATAATGTCTCTACCTGACTCGTAACAGCCGAAGTTTTAGGATAATGTCTCTTGCCATAGCTGTTGGTATTGCCTGTGGGAGTGGTAGACCTGCAGAATAACGTTAGTATACGTTTTTTACTACCACTTTCTCTTGTATACTAGATGATGTGTGTATTTTGAATACAGGAGCTGTGGGAGGACTCTATTGCTTAAAAAGCCTACATGTCATCAATATAGGCAGATATTCAGTTAGTTAAACTGAATATCCTGAGTTGCCTAACTGACTTAGTCATCTACTTGCACCACAATCACTTAATAATATAATATACTATATCATATTATATACGTGGAATAAACATACAGCACCGATTAGGCCGCTTAGTCAGCCGATTAGCTATTGTTTTTTTTAAATGAGTTATTTCACTCAAAATGATATCATTTTGAACGAAATAACTCTAAATTGTTCAAACACTAGAATTTTTTAAGTTAATATTTAATATTTTAGTATTAAATATTAAAATATTAAATAATTTATAACTATTAGTCTTAAAAAATTTAAACAATAAATTTTTTTAAAAAAATACACAGGCGCCTAGGTGTTGATTAATCCCCCGACTAGGCATCCATGCGCTCCCCGAGCGCCCGAGGAGCGCCTAGCGATTTTTTTAACCATGCCTACAATTAACAGTTTCTATACATGTAAATAAATAACTTGATAATTGCTAACACATAATATGATAGCTACATGTACAAAAAACTTTCAACTGCAGGTACAGAATGTGTTAACTACAGATATAAAATCTGAAGGTTATTTTTAGACTAGAGTCTACAGGTAGACCCTGGTCTACGGTATAATTTGCTGCAATATGTACTTAGGGCCAACAAAATAATATTGTAAAGTCTATTACAAATTATAAATTTAGATTAATCAAACATGTATGACAATCTAAAACATGTTCATTAATCCAATGTGTAGGTCCATTAAAACAATACTGTAGCCCATGGCAAATGTTCAAAGTTTTAAAAAATCAATATAAGTACGTGCTGATTTAAAGAATTAAATTAGAGTTTTTAAATGATGTATTTTTATATATTACTTTTATTTATACAAAAATAAAAATAGAATAATAAATTTAAGTTTTAAAAAAAAAAAACTTAAAAGAAAAGTTAGGGATAGTTTGTATGACTTGAGTCCATGTTATCGTATGCACCTAGATCCATAGTATAACCGCGATAAAATGTATTACTTTTTCCTTAAAAATAATTAGTGAAAATATAATACATACTTGATCATGTTTTCATAATTTTGCAAAATCATTTTCATTATTGTTTTCACGTATTATCTATTGGGATTTTAAGGTTGGAGTAATGCTGTGCTTTTAGGACACAATTCACAAGGTGAGGCGACTAGTAAGAACCAAAAGTCAAAAAGATGGTGGATCACTTTGCTCCTTTTCAACCTGTTGTTTTCATCGTTTTGCTCAACTATGGGACAATTGCTCATAATTTTCACATATAGTCAAGATTTCACTACTCAATGTAGGTGGGGCTTGGAAGGTTGCACAATTATGATAATTACATTTATGACTTTATATTGTGAGACACAAGGGCAGAGTCAAAAATATGTTTTTGAAAATGTATTAAATCTAATCATCTTCTTTTCCCACCCCATGCTTTTTGTTTTTGCCAATTTCACAATAAATTAGTTTTTAGAGTTGTCTATATAAAATTTTGATTGATTGATTATTTGATTTTGGTGCCTTCTTCTAGTCATATATGTTGTGTCAAAATAAGAGAGTGGATATACTTGATACATCATCATACATTACACGTTTTTACTTGAATTAGCGTTTTGGGTGAAGCATGTCTCGTGACTCGTCGGTAAAAAGTTACAAAGAGATAAAGACAACTCTCACACGTAGGCAAACTTGAAACATTGTGGTTATCAAATCAGCTATTATGTGCAACAATGCCTTTAAAAGGTTATATATAAATAAAATTTGATCAAAATTCAACTGAATTAATCTCACCCCATGAAATACAAATACCTAAATATAAGGCATGCCCAAAAAAACCCTATCCTCTTTATTTTTTTAGAAGTATGGGAAAACTTCATATGCAACATTGCAAAATCCCATAAGGACATTAAGGAATTACTGGAAATTATATCGTATACCAAAATCTATCTTATATTTGGACTCTAGTTCAAAATGACATTCAATTGCGTATCAGTTAACATATTATGTGTCCTCAATTTTTTTATATGCATATAATAAGACACATAATTTTTAAACCAAGACCCATAATGCAAGGTGGATACTGGTCCATTGTATGACACTTTAAGCCACCTTGTAGTGATAAGGGCAAATTATTGTATGGACCATGGTCCACACAGCTGTTTGGACCATGATCAAATGTACATTTTTAATGTACTAAATGTACATTATTTTTGTATTGAATGTACATTATTTTTATACTATAAAAATAATGTACATTCAGTACACAAATAATGTACATTCCCTGAATATAATGTACATTATTTTTATACTGAATGTACATTATTTTTATATTGAATGTGCATTATTTGATAGTATGGTCCACACAGCTGGACCATGGTCCACACAATAATGATTGAGTAATAAGACTCTTGGAAAACATGCCCCAAATATTTCGATATAAGAAATGGAGGCCTGGAGGCCCATCCTAACCATCACTATAGCATGGAAAAACCTGGTAAGCAAGAAAATCAGATGTTCTTTCTTGAAGATACAACAATGATCATACAAGCTAAATCTCCATGTTCTTTTATATTATGCAATAAATCATTGGTTTTTGCAGGATTTGCAATTTTGAGATTTTTTTTTGGGTACATTTGAAGAGGTTAGAGATATGGAATCAGACTGACTCATTGCCTGGAATTGAAAGACACTTAGCTTACCACTTGAAGAACCTCAAAAAGAACACATAAGCTTACACGTATCCTAGGTCAGGTGGTTGAGTTAAGTGTGTCTGCTGCTGATTTTTCAAGCTCAAGTATAGCATCAAATCCAAATGCATTCCCGGGTGCAAACGATGATTTGAGTTCTTCGGCAGTCTGAGTGGTGGTAACCTTGTTGTCCTTTACAACGAGCTTTTCCTGTCAAAATAGTGACCCTGCAAAAGTTAGTCGAGAACTCGAGATCCCCACTTCATATTCAGAAAAGAATAACAACCTAACAGTACTTGCCTCCGTCACATAATTGGCCACGGTTGAGGTAATTATTTCCTGGATTACAAAATTGGTGACTCGGTCTTCACCTAGCATCTCTAGTAAGAACTCCTTCGGAATCTACATACAGAAGTTTCAAGCTTGTGAATCAACTTCCGGGCAGTAAAGGAGAGACGTGCATCAAATTGGACATACCTTCATTTTCCCTGGGTAAGTCACCATGACATGAAAGATCAAAATTATAATCAGTGGTTACTCAAGTCAAAGGAGATTGCAAAATGAAGAAAATATAGGTCTGCAAGGCAGATGGCAGCACAAATGGAGTATCAAAATGCCAAGCAAACATAGCACAGATTATCCTTTAACATCAAACATGAACTCTCAAGTACACCATCTATTCTCGTTTTACAAGAAAATGGAAAATATATGATTAGTCTCACACAAATTCCATAAGTTGTCTAAGAAGCCATTAAAAAAGTATTCCATTAGTAACATATGCCAAGTTCCATGATTGCAATCAATAAACAAAACTATTGGTGCATGAATGTTAACTTCGGGAAGAAAGTTATAGACGTAGAAGGTGGCCAAAGTCGGCTAATACCTCCTTTTTGCTTGCGAAAACCTGGAACTGGTGGTGCTTCACGACCCAACCTTATCAAAGTCTTATCAAAAATTATTTGTGTGTCTTTTCCTGTCAAATCAACTCTGACCTGAAACAGAATGTCAAAGTGAACCCTTTTCTTTGGTTTGAAATTACAGATAAAATATATTTCAAAATATAGATATTTGGAGAATATTGAGATCAATTTAAAAAAGAAAAAATAACAGCATGTCAATATATAAAAGTCAAAAGTATAATCCTAGTTAAACATTGAGATAACCTAATAAGAAATAGTACTTTTAGAGAATTGAGCAAGTATAGTAGACTTTTCTGTTATAATCAATATCGACTTTCAATGGCATTCATCAACCTATTATCAATTGTATAACCATTGTTGTATCCTCATTTCACTGAGAAATTATAAAAGCAAAGAAAGAAGCAGACATATTTTCTCATTACTAGGACATGCTTCACTTTGTTTTGACAGTTGATATTTTGTAGTTCAGAACAATGAATGAAACTTATCCTATGCAAGGATAACTTAAATGTATGACGCAAAAAGAAAAGAAAACGATTAAAATGATGGTAATGAGTTCAGTCATCCCAGCTCTTAATTTACTAACTTGATTGAAGTCAGGCCATTTGGTCCCTAGTGCATTTGCCAAATGCTTATCAAAATGGTTCTAAATATGATAAAGTTGAAGAGTTTGGGGGTTCTGTTAACAATATTAAACTATTTATTCTGGACCAAATCCACTCAGACTAAAGAAGAGGAGATGTCTGGGTAGGTTGTTGGAGATAAACTACTACCACTGATAGGAAGAGTAAATTTTGGTGTTGTGGAATTTTTTTTTTTTTTTTGGGTGTGTGGGGGAAAGATGTGCTTCTAATATGATTTCCATATTGCCAAAAAGCCAAAAATATAAACAAAAGACTCTTAGCATCTTATGCTTTTCAGTACTTTCTAAGCATTTTTCATGTTTCAAGGCTGTTCTTATTGGTTAAAGGTTATTTTTAGAACCTTTGGTGAAAACTTGTGGCAAATGTCACTCTATCAAGTTGACAACAACAGATAACCAGCCATCAAATCATTATTTGCAGGGGGCAGAACAGTTGCTTCACTAGGAGGTGGAAACTACAGATGAAATAAAGTTTATAATAGAGGCAGTCTCGCAAGATTACTTGTATCGTTTTATCATCTTGAGACACAAGAGTAATCTCGGAATCTTTAACAGTTATGGAAGCGTCATCTGATAGGGATGTTTGAAAACCTGCAAAACCAAAAGACTATGACTATGACTATGACAGCAGTGAGGGGAAGATATTGGTAATCTGATTAAACAGCAGTTTCTTCTTGTTCATAGTGGTAGAAAGGTTTTAAGTAATTGTCACCTGAACCAAGGGCACAAATGGGCCTGACCAAATATCTACTGAAGGGGCTACACCAGTTTAGCAACCCATGCAAGAAAATGAGAAAAGGCCTATTAGAGTTGGCACCACACGGTATAAAACAAACTAGGCACCTAGATATGAGATATGCAGAAGAGAGTAATCAATTGGAAGTTAGAAATGGAAATTTTGATGTGCTAGATCACAGGAATGACTCAGGATGTCAGTAAGCTTTAAGCAGCCATTTCTAAAAGTACTATCTCAAATATATAAGTACGATAAAGACATTCTTATAACTGTTATAAGATTCCTTTTGCTCAATACAATGAGTATATAATGTATTACAACAAAATAATTGATGAATTCACAACAATTAACAATGACCTATTACAACTATCCGTCTATCCTAAATAAAAAAGGACTAAATACCCACTAAACAGAGGTACTAAGACACCCCACCCAGGATTCCTATTAGATTTATATCATAGGAAATTAGGAATGCCATGAAGCGGATGGGGGACACAGATGGCAATCATAAGGTTGTGCATCGATAATGCCACTTATGCTGCTATATCTATTTGGTTCTGCTAAATACATGAAGACATTGAATCATTGTAATTACAGGTAACAGATTTATTGTCAATAAGGCACTAGCCACAATGCATTTATAAGTAAAATAGCAATCAGAGTGGAAATGCCACTGTACAAACCAGAACAGAAAATCTATACTCAAACCTTCCAATTATACCAAGGAAAAAGAAAAAAGACTTCGCAATAGAAGTAAAATTTACCTCTTGCATACAAATTTAATTCCAACAGGATACTTCCCATTTAGTGCAACACAGCTAGACAGGGAAAATTTCGGAAAATTTGTAATGCACAAACCCTGTGAAAATGATAGCACAAGGATTACAAATCGAAACATGGAAAATAGTGTTTCCTCTTACACATATCAGAGACTCTATTATGACTCAATAAACAACTGTAAATCAGTACACACCATAATCACGGATAAAAGATGGTACCCATCTTTCTCATTTTATCAGTCATGGTTAATGAAAGCCAAACCAACTCTTTCTTTATTGCCTTTTCTCTTTAATACTTTTGTTTCTAATAGAATCTTTAGTATATACTTTTTTAAATATATGAATTTATTTGGTAACACTAAATTAATTAATATAAAAATTACATTATACACAACTACACAAGTAGCCCTCTTCAACCAAACAAGAGACATAGGGACAGAGAGATTATTATTCTTTCCTCATTAATTTGTTTTGTAATTCATAAATTAACACAAAATATTGAACCAGTTCCAGTTTTTAGGGATGATATACATTCGCAATTATCTAAAAATTTACTGCAAATTATTATTCCGTCGAAGAATGAGTGAATAACTAAATGGTACTCCGCACCATCAAGAGAAGAACTGATAATCCATGAAATTAAAAAATATATAAACATAAATGATTCCGACAAATTGGTCATAGATGATAAAACTACTAACCTTAAGCTTTTACGTTATCCTTACCCGCAAAACTCTGAATTGCTGGCGCGATGCTGACGTTACAGCCAAGGTTGTCGTCGTCATCGTCGCCATTGAAGATATGCTTCTTTCTCCGAGCAAAGAGACGGCAGCAGGCCAGCAGAGCAGAGCAGAGCCACTGTTTAATTCTTCAAATCTCTTTGTATAAGATAAAATAATTTATCTCACTTTTGATACGTTTCCATTTATAGCCCTTATACTTAAACTCTTTTTTTTTTCTTTTTTTTACTTATAAGTTTGGAAACAAAATCACTTTTAACCTTCCAATTTTAAAAATCATTGCATGTTTAATTTAAAATGAAGAAAATATACGGAGTATTTACTTTATAAAAGTGCTATTGAAAGAAGTCGGGGGTCATTGGGGGAGCTAATGAGGTGGCATGTGTGTTAGCGAAGAATGATAAGAGAGTAAAGTCCACTCATCTTTCGCAATGTTTAGCAGTTTAGACACTATAATTCTATAAACATGATATCTTATTTCTCACTTGAGACATCATCATCTTCTAGCAAAGACGTTTGACTTTCATTGTCATTTGTCTTGCTTCCTTTTTTTATGAACAACTAGTCCAATTTTTTAGTTGTAATAACCCATATTTAATATCCGTTTTGAATATTATTCATCATGAATCCAAAGGGCACCAATGTCTTTTTTTTTTTTTTTTTTTTTTTTANTTTTTTTTTTTTTTTTTTTTTTTTAGAACAGAAAGATATATTAATTCAAATCCAAAGTAAGAGCATTACAAATGATAGTGGGAGGGGTTGAGAACCACTCCATACGATCAGACATAGAAACAGACTGCTTAGCTAACAAATGAGTTGCCTGATTCGCAGATCGCCTAGAGAACGATAAACTAATATGAGCAAACGTGCTCATTAAGTTTTTAATATCAGCTAAAATTAAATGAAAAGAGGAGTCACCCAAGGTCGACTTGAGACCTTACACAACTAAAAGAGAGTCAGTCTCAACATTGATATTGTCAAAGTTGTTGGATTTAAGCCAACTGAGTGATTCCCTAATCGCTACTGCCTCAGCTTCCTTAGCATTATAAATTCCTCTCCAGCGGAGTCCACGTGCTGCTACAAATTGACCGTGATTATTCCTCAAGACACACCCAAACCCCATGTTTCCAGTATGCTTATCGATTGCTGCATCAACATTCAACTTTAGAAATCCTTTTTGAGGTTTAGTCCATTTGACAGGCTCAGTAATATCTTTCTTCACCTCAACATGGTCCTTAGTAACCACGTCTGTCCAATCTTTGTAATAGGGCACCAATGTCTATTAATCATTGTATTCGTTATCTAAAATACATGATCACCAATTTTATTAAGAAATTGGTAAAATAGTCACATATATACCATCATCAAATTTTAAACGAATTTGTTTTTTTTTTTTTTTGTATCGACCTTTATGATAATTATGAATCAAACTAGAATCAAAATGCAACCTCATATTAAAGTATATCATTTACTTATACGTAAAGAAAATTGTTCTAATTTTTTTATATATATATATTTTTTGTATTTATGGGAAAACCCATAGCCCTATTTGGTAGCATGCTT
Source organism: Ipomoea triloba (assembly GCF_003576645.1). Taxonomy (NCBI): domain Eukaryota; kingdom Viridiplantae; phylum Streptophyta; class Magnoliopsida; order Solanales; family Convolvulaceae; genus Ipomoea; species Ipomoea triloba. Next base: position 6,385,521 of record NC_044922.1, on the reverse strand, counting down.
TGGATGAAATGTTGTATGATTCAAAGGAGGTAAACCAATTTACTAAAAAGGTCAATAAACAATTTTTACTGTTGTCTATATTTAATTGGTTCAAACCAACAAAACCAATAGACAAAAGTTGAATTTGATTTGTCTTCTTAGTTTGTGCCAATCAGGATAACCAAGACTATATCTTTATTACGGTCTTTTTTTGATTTGGGACAATGCGAGATTTACCCAATACATACATCCAGTTTTCAAGACCTCTAGTGTATCACTCATTTATGTATTTATGTATATAGTACTCTTGTAACAAATCAAAGTACAAAGCTCATGGTTTATATACATAATTGATGCCTGCAACCTTTAAAAAGTAGTAGTTAAGATGACAAATGGACCAAACCAACATACCAGTCAGTATCTCATACAACATACCAGCTGATCCCACTCCTCCGACTCGATTTACCAAACTCGAGTTCCCCACGTTTGATGGCAAAAGCGACCCTCTGGTTTGGCTTCATCATCAAACCGTCACATACCGATCATGAGAAAGTCACCACAGCTGCATATTATCTACTCGATAGCGCTCAATTATGGTACAAACGTCGAGCGCAGGATGGTCACCAATTTTCTTGGACTCAATTCAAGGACGCCTGTACCCTCCATTTTGGACCACCCCGTCGCAGTGCCATTACGGTACACCAACAGCCACTGGGGCAGCATAACACAGCCTCAGCTGTAGCCGCCAAAGAAGCTCTCCCCTGCAGAGATGTTGGAACCCGCCACGGTATGTAGATGTTATGCTAGCGGGAACCAGATATGCACGTGCTCAGTCATACACAACCGAGAATTTGGATACAAATAAATTGTGTGCAACTAGATCATAATTGGCTGGACCCCTAAATACCTGATCAATACTTTTTTTTATGACTCTGTATACTGCTAGTGCTAGCTCGGTTAGTAGAAATAAATTGTTAAAACACAAATGTAAGGTGGCGACTAAGATTCATTCTTCAACAACTTTGTGGTCAGCTTCGAATCTTCAACCTTTCCACAAATGATATGAATGCATACCACTAAAAGATACAATCCACTAATCCAAATCTCTATGTGGTATCAACTACCAAAACAATTAGACAACACTACTAATGAAGCATGTATACTTCTAACAAACTGGGACTATCATTTTAGAGTTCTCCAAGGGTTTCAGTAATAAGGTGATAAATCATTATGAAATAGATGAATTAGCAACGTGATTACACCTTATCACGCATCACTGTCATAGATCCTATGGCCAAATGCTGGGCTTGAAAAAAAATTCTCTCTCACACACACGCAGGCGCTGTATATACTATATATTATAGGGCGATTATCTTATTTCTTATCTTTTAGGATAAGGAATTGTTTATATCTCACCTCCAATTTGAAGTTTCGCAATAAAGCTTTCAAGGTGCAGAAAATGCAATTAACTACTCTGAGCACACACAACTTATATGCAGGGCAAAGAATCTAAGAATAACAGCAAAGAGTAAGTACCTGCAGGGCTGGCTGTAAAAATCTGACCGACGCTCTTTCTCGGCATTGTGACTAGCTTCTGCAGTAACAAGCTTGAGATCCTTACCCTGGGAATCAATTAAAGCATTAATGAACTCAACAGGAGATTGGCTAAAACCAAGAAAGAATGCCCGTCTCCTTCTGTGTTCATGGATTTTCCTAATAGCAGCACAAATTGCTTCATCACAGGCATCTATCTCTTCAGTTTTTTCTGTGCTTGCCAGCAATGCACTCAGTTCTCTGTGTATTGGGAAGGGCACATCAACCAATACGTCATAGCATGCACTTCCAGCAGGGTTATTACCAGAAAGTTTAATCGTGTGTTCTAAATGAATGGGCTGTGGAGGAGACAAATGATGCGTGATCTTTTGTTTCACTGCAGTGAATTTAACCTTTTACCTTCCCCTTCCCCAAACACTTTTTGAAGAAGTGGGTTGCAATTGAAATATATATATAGATAGATTATGTTTTCAGGAACTCTATTTTTATGTCTTCATCAAAAGGTGTAGTGCCTTGCCTTCCATTCAGGAATGAAAGAAAACACGTTCATCTTTGCGGAGTTCATACAATGTGAAAACCAACCGAACAGCTGTGTCTATATTCCCAAAATAAATAGACTCTTTTATGTTAAGTTGAGTTGAAACTTTGAAAGGCACCCTCCAAAATCATCACACTAAAAGAAAGGGGAAAACAAGAAAGCAAAAATAGAGTTCACCAACACCAAATCACTCACTGTCAGAGCCATCATCGTTTTCATGCTCTGCAACAACCTTCTCAAGAAACCTCTTCCGAACTCCATCAAGAACAGCTTCTCTAGACTGCTTTTCTCCACCATGGCCATCGTTGAGTACCGGATCAGATTGGCAGAGAACCAGGGCAACACCTGAAGCAAATAAAATAAGAGATACGGCATTGGGAAATCCAAATATGCAACATACATACATACTACTTACTTTCAGGAGTGCATCTCCGACCAAAACTATGAATCCCAATATAATTTGCCTTGACAGCGCTGTTGTTGTAAACCAATAGAGTAGGAAGATTGCGATCTGGATAGTTATGGATACAATCAGTAGATATAATCTTGACAAACTTTGTTGCTGGATATTTAGAAGCCAATTCTTCTAAGCACTGCAACAGCACCCGGCAATCTGCATATCTGTTGAGGAGGAAGAAGTGCAGAGCTTCAACTACTGAATGCAAACACTATTCTTATTTATTTAGAAGAGTAAAATCCATTTTTATTCCTCGACTATTGTGGCATTGCCACATTTAGTCCTACTTTTTTAATTTTGCCATATAATATCCTTGACTTTCATTTCATTGCCACCATTGGTCCTCCCTTAAGTTTTCCGTTAATCTACCGTTAACAAAAATGTCAATAATGTAATTTAATAATTTGTCTCAATTACATATTAAAATTCATCTTCTTTATCAGACTTTCTTCATCTCTCGTAACTGTCTTTGTGCTAATTTTAAACGAATAAAATTCTCCATCAAATATGTTATTCTGTGATCTCCCCTCGCAAGGGTATATAAAATTTATTGCTATGTATGTTTTGTTAAACTGTGATCTCCATTAAACTGTCTTTGTGCTATGTATGTTTTGTTAAACTGTGCTAATTTTAAAAGAATCAAATTCTCCATCAAATTGAAGGAAGTCTGATAAAGAAGATGGATTTTAATATGTATTTGAGACAAATTATTAAATTACATTATTGACCTTATTGTTAACTGTAGATTAACGGAAAACTTAACGGAGGACCAACGGTGACAATGAAATGAAAGTCAAGGATGTCATATGGTAAAATTAAAAGAGTAGGACTAAATGTGGCAATGCCACAATAGTCAAGGACTAAAAATGGATTTTACTCTATTTAGAATTAGCTTTCAAAAATTTATTTAGAATTATATATATATGCATGGAGGAATAACAACACTAAGAAAGAGACATTACCCATCCTTGTATAAAAGAACAATCACCCAAACATCTGGCGGAGCTTGTGATACCTCGCGTACAAAATCTGATCCAGAAATGGGAATCACGCATCCAAACTTTGCAACCTTGGCTGCTGCTTGCATCTCTACCAACCTCTTCTTCCTTCAAACAATCACCATAAAATAAAATTAAGAAGCAGCATCAGCAGCTGCTGAGATCATCTTAATTCTAAGCTCACAATTTCCTTTTTAACATTCCCAAAATCACAAATTGGCAGGTAGGCATTTCCCACTCTATGGAGCTACATAATAAACTGTACTCCTGGTACAGAAGCATGTTGCAAAAATCCCGCCTATGCACCAATTAATCACCGCTTAGTGTATCACCATAATCGATTAATCGGTGGTCTAGGCGGCCACTTAAGCCCCGCCTAAGCATCCTAGGCACCAACTAGGTCACATATTCGGCTATTTAGCTATTGTGCCTATTCGGCTAATTAGCTATTGTTTTTGAGTGAAATATTGTTCAACTTTTAATATTTTAATAATATTAACTTATTAAATAGGGTTAAAAATTTTAAAAATATATACATATTTTAAAAAATAAAAAATAAAATAAAGATACACGAGCCTCTTGACGCCGATTAATCCAGCCTGAGCTCTAGGGCTAGTCAGATGCCTAGCAATTACAGAAGTTGATTGATTTGATCTTGATTTGGCGAATTGCAATCAAAGCAAACAGATTTTTGCTTTTGTTTCTTTCGACAGATCAAAGGTAAAGAAGAGGTACGTACCTGTAGTCTTCAAGTAAGGGGTCTTCATCACAATCATCTTCAATTTCTTCGAGCTCTTCGGCGGATTTCTTATCGATCCATGCCTTGTCCTTGGGCTTGGAGGAGTCTTCATCTTCGGCGGGGGTGAAAGGCGGCGGCTTGAAAGGAGGCGACTTGGGAGGGAGGTTTCCAAGTTTCCTCTGAATGTCATCCCACTGAGTAGAAGCTCCTTCCACGTCCTTGTACACGAAGTGGTAATCCGCCATTTCCGACTGAATCTCTCTCTTCTCTTCTCTTATCGTCCTTTTCTATAAGATAACAGAATTTATCTCACTTTTGATGCATTTCCATTTATAGCCCTTATACTAAAACTCTTTTTCTTTCTTTTATTACTTAATTTTGAAAAAAAAAAACATTTTCACTTTTAATCCAATTTAAAAAATAGTTGCATTTTTAATTTAAAATGAAAAAATATCTTTACTTTATAAAAGTGTTACTACACTACATGTGAGGATATGTGAAAGAGTAACTCCCGCAAGTGACGATTTTCCCTGGGTTAGCTCCCGTGCTTCTTGGAGCGAACGTGGATGGATCCGGACCGTTAAACGGACGAAGAGAAAGACCTAGCAAGTTTACCAAAAAAAAAAGCTGTACTTTTGTCATTATTTGAACTTGTGAGAGTATTTCTTCCCATTCCCAATTAATTATCCCTGCAAGGGTAGTTTGGTCCAAAAAATCGTATCTGTCTTGAGTGTCTTCTGTATATTTAAAGAGAAGCCATTGACGAGTAGAAGAAGAAGAAGAAGAAGAAAGGAAGATAAGGAAAGGAAAATGGTAGCCGTTAACATGGGAGCTCACTTCTTTCTTTTAAATCCTAAGGTGAAAAAAAAAAACAACTTTCCTGTCTTTCTTAGCTTTGGGTGTGTGATTCTCCGAGTGTGTGTTTGTTTTGTTTTTAATAAATTTTTATTAAATAGATAATTCGTTGTACTTCCCAGTGAGTCACACAATCTGTGACTTTATTTGATCAATTTGTACTATAATTGTCCAATTTAATGTAACCAGGGAAGCTAAAGACAAATGCCACAGAAGTTTTATACAAAGAATTAGATACAAATACCATTTTTTAAAAAACTTTTTAGCTTTCTAGTGCATAACCAAGATTAGATCATTTAACAGCATATATTTTATTTATTTATTTGGGGGATTTCAGTAATTGGACTACAAAGAATATGGTAATTGAAGAAAATCTGAAATTCTTTCTTACAAAATATGGTGTGATTACAGCAGTATATATACAACTAACAACCTACTCTAATATAGAAAATAACTAATTAGCTTAATTCATCCCTTAAACAATGGTAACTGAAAAATCAAGATGATGATTTTTAGGAGATTGAAAATCACCCTCAATCTCTCCATTATTCCTAAAATATTTTCCTAAAATAAATTCCCTAACTTTGACTCCCTACTTTCAACACTCCCCCTCAAGCTGGGGAATATATATCATCTAATCCCAGCTTGCAAATTAAGTCTTCAAAGTTAGGTCTTGGTAGAGCCTTCGTGAGAATGTCTGCAGTTTGTTGCTTGGTAGGAATGTAGTTCAATTTAATAGTTTCACTAGTCACCTTCTCTGTGATGAAGTGTCGATCAATTTCAACGTGCTTAGTCCTATCATGATGAACTGGATTCTTTGCTATGCTAATAGCTGCCTGATTGTCACACATCATTAGAATAGGAGATGAACTCACTTGTCCCAATTCACCTAGGACCCTTTTTATCCAAATTCCTTCACAAATTCCTTGTGCTAGTGCTTTGTACTCAGCTTCTGCACTGCTTCTGGCTACCACTGATTGCTTCTTACTCCTCCATGTAACAAGATTACCCCAAACAAAAGAACAATATCCAGAAGTTGACCGTCTATCACTGATGTCTCCTGCCCAATCAGCATCTGAGTACATCTCAATGTCACGATTTTCAGTCTTTTTGAAAAATAAGCCTTTCCCTGGTGTCATCTTCAAGTATCTAAGAATTCTATAGACTGCCTCCATGTGTCTCTCTGTAGGACTGTGCATGAATTGACTCACAACACTCACTGCAAAACCAATATCTGGTCGAGTGTGTGAAAGATAAATCAAGCGTCCAACAAGTCGTTGATACCTCCCCCTATCTACAGGTGCACTTTCGCTCTCAATTCCAAGTTTATTTTGACTGTCCATAGGAGTATCAACTGGCTTACACCCAAGCATGCCAGTTTCCTTGAGAAGATCTAAAATGTATTTCCTTTGAGAAACAATAATGCCTTGCCTTGATCTAGCCACTTCCATCCCAAGGAAATATTTTAGATTTCCAAGATCTTTAACCTCAAATTCTTTTGACAGACACTTCTTCAAACTCTGTAATTCTTCCACATCATTCCCAGACAGAATAATATCATCAACATAGACTATCAGTATTGCAATTTTTCCTGTATGAGATTTCTTAACAAATAGAGTATGATCAGACTGACCTTGTTTATAGCCAAGCTTCAAAATCACCTTCGTGAATCTATCAAACCAGGCTCGGGGTGATTGTTTAAGGCCATACAAGGACTTCTTGAGTTTGCAAACTTGATTCTTTGCCATACCTTCTTTGAAACCAGGTGGGATTTCCATGTAGACTTCCTCTTCAAGGTCACCATTTAGAAAAGCATTTTTTATGTCCAACTGTTGCAAGTACCAATCTTGGTTGACAGCTAATGAGAGAAGAATTCTTATAGTGTTAAGCTTTGCAACAGGAGCAAAAGTTTCTTGGTAATCTATCCCATAGGATTGTGTAAATCCTCTAGCCACCAACCGAGCCTTGAATCTCTCAATTGATCCATTTGCTTTATACTTTATGGTGAAAATCCACTTGCTCCCCACGGGCCTTTTCCCAATTGGCAAATCAGTAATAGTCCATGTTCCATTCTTCTCAAGTGCATCAATCTCATCTTGTACTGCTTTCTTCCATTCTGGATTCTCTAATGCCTCTTGAATTGTGTTGGGAATCTGGATATCATCAAGAGAAGTAACAAATGCTTTGTAAGATGGTGACAATCCTACATAAGTAACATAATTCCCAATTGGATGACTTGTACATCTCCTAACACCCTTCCTCAATGCAATTGGCATGTTAGAGTCATCTATAATAGGACTGGGTAATTCTCCACCCTTATCCAAACCCATGTTTTCCTCAAGAGGACTTGAAGTCGAGTCAATGCCTTGGCCACATGTTGGCTGTGATCCGTGCTCTAGCTCCTGTCTTTTCTTCTTCCTAGTGTAAACTTGAAAATTTTCATTAGCAAGTTGTGGAGCCACAGAAGTAATGGGTACGGGAGACTGAATAGGTACCGGAGAAGAGACAGCAATTGTGGGTGACTCTTGTGCAGAATCAATAACCATAGGTTGAGAAGACATGGGTTGAGAAGAATTTAGTGACTCTGAATGGGCAAAGGGTACAGACTCTGGAAAGGATTCCCAAATTTGATGTTCATTAATGCTCTCCCCCTGAACATGAGATTTGGGATAGAATGAGATATGTTCAAAGAAAGAGACATCCATAGTGGTGTAGAACTTTTTGGTGGTTGGAGAATAACACTTGTATCCTTTTTGTGTTGGGGAATATCCTAGAAAAATACACTTATTGGCTCTAGGATCAAATTTGTTACGGTGTTGGGGATACACATGAACAAATGCGGTGCAACCAAATACCTTGAGTGGTAAATCAGATGAGACTGCCTGTATGTGAGGAAAACACTGCAAAAGAAGTTGACGTGGGTTTTTTAAATTAAGGACTCTAGATGGCATACGGTTAATGAGATAAGTGAAATTAAGGACTCTAGATGGCATACGGTTAATGAGATAAGTGGCTGTGAGAATGGCTTCCCCCCAGAAACAATTAGGAACATGAGAAGAAAACATAAGGCACCGGGCAACTTCCAAGAGATGTCTATTCTTTCGTTCAGCCACCCCATTTTGTTGGGGGGTGTTGACGCAAGAGCTTATATGGATAATCCCATGACTTTGTAGATAGGTATTAAGACTACTAGTGAAGTACTCTCTAGCATTGTCTGACTTGAGTATCTGAATCTTAGAGTTATATAGGTTTTGGACCATAAGATTAAAGGTTTGAAAAATTTTCCCAACCTCTGACTTGTCTCTCATAAGAAAAACCCAAGTTACCCGTGTATGATCATCAACAAATGTCACAAACCATCGAGTGCCAGAAACATTTTTTATCCGCGAGGGACCCCACACATCACTATGAATCAATGAAAAAGCAGTGGAAGGTTTGTATGGAATTTGAGGATAAACATTTCGAGTATGCTTAGCAATCTGACATATTTCACAATGAAAAGATGCTGGAGTTTTATTGATGAATAGTTTTGGAAACAATTTAGAGAGGTACACAAAGCTAGGATGACCAAGACGATAGTGTAACAATATGATTTCACTATCTTTATTGATATTGGAATTGCACATAAGAAAGGATTCTAACATACTTTGTGATTGGGCACAACTTGCTTGAGAAACTTCAGTTGAAGATCGACAACTTGAGAAGAGATAGAGCCCAGAGCACAGTTCAGCACTGCCAATCATCTTTCCCGATTTCAAGTCCTGAAAAACACACAAGTTTGGATAAAATTTAGTAACACATTGAAGATCACGAGCCAATTTGCTAATGGACAAAAGATTACAATCTAAGTCTGGAACATGTAGGACAGAGTCAAGATGCAACTCTTTAGTAAGTTGAACAGAACCTGTCCCGACAATTTTTGAACCTGAACCATCAGCAATACGAACAAAAGATTGACCACTGCTTGGCTTGTAATTTTGGAGAAGAGAAGCATCTCCTGTCATGTGATCAGAAGCACCTGTGTCAACTATCCACTGCCTCATTCCTCCTTTGTTAACCATGAAGGCTGTATGTGGATCTGTTTGAGCAACCATACCAGTCCCAGTAACGCTACCATTGCCAACTTGACTAAATAGTTTTTTCAGCAAATTCATCTGTTCTTTGTTAAATGGGCTAAGCTCAGGAACATGAGCATTATCAATGTTGGAAACCACATGTGCTTTGTTGTCTCTATCAAACCGTGGCTTTGGTTTCCAGTCAGCAGGTTTACCATGGAGCTTCCAACAAGTCTCTTTGTAATGGCCCAATTTCTTACAATACTCACACCAAGGTCTTTCTCGTTTCTGACGACCACCACCATTATTGTTTGATGAACGGACAGCAAGAGCAGAGGAATCCAATGTTGAGGCAGGTTGTTCCTTAGATCCCATCATCACTTTCTTTCTACTTTCTTCACGCCTAACCTCTGAAAAAGCTTCCCTGAGACTAGGGAGTGGTTTAGTCCCCATGATTCGACCCCGAACATCGTCTAACTCCCCGTTAAGCCCTAAGAGAAACTTGAACAGTTTCTTTTGTTCCATAATCTGCCTATATTTTGCTGCATCTTCTGGACATTTCCATGAGTGAGTCTCAAATAAATCAAGTTGTTGCCAATACCGTGTGAGAGTATTGTAATATTGAGTAACAGATTGCTCTCCTTGGTGGAAATCATGGAGTGTTGATTCAACTCGAAACAGCTCTGAAGTATTTTCAGAACTAGAGTAAGTTTCTTTGGCTGCATCCCATATTTCTTGTGCAGTCTCAAATAGCAAAAAATTTTCACCTATGTCATTGTTCATGGAATTGATAAGCCATGACATGATCATACTATTTTCAATCTTCCACTTCCTGAAACCTGGTTCTGTAGTCTCTGGTTTGGCTGCTGTTCCTGTGAGATAGTCATCCTTTCCTTTACCACAAATGAACAGCAACACAGATTGTGACCACTGCAAATAGTTTTAGCCATTCAATTTGTGTCCTGTGATGAGAATGGGAGAGGAATCACTGCCACTGAGGTTTGGAGTTTCTGAACTGCCTCCTGCTTCCGTTGTAGTGATGTTGGAAGTTTGTGATGAGGCCATTCCGTATTTTGTCATGGCTTGAGAATTGAGAAAAGAAAGCCAAGAAAAATTGGCCTGAATATACTAAGGTTCAGAAACCTAGCTCTGATACCATGAAGAAAATCTGAAATTCTTTCTTACAAAATATGGTGTGATTACAGCAGTATATATACAACTAACAACCTACTCTAATATAGAAAATAACTAATTAGCTTAATTCATCCCTTAAACAATGGTAACTGAAAAATCAAGATGATGATTTTTAGGAGATTGAAAATCACCCTCAATCTCTCCATTATTCCTAAAATATTTTCCTAAAATAAATTCCCTAACTTTGACTCCCTACTTTCAACAGTAATACTATATTTCTGATTATGATTGTTATTATTATTGTTGATTCTGGTGCTTTGTAAAGACCAATTCTTGGGAATTCTTTTTAAGAATGTTTATACTGCAATGTTATTAAACCAAATGTTTATAAATTTTTTTTGTATGCATTGACTTTGGGAACTAGGAGGTTGAGAAGTGTGTATAGTTTTACTGCAGATTACAGGTCAAGTGCAATGCAGAGATATCTTGGTCCCATATAATTCATTTGGAAGAAAGTTTTTAGCCCTTAGGATTCAATATGATTCATTAAGGTATTTCAAGTTTTGTCTTTTGGGGTAATTTATTTGGTTAAATTTCTTGAACTTGTAAGCTTTCATACAGAAATAAGAAGCCTTTTGTGTGCTATAGTTGATGAAAGTGTTTTATAATCAATTAAAAAAAAAAAAACCCTTTCTTGATTATATTGTTTTCTCTGCTTTTAGGATCTGTACCAACTTTCCTGCAGTTCAATCTGTAACATCAGGTAAAAAACAGGTCAATATTTTTTTTTTCCAGTGGTGACAAAATATTTTGTTTTTGTTGGGCGGAGACCGGTGAAGGGCTAACTCTAGAACCTTGCCTCTTGAAAATGTGAAGAGCAAAAACTGTGCAGTTAAGACTGGCAGGTGCAGAGTCCAGCACCCTGCCTCTCGAAAATGTGATGGCTGTATAAGGAAATAAAGTTGCGTTTTCGCTACGAGGGTATAAGGAAATAAAGTTGCGAATTCGCTACGAGTTATAGCTTTTGGCTTAGTGGTAAGCGCTTGATCCTAACATTTTTGCCACCATGAACATAACATTAGATTCTTCTCCATTACTTAGGTTTGGAAGATGCTGAAGTATCCACTGTGCAGTATGAAGAATTCTCTGTCAGTACAAGTGTTACCGACAGTTCTAATGAGCTAAAGGTGAGAAGTTAACCATTTTTTGGTGTCAATATTTTGAAGGATACCCCACACCAGAGACCGGGGATTATTCTTTAACTGACTCTAATGAATGATCCAAACTCATCTTCTTCAGTTCTTCGTGATTATAAATATGGTAAATTATTGGTAGTGATCTTGAGAGTAGTAGGCATGATTACAGATTACAGTTGATGTATCGGGGAGCAAAACTCAAGAAATTTTCGATGATGTATTCTCAAAAATGGTTGCTGAAGCTCCGCCTATTCCAGGATTTCGGAGAGTAAAAGGAGGTAATATAAGCCTTTCTATCTACACCTCTGAATTCTTCGCTTTCTTTCGAGGAAATTCTATTAACATCTTCCTAATCTTAACATTATGTGTGATCTTTGTTTCGGCCATGATGTTATTTACATTGTTTTTCTGTAAATAACGTGGAATCACTCAGGGAAGACTCCGAATGTAAGTTCCTTAACTTCTTCGTCCTTTCTTGTTGTTGTTGTACATCCATAACCTCTTTGGACACCCGTATAATTCCTTATAAAGTTGCACCCTTTGTTTGGTTACTATCATAGGGAATGAAATCACGACTTATCATAGTCTAGAAAAGAACTTTGACAATTATGCTTGGTACGTGCACTTCACAGATACCAAGAAGCGTTCTTTTGGAAGTTCTTGGACATTTGGACGTTTATAACCGAGTTATCAAGCAAGTGATCAACTTGACTATTGGTGAATATGTGGAGAAGGTTGGTATAAATTTTTCTTTTATTTGCCGGTTTGTGTATTTCTTGCATGCATTCATAAACATCTTATATGTATTCCTTGTCTAATTATCCCATTAAACATAGTTAGATGATTGTTAAGATTTGCATTTCACATACCAAAGGATCATTTATGTTTGCTTTTCCAGTTGTTCAATAGCCAAAGACTGAAAGAAGTGTTATCCATTATATTAGCTTCATTTGTGCGAATATGAATATGTTGCAGGAAGGTCTAAAAGTTGGCAAGAACTTGAGCATTGAGCAGAGTTTTGAAGAGCTGGAAGCCTTATTTGAGCCTGGTAATCCATTCAGATTTAGCGCAACTCTGAAGCTTTAATAGTTTAATTACTTTGGAGTTTGGATATGGATTTCCAGTTCAATTTTGTGAATTCTGTGTCGAATAGTATTACAGTACTTCTTATGGTAGAAATTACCTTTCAACTAAAGTTCTTTCTTTTTTTCTTTTTTTCTTTTCTTGTTGATCAATAACTTTTTTTGTTTTGTTCCCTAATTGGTTAGTAACCCTTGTCTCTATTCTTGTTATGATCATTATTTGCTTTTTGAGTATTGCTACAATTTCGTACTATTTTTTTTTTTATCTCTGCAATACTCTCTCGTTTTCAAAAGTGAGTGTCACTCACACATTATCAAACTTGCAATTTCATCATTTTTTTTTTACTTCCCAATTTCAACTCATATTCAAAAGTGAGTTCAACTCCTAAAGTTGGAATAACATTCTCACTACTTAGGAATTACATTTGTATATTAAAAAAAAAAAAGGTAAAATCACGTAATTGAAATGAATTTTAAAAAAGGCATAAATCTTATAATTATTAGAAGATGAAATTTTTATTTTTGATTTAGTGGAAAACCCGAATCTGTCACCCGTGCTCAGTGAAGGTAAAATATGCATTGTCAATAAACAGCTCCCATGAGGAATTGAACTTGAAACATTGTGGTTACCAAACCAACTGTCGACCAACTTAATTGGAGTTGTCACAAAAAAATTTATTTAAGATGAAAAGAAATATTATTATCTCACATAAAATTCTAAAAAGTACATTAAATTAGTAGATATTGTGTTTAAAAAATGATTACATTTTTAGCAAATGCAAATGATTTTCCTTTGGCATTTTAGGTTGTAAATAGATTTTTACCATCAATACAATAATAAATGAAATGAGAATATTTTGTTTACAATATGTTAATAATGCGTATATTCCACATCAAGTAAGATACAAATAAATAAAAAAAAAAAGTTAAATTTCCAACTCTCATAGAAAAAGAAAAATTTTAATTTAAAAATAAATAAATAAATAAATAAAATTTCAAATTTCAAATGAGAAATTATATTAAAATAGGTAGGTATTATTTATTTATTCAAATTATAGTTAAGCTAAACTATGTATATATCTAAAAACATAATAAATATGAATGAAGGTTATGCCTTTCATTTATGTCCGTTTTTTCCGTTAAGTTTTTTTTGTACATTATGCTATAAAAGTTGTACTACATAATATTTTGGACAAATATACCCATACCGTTATAACTTCCGCTATCTTTTCAATTATTGTTACTATGCACATGCATCCACCATATATTTTCTTATATTCTTCAATAATAATAATAATATAACATTAAATATTAGACTTATGTTTTTTGAAGGTAAACGTAGCTATTCCATTAATTCATAACATAAAACGTTTACATCAATGATCAATGAAATGGTAAACCATTCCTTAGAGTCAGACATAGAAACAACTTTTCTAAGTATGCTATAAAAAACTTGAACCTCAGACTGTTTCATAACTATGAAGCTATGTTCCTTCAGGGAGCTTAAAGCTTCATCAAAGATTTGGGTCTTCGTCATTATTCTTTTTTGCTCGCCTAGGATAAGATCAAACACTTGTCGAAACCAAACTAAACGATTTATGCTAATGAAAATGAAAAGCTCGTGAAAGTAACGAGAGAAAAAATGCTCGTGAAACTAACGAGAGGAAAACACAATAATAGAGAAAATAAAAAGTGGGTAAAGTCAAAGTAGGGTTGGGAGTTCAAGACTACCAACACAAACCCCAATACCTACCTACTATTATTTTATTAAAAGGGAGAGAAAATGGAAGAAGATCTGTGGCGGTGGTCGGAGGCGGACGGAGCTGCGACGGTGGTCGGGGCGGAAGAAGAGTGAGAGCAAACATAGAAGGTGACCAAAATCGCCGGCTCAAAGCTCCATTAGAGCTCCGGCCGGAGGCCGGCGGTGGAAGCCGAAGTTGAGCAGCACAGAAAGGCGTTTGGTTTTAGAGAGAAATCATGCATGCACCTTAAGAACACAAACCACACACTTAAATATTATAACTGACGCATCTTAAGTATAGAAACCACACACTTTAAGAAGGAAAATTACGCACTTAAAATTTTAAACCGACGCACCTTAAGTTTTAACAACTGACGCACCTTAAGCACACAAATCACGTACCTTAAGAAGTAAAACAACATACATAAAGCTTTAGATCAACGAAAAACGTGTGTCTGGAAGGAACCAAGTAAGTTAACCTTAATCATTAAAATGACGCACCTTAAGTATATAAATCATGCATCTTAAGCACACAAACAAAGCACCTTAAAACACAAATCACGTACCTAAAGTTTTAAAACGACGCACCTAAATATTATAACTGGCGCACCTTAAGTACATAAACCATGCACCTTAATAATGAAAACTAAGCACTTAAAGCTTTAAACCAACGCACCTTAAGCACACAAACCACACACTTTAAGAAGTAAAACAACGCACCTAAAGCTTTAGATCAACACACCTTAAGTTTCAACAAAAACGCACCTTAAATTCTCACTGAATAACTGACGCACCTTAAGTACAGAAGCCACACACCTAAAGAAGGAAAACCACACACCTTAAGTTTGACCAATACGAAAAATGACCAAATTCTCACAGTGTTTTTTCTTAATCATTATTAATCCTGAACGTTGATTTTGACGCGATTAATGGCTCTCATCTCACCGCACGTTTCACTTGAGCACATTCATCGCATTTGATCTCTCTCTCTCAATAACTTAGGGACGAAAAGTGAGCATGACCAACCCTCATAGACGAATTCTACAATTACCTTGTAACTTAGGGACGAGAAGCGCAATTTTTCCTTATTATTATTATAACAAATAAATGAAAATGAAGCATATAGAAAAAATACAATTTCTTAACTTTCAGCCAAACAAAAAGATAATTTTTTGACATTCAGCCAAATACTAAAAATTTAAAATAATTTTTTAAAAATGACTATTTTTTGAAAAAAAAAACATTTTCTAAATTTTCAAACAAATGCAAATTTTGAAACTTCTACTGATTTTTTTTTGGAGGAAAATTAAATCGGATAGTATCCGATCCGACCCAAATCGGACTCCTCTAAATACAATACAAACCCCCACTCTTTTCTCAGTGTTTCCCCAGGCCCCAGCTCTCTAAACTCTCCGGTTGATCGTAAAAGCAAAAGACGAAGACTTTTCTTCGACATCGGCTGCTTTGCTACTGCTTTGATCGTTACGGAGAAACACTTCGAAGATGGTAAACTCATAATCGATGTGTATATACACGCTATATGTAACTATGTTGATCTTTCATTTTGTATATAAATCTGTGTTGAATTTCCATTCAATGAAAATCGATGAATTGTAGACGTAATCAAATTTGAAAATTCACCAGTTCGATGCGTCGATGATAAATTGTGTAAAGAGAGTAAATTAGTTCAATGCAGGATTTGACTTCGCAATTCTATTGGTCTGTCTTTCATTGCGATATAACCGATATTTAGTCTGTGCACCGAGTCTGATTAGGGTTTGCTTTTCAAGTGTCAATGTGGTTTGAAATGGGTTTTTTGGAATGTGTTTGAACGGAATTTGAAGGTTTTAGGGCACATAGATCTCCTGTTTTCATTTTATCTTTCTCCCCCTCCGTTGAATTGAGAAATGGACTCAATATTTGGGTTAATTATTTTCAAACAGAGAACTGGGGGTAGTAGGAAATAGAGTCATTCAATCTAGGGAAAGGGGTTACAGTCTATTAAACAGCAATGACATAAAGCCAGTAAAATCTAAGGAAAGGGGTGGATACGGATGCACTATACCAGTTAGAGAAGAGTCTTGCTTCTGTTTGACATTTGAGAATGCTGCAGCTAGAACAAGGAGTAGAAAACATTGTTGGGGTGTTGGAGGATGGTTACTTGTAATGCCAAATTAGATTTACAATCAGAATAGACTTATGTATGGACATAATAAGATTTTCTCTTATGACATGGCAAGACTTCTTGCGATTTGAATTTATGAAATGAAGAGAAGGTACTTATTCTTATCATGTAATGTGTTATAAGGCTCTGTCTGTTAAGATTTTGCCCCAATATGTATTCTATTTAGCTGCTGATTTGTATGTAAGTATCAATTGATGAATTCATTTCATAGTTTTATAATGTGCTGCTTAAATGTGTATATTGAATATTAGCAAGAGTTAGCATTAAAATTGCGAGCAGCGAATGGTTATCTTTGTTTCTAGATACACATTATTTGACTGGGGTTACTTTTGTACTGAATTTACTAGGTACGTTTACAGCCAGACCCATTCCTCAATGAACTTACAAACATGTTTGAGCGAACTACAGAAAAGGGCTCTGTTTGGGTCACTCTCAAACACTGTAATTTAATGCCTCTGTTCATCTGAATTTTCATTTTGCCTTATTTTATTAAGATAATAAATTCTATGTGCATCATGTATATGCAGCTTCTGATAAATCTAAAGCCAAGCGGAATAAACTGAAGAGTGCTGGTGAAAAAATTGAATATAAGTGCCTTATTCGAGCAACTGATGGGAAAAAGAACATTTCTACAATGGTAAAAATTGTTTAGCTCCATTTTTTTTTGAACTTCTTCTTGCTTGATTTTCGTTGGATGGAAAATTTCAACTAGCTCTTTTCTGCATCTTGTGCTAATTCTCAAGAACCAACCTTTAATGTGCCAAGGGGAAAATAATATGCTTTAGCTCTCTCATCTCTGTACCCTTTGCCCTTTGGATAAGAATTAGGAAACAAGTTTCACATAATTATAAGTGGTTTTTGCTTCATGCTTGCTTTGTTCTAAAAGTTCTGAGACCCTTAGTTAAAAGGTAGCATGGAATGCGTTGTGCCTTTAACTGCATTCTTCTAACTATTATGGTTTTCTACTGCTTGAATTTGGGATAGCTTGATTCTGAAATGAAAATTTAGTGAGACTCCTGAAATACCTTATTCTATCACATAAAATGGCACCCAATGCAACTACTTTTATTCCTCAGCTTACATTCATGTCATCAAGTGAACTTTCTTTCTCTACTGCAAAATAATAATTTTGCCACCTCTCTACCAGTTAAACAATAGTGGACAGTTGGCATACAACTCCAGGTGTACTGAGGATAGTGAGTGCTCTGGGTTCACATCAGCACCCACACATTTTTTATTCCTAACTTCATGTTTAAGGAAATTAGCCTTCACGTATAACTTCTATGCTTACCTTCATGTTCACTTCACTCTGTAATGAACCTACAATTCAACCAAAATGAACATGAACTTAACCAAAATGTTTTTACATTATTACATTTCCTTTGAAAATGATGTTGAAGTTTTAAATAGAAGTCTGAAGTACACAAATCTCAAAGTGAACTTTAGTTCTGATAAAATCAACATTAAGCACTATATAAAAATGCAAATGAAGTTCCATTTTAATGAACATGGTGTCCAAATATAATGACAACAGCATGTCTGTGCTGATTTCATTTATGCATTTGACACAAAATTAGGGGTCAACTTAGTCGTGCCAAGTAGGATGTGACCACCATGTTGCTCTGGGAGCACCAAGTATATTTCTAACAGTAGATATGCTGTCATCATGTTGGTTGAATTAATAATAGGGCTCTGAAAGTTAAAAATGTGATTCAGTCTCCTGTTTGTTTTCTTTTTTTGTTTTTGTTTTTGTTTTTCCCTCTGTTTTCCTCCTGATTGATTCATTTGAAGGAGTGAAAGAGCAACAATAAATAGTTGGCAGGGCTATCCATTTTCTCTGCTATAATGCAATTGCTGAACTTCTGTGGTCTCTAGGTAATGTTGTTCTTGTCTGAAGGTCGTGTTTAGATAGGCATTTTCTAGTTGCACTTGCATGATGACTGACCTTGTTTGGTGGACTGGTATAGTTTGAGTTTATAGCCCACCTGCACAGATTTCCTTTTTAGTTTGTTGTATTTGATGAGAACTGGGAATCTGGGATTTAACATGGAGCCGATCTTCTTTTGTGTAATTGGAAACTCAATTTAGATGGAGATGCCTTGATTGCAGAATGTTTTATTTTTCTTATTTTGTATTAAGATGGAAACTTGCTGAATAAAAGCCATTTGGTTTATCCTTTCTATAGCTTAAAATGCCCATACTATGCCCTTCCCTTGCCTTGCTGCAATGCTGATTTGAACTATATTCTCTCATCATTGTTGTCACATTTAACTGTTTATGGAGGTTATGTTGATGTCATTTTTCTTCTCACTGTCCATGCACTTGGGTTGATTGGAAAATAGGTGGGGCCGAAAGATCACCAGCGTTTTCAAGCTTCTTATGCAATTTTGTTGAAGGCTCAGATGACTGCGTTGAAGAAGAGGGAGAGGAAGGACCGGAGAAAGGCTGCAGATTCTGACAAGAAGCAAGATGGTTCGAAGAAGCAGCAGCGGTCTGCTGCTCCCAAGGCCTCTCCTTGAATCAAAGTATTTGTTGTTTCTTTCCCCCATTTTTGTCTTGTACGATAGGGTTTAAGATTTCTCATCCCTTTTGGGGCAACCACTCTCTGATCCTTACTACTCTGCGGAATCCAGGTTAAATGAAAGGTGGAGGTTTTAGACTGTTAGTTGTTTGCCTTTATTTTTTGGATAAAATTCGTGAATATTTTGTTGAGGGTGTGTTTGGTTATTAACTTCACTTTTGGCAAAATTGGTTGCATCTTGCTGGGCTTAACTGATGGCTTATAATTTGATTTTCATCGTTCTTTTGTTACATAATAATAGAGTTACTCCGTATTATTTTATTGAATTGAATGCTTTTTGGTGTAAAAAAAAAATAGAATTCCAGCTCTATGATTTAATGATCATTTTTGCTCGAGTGTCAATGTCATGTGTATCCATGTCTTCCAAGAACAGAACCATGTTGCTGGTTGGGTCTCGAGGAATTCTAAAAGTAGCGAGTTCAAGGTCCAATACTTTAGCCGCCCTCGTGGGTCTGCTCGATCCGGATGCTGCAAGGATTTCCTGCATCCGCGGGGAGTAATTTTTAAATTTTAGTTAATTTTGCAATCTGACCCAAATAAAGATTTGAACTAAGTCAACTAATCCTTGTATAAAACAATAATTTTTTATTTCATTATTTGTAACTAGGTAAAGATGTTCGAATTCCCCCCCATTTGGCCTTTCATTTAATCATGCGATGTGTTGACTTGGTAATTACAAGATTACAAGTTCGACTCTTAGTAGGAGTTGCATTTGGGTTCTTGTTTGAGGCAATGAATTTATGCTAGTTTATCTCTTTGTAGCCCTTTTCTTGCTAGGAGCATCTATAGCAGCAGATATTTGGGGGTCTTTGGAACAGTACTTGTACACATGGAGGGAAGAGAAATGAAATGAAAGAGAGAAAATTTTAGTTCTTCTACAAAATAGGAGTTATTGGAATAGTGTAATTTTAGTTCTTCTACAAAATAGGAGTTATTGGAATAGTGTGTGGGCTACAACTAGCCGTGTACTGCTTTTTATTTTCTATTATAACTATTTATAATAATAGTTGGCAATAACCTTGTGGTCTAGTGGCATCCGGTTGCACCGCATGTGAAAAGGGGTGTGTTCGAGCCTCAGTCGAGGCGCTGCTGTCTCTTGAGAAGTAGTTTATGAACAGATATTACATTGTAACAGAGTCAGTAGCACTCAAAAAAAATTTATAATAATAGTCATCTTTACTACTACTTTTATTCCAAGTTGAAAAAACTCATTTTAATTATATTAAAATAATTACTTTTATCTTCTCAAAAAAAATAATTACTTTTATTTTATATTACAATAATTAACTTTCACATTTAAAATTTATATTAATTATTTACTTATTTTAATTTTCATATTTGACATTAGAGTGCAATGCCCGTATCATAACTAGTTTCTTACATAAAATTATGATTTTTTTGTTTTTGGAATTAAGTTACATTAAACTTTACTGTTTTTCACTTTGTACATTTTTAAAGTTTACTTTTATATATAATATGATACACTTTTAGAGTTCGCATGTTTTATAAAATATGTATTATGAGTGATTATGTTTTCAAAAAAATATGTATTATGAGTGATTATAGAGATATGAGCCGTCCATTTATTGATATTATTTGATATTTTCTTTATAAAGAATTACTTTGTTCGTTAGTTTATATATTGATAAAGAAGTCAATAAATGTGAATGACCTTGATTCGATTAATTATATTCATAAAATAGTCAATAAATGTGCATGACATTTGCTTTCCAAATCATACCAGGCCAACTCCCAAAAAAGCATCCTATGAATAGTGTTGATGAATTGAAACAAAAATCAGAGTGTATAAAAAATACCCAAAAGTGACCGTTTTTAGATATATAAATACTAGTGCACATATTCTTTGCTTATCTACTTTGGCACCCCTCCCCCCTTTTCATCCTAAAAATGAAGAATTCTATTAGCAAAAATTACGTTCTCTCAATTTTCCTTTTGGGAGCCTTCACTATCACTGCCTCGCCGTGTTACGCATCCCCTAATGCGGTTTCCGGGATCGTCACCGGCGCGTTCTTCGACGGAATCGCCGGGAAGGCCTCGCCGAGCTGCGAGGCGAAAGGATTCTACACGCGAGCCGCGTTTCTGAAAGCAGCCGAGTCGTATCCCGAGTTCGGAACGGTCGGCTCAGCTGATGTCGCCAAGCGGGAGATCGCTGCTTTCTTCGCCCACGTCACCCATGAAACTATCCGTAAGTTTTTCCCATTTTCTCCCTTCTACCATTTGCTTTTCACCAATTTGAATTCTTTTACTTTTTAAACTCCAAAATATTTAGTGTCATAAAATATAATTGAATGAAGTTTAATGAAAATTTTAGGCAAATTTTAATGTAGATACATGAAGTGAAATCACGTCGTTTGATTTTAATTTTTGCTACCGTTTTTCTATTTTGTTACCATTGTATAAACTCTATTTTAAAGTTTCATTTTTTACACACTAATTTCATTATAATAATAATAAATTATCATTTTAATTAAATTCCATGTCTCTTTATCCAATTCTATTTTATATATACAATAGGTTCATTATAGCAATACTAAAGTATTATTTTAATTCCATTACAAGTTCATTTGACAATATACACACAATATGTTAATTATATCAATATTAAAGTATTATTTTAATTCCATTACAGGTTCATTTGATAATATACATATCTATATGGACTTTGTTATTCATTTTTATTTTATACATACAATAAGTTCACTATAACAACACTAAAATATTATTTTAATTCTACTACAATTCGTTTGATAATATACAAAATGTCTTTTGAAAGTCTTTTTTTCAAGCTTCCAAATTAACTCTAAATTTAAAAGTAAAAATTTAAAAGTTGAGTAAATAAAAACTTCAATATAATTGGTGTGCTAAAAGTGATGAATTATATTATTTCCTTTCAAATATTTTATCTCACCAATAGGGAGTATAGTTTTAAAACTGAATACGAAATTTCCAAAATTAATTCGAATTGAAAGTAGTTGGGAGTTGGGACCATACTTTAATGCAAGGTGGTTCTTTTCTAATCCCAATTAAGTACGAATGAATAGTCGTCCTTTTAATTCAATGCTCATAAAAAGACAAATGTATAAAATACAATACACCCTTATAAATTATAATGAATTGCGACGATTTGGATCGACTCCGCATCACCAACGCAGTTTAAAAATCAGATTGAAATTGTTCGCCCCATTCCACCATGCATTCATAGTGGATGTGACTTTATAGTCTTTGAAAACTCATAAAATAACATTCCTAAGTCATTTTTCAAAATTATAATTTTAGTGTTTGAATATTAATAAAAAATACTCACTTTGATATAAGGAAAAATCTCATTTTGGTGTAAAATGTCTTCCTAAATTTGTACTCATAAGACATTTTTCATATATTCCTATGTTCTATCTCTCCCTTTGAGTGAAATCAAATGGACGGGTTGACGCGCCACATGTATGTTTGTTATTTGAACTATATTGAACTAATCTAGTTTATGAGTTTGGTCGGGTTAGACCAAACAATAAAAATCTTCACATGAACGGCCAACTCACATCCCAAAGTATAGTAAATTTTTTATGTTTAGAATTATTATAATTTTCAATTTATGTATTTATTTTCATTATATGGAGTAATAACTTACAAGTAAAAAATTATATATTTACATTTTTTATTATAATCATTATTAATCTTTATTTCTTATATATTTAATTTATAATTTTATTTAAATATAAATAATAGGAGTAATTATTATCATAATCAAAATTGATGATTTTATTGGGATCATGTCCACCATAAATCAGGTATGGAAGTACGAGACTGGGTAGGAAAATAATAGTATTATTGCTCGAGGCGCTAGGTCTAAAATAGTATGTACAAAGTCGGAGATATTGGCCTAAAATGGCAATCCAAATAATAAATAAATAATACAAGTTATAATCCAAATAGGACGGTTAATGAACCGAACATGAACAAACAAAGGTTCTTCGTGTTCGTTTGTTAAGCGTTCATTAATGTTCGTTAACGTTCATGAATGCTAAATAAACAAATATATGTACATGTTCATGATCATAATTTGTTCGTGAACAAGAAATAATTGTTTATGTTCACAAACAATAGCCAAATAAACAACCTAAAGACTATAAAAATAATGCGAATAAGTCCAAAAGTTTTTTTTTTTTTTAAATATGTAGGCTAAATGCCTAAACTAAGATAAATTGTATTTAAATGAGTTTGTTTGTAAACAATCTTAAATGGGCATCTCGAAAGTTCTGTTCGCTAAGACCTCTAAGTCCAAATAGTGGGTTATAAATAATACTCCGTAATATAATCGTGGGGAATTGAACTCTAGTGTCATTGGAAGTTAGGATCACAAACTCCTGGACATGAGAGATTTACTAATTTAGTGAATCAAGAGATGATGTCTTAAGAGGAAATAAGGGTGCGTGAGGCACATCTAGATACTTGGCAAATGTATGGCTCTAGCTTGCTTTCATTCCTGGCCATGCACGTGTCTCCCCACTGCTTGGATGCCAACCATTTTCATACGGGTAAATAAAACATCCTACATACCTTTTAATATATAATATATTGAGTGGCTTGGGTGGTTAGTGCTTGTGTTGTTATTCACTTATTCCATTAGGTGTAGGTTCAAATCTTGTTGCTTACGGGCACATCAATTTTTTTTTTTTTATTTGTTGTCAACTCTCGACCTCTACTCAAGAATAAGAGTGCACGGTTTAGGCCAACCAAACTGATTATTTGCCATATTTGTTTGGCCATTTATAAACCATTGCTTTGAGTATTCCCAATGACAAGAAAGAATCTGTGACTTAATTAATAATGCAGAAATGTGTTACATAAACGAGATAAACGGCACCACCAGAGACTACTGCGACGAAACCAACACAGAGTACCCCTGCACCGCCGGCAAGATGTACTACGGCCGGGGACCCATCCAACTATCCTGGAACTTCAACTACGGACCCGCCGGAAAAAGCATAGGATTCGACGGCCTAAACGATCCCGACGTCGTCGCTAGAGATAGTGTTATATCCTTCAAGACAGCCCTGTGGTATTGGATGAAGTATTGCCATTCCCTCATCATCTCCGGCCAAGGTTTCGGCGCCACCATTCGAGCCATCAACGGCCAAATCGAGTGCGACGGCGGCAGCCCTAGCTCAGTTAGCAATAGGGTTGAGTATTTTAAGGAGTATTGCCGTCAATTTGGTATTCAGCCTGGGGATCATCTCAGCTGCTAGCCGATATATACATACATTTGGCCTTTTCTCACTAATTTATTTAATTTGTGGGTGAAGAGGTGTAATGCAAGCTCTACTATGAAAGTTTAATTTGTGTTCGGGATTACAATGTTGCATTAATAAATTGAAAGTTTTAATACTCTCTATATCTCATTTTATGTGTCTGATTCGATTAACGAGACTTAATTTGAGTTATTTTTAATTCAATTTTTCATAATATTACATCTACAAGCCGCAACCACCACCACAACGTACATAAAATTGACCACTGCCATACTAACACAAAATGCACACATTTAATACTAGCAATGCACATCTTTTACTCTGTGAGTGCACAACGGTGTTCAAGATAGTCATACGATGCATAACCTCACACCAGCAATGATACCTAACCAATGCAGAACTCACAGTCCTACGATGCACTACACCTAGCGCCCCATTGCACTGTTCAATAGCCTATAATGCACCTCCTCCTAAAATTACATATTTATCAACAAACATAATCAAAAGTATACTCTAACGAACCGCCAAAAAAAAAAAAAGAAGAAGAAGAACAAATATGTGTGTTTGGTTTGATTGAAAACATTTCCATGGAAAAGGTTTTCCTAAAAGTGGAAGAAAATGTTGTTTTATGTTATTTTGTTGGATGGAAAACATTCTCCATTGGAAGATGAATTACTCAAAGTTGAGGAAAATGAATTATTTGCAAAGCGGTGGATTTTGTTTTCCACAAGGCTTGGAAAAAAAACATGATTGGACCAATTTACTCTTATGAAAGTTTCTTAATTACATAGACACCTATTTATTCATTCATCTTTTTATGGGTATATTGGTCTTTATATTCATTATTCTTTATCTTTCTAAACCCAACCAAACAATGGAATCTATATTTTCAGTAATTTCTTTTTCACCAACCAAACAATGGAATTCATTTTCTTAGAATTTATTTTCCATGGAATTTCAATTCCATTTCTCTTCAAATATTATTGAATGGAGCGTTTGGTTGGATGGAAAATATTTTCAATGGGAAAAGGACTTACTGAAAGTGAAAGAAAACAAAATCTATGCAAAACATTGGTATTTTGTTTTCCATAGGACTTGGGAAGAAAAATACGGAGTAACACATTTGGACTATTTTAGCCTCAAAAAGTTTCTTAATTACACATGTGTATATATTATCACTATAGCATCTATACATCGGCGGTACATCAAATATTAATCCTTATTATTAAGCGCATATTGGTCTTTATATTCATAATTCCTTACAATTATTCTAAATCTAACCAAACAATAGAATTCATATTCCTAGTAATTTCTTTTCCTCCAACCAACCAAACAATAAAATTTATTTTCTTGGTAATTTGTTTTCCAAGAAATTTGAATTCAATTTCCCTTCAAATATTTTCTTAGAAGACCGTAGGAAAACGACCGGAAAAATCCCTAAAATGGCCTAAAATCAAAGAGGATAACGTAACTTGGAATTAGTCCATGTGCACAGTTGTTATATATATACATACATACATATATATATATATATATATATATATATATATATATATATATATAGAGAGAGAGAGAGAGAGAGAGAGAGAGAGAGTCCTATTTTTTATATAAGTTCATGTGCATAGTTGTTAGCCTTTTAAATAATAAGATCAGTGGTGTAGATTAAAAGTGATTTGTTTATTTAAAAAAATTCATTTTAAACACAGATAATTGGGGGAGTATTCATGCAGGGGGTATTTTGAGATTTGAGGTGGGGTATTGCAAGCCGGTTGGGGAGTCTACTGGTTTTATTATTATTATAATTTTTTTTGTTTTAAAAAATTAGGACTCAAGGGTTGCACAGGTCGACGAGGATCTTGTTTATGCGAAGTGTACTGTGGAGTACACAGCTCACCGTCGTCGGCTGCTGCTCGTACGAGGAACACCGTTGCCCGCTGCTCCACGTTCACGGAACACCATAAATTACCTAACCGTAAAGTCACCACTCTAACGGCAGGGTGGGAATTCGAATTCAACCCCCATCAACATGTTGGAGTTAAGATTCCCCAAATTAGAGTTTGGGCCATTGGGCTTCTTAGATTGGAGATTTAGTTTCTCAAGTTGGCGTAAGTGTAGAGATGGATCTCTTGTGCGCAGAATCAATGATAAAAATTGACTAAGTGGCTGCTTGGTGACTCATGTTTTACCTCATTCAGCGACCCTGTGGTATGAATTCTAGAGTCTTAAAATTGATTTAGCGTAAGCTGAAAAATCAAATGTATTAAATGTTTTATTTTTGAGAAATACTTGATGTACTCCCAATTTTTACTTTCATTTGTGTTCAAATTTGATTGAAGGAAGAAAAAAAATGAATAAATAAATATCATAGCTCCATACTAAATTGAGCAATCAAAGCATATCAAATCATAAAGAGTATAAAATGTGAGTACAAATTAAGAGTACATCTAGAATTACTATTTATTAACCCAATAGGGTAGCTCAAGTGGCAAGTGAGCTATCTTTGTGAGGAAGAATTCAGGGAGAGCTCGGGTAGAATTCAAGGTGAACCTGAGTTCGATTCCCACAGGTGACGATTTCCCCGAACCAATTTTCGTGATTTCCGAAGCGAATGTGGATGGACCTGGACCGTTGAACGGACAGAGAAAGACGCCGTGAATTTAAAAAAAAAAATTACTATTTATTTTTTTCCCATAACACATGCGTGGAATCTTGTATTTGCGCGTAGGACGACGTGTGGGTCACCATTCAAGGCGCGTAAAAGTGTAAAGCACAAGGTACTAGCAACCGCGTAATCCCTACTTACATCTTGCATCTACTTTTAAAAAGACACATTAACTTTTCAATTTTAAATTAAATAAAATTCAATATTTCTTTTTTTTTTTTGAAAAGTAAAACTCAATATTTCTAAAATCAATTTGTGTTTGTGTTTGTGTACTTGTGTTTGTGAAAATCAATCTCTAAAAAAGATGTACTTCTTGCCAATGACCCTATGGTTTAGTAAAATGAAGTGACTTTCCTAAATGAGAGATTATAGGTTCGAGCCTTAGTAGTGGTGATATTAATTTTTTTTTTTGCTTCAGTAGATATAAACAGATACTACACTGTAACAGAGTCAATAGTACTAAAAAAAGGATCTACTCTGTATTTTTTTTTAAAATTATCATTTACTTTTCAGAAATTTAAATTAAATAAAACTCAACAGGTGAAAAATTAAAACAATAATCTAAAAAGATTTTAAAAAGAATATTTTTTAGAAATAGTTAATGATATATAAATTAGAAAAGTTAGCTTTATTTTAGAACACATTGAAAAGAAAATAGTGCTAACAAAATGGGACGACGTGGGGAAGTAGATGTAATGCAGGGTCACTCCTAGACACGTGATCCGATCCAAAGATTTGGATAATTTTTTGTTCTGCAGGAGGGGACCCAAGAGGTAGGGATCGCAATGGGGCTGGGCCCCGGGGAATAGGGCTCCCGTTCCTGTCGTCGAAATCCCTTACCATTTTTCGTCCCTGTCCTATTTTTCGGCAGACATGGTGAGTTATTCTCCATCCTCGTCTACGCAGTGATTTTTCAGGGACGAGATATTTTCGCGGGATTTTTTGAATTATTTCAATTTAAAAAAATAATATTATGAAAAAGAAACTAATAACATCATAGAATATAAGGAACATAGAATATATAAATCACCTAAAGTAATTCAATATAAACAGTTTATTGTACTCAGTTTATTTTCACTGCTTATTTCTCATCATGTCTCACAAATAACATCACTGGATTCACTGTTTATTTCAAGTTTGCATTGCTTATATCAATAAAATGCATCACTGCAACTATAAACTATAAACTAGGCTATATATATATATATATATATATATATATATATATATATATATATATATATATATATTATAATATAATATAATAATATACGGGGAATCAGGAATCGGCGGGGACCGGAGATCAGGGTCGGGGTCGGGGCGTGAGTATACCCTCCCTGTCCCCGTCTCCGTCTCCGGTGGGGATTCAAAATTTCTCCCCATCCCCATTTCCGTTCCCCGAAATAATTCCCCGAACTCGTCCCCGTCAGGGCATGAATCAGTTTTTCCTGTCGGGAGCAGGTTGAATTGCCATCCCTAAACCCAACTGCCCTCTCATGCAAGCCCTTTTGTAACTAATATCATTTCCAATTCTCTATATTAAATTTTGTATCAAATTTTATTGCAAAAAAATATTCTCATCCTATTCTTACATTATTATTATTTTTTTTAATCTCCAAATCA
Organism: Ipomoea triloba; assembly: GCF_003576645.1. NCBI lineage: Eukaryota > Viridiplantae > Streptophyta > Magnoliopsida > Solanales > Convolvulaceae > Ipomoea > Ipomoea triloba. The sequence continues at coordinate 6,356,875 of NC_044922.1, read as the reverse complement.
TTACATCAAATTTTATTTCTTCACTAGAATAATTTATTTTCTCATAAATTAAGACTTTGTATTATAACTTTACATATTTTAATATAAAATATAATTATAATGCAACTATTATTTTATGTCACAATAATATATTATAGAACTTCCATTACATTTAATTTAGAGAATTACCATATCATTGGGAGGAAATGGGGGTGACCTTGAAGATTACCGAATTTAAGTATGTTTAAAACAAATTTAGAAGTAATTTGCTTTAACTTTGTTAAAATTATGCTTTATGTAGTTTCAATTGTAATTAATCTATGTTTAATATAATTTAATTTTAATAATATAAAATTTATATTTAACAATTTAACAATTTAACAAAATATACAAACACATTAAAACTAAATAAAGGACATAAAAGGAATTAGAAATAAAAGCAAGGGGTAAAATGGGAAGAAAAATAACACATCAAATATGGCTCTACAGTGCTACACTGTTCATCTCCCACCATTTTTTTCGCAATGATGCATTCGTTGGATGAAGTTTGCACCATTTTTTTTCCCCATTTTGGTGTTTTGCCTGGCTCGTTGGAGATGGCCTAAGAGCTCTAATTCGGTCATTGGGAATTACTTTCAAAACACAAATTGTGGTTTCTCTTAATTCGCTCATTCTAACCGACATCAAACCGGGGGATAGTCTTAGTGAGGAGATTAACTATCATATTTTGTTCTTAATAACAGTGCTTAAGTTTAATGTTGCTCAAAGTGCTCAACCACCTTCTAGTGTTGCTAATTAAGTCGAGGACTTAATTAAGAACTTATGACTAAATTGAAAAAAATACTAATCAAGAACTAAATTGGGTATTAACCCTATCAAAATGTATACTTTAATTTATGCAACTAAAAGTTTAAAATTAAAATTTAAAAAAACTCTACATATATAAAAATATGTTTAAACATTTTTTTAGGTATGAATTAAATATCTAAATAAAAAATTGAAATATTGTTAGGATTATATAGTATAATTAGACATAATTGACACAAGATATGAATATTTATTTTTATTTCAAGAAATTTTAAAATTTGAAATATAATTATTACAAGATATAAAAAAATGAATTTTCTAAACTTATTACAACAATAAGTGTGCAAATTATATCGTAAATCAGTATCCACTATGTGTATTGTAGATCCTCTGGACCTATTGTTAACATATTATGTATATTTTTACTTAATGGATTGTGTACACGTAGAGTGTACATAATATGTTAACACAATTATAAATAAATTAATTAAAAATATATAATATATTAATTGTATGTACAAAATTTGGAGGGAAAATTGTAATTTTCATCCCTAAGTTATAGAGTAATTGTTCGTTCTTAAGTTATGGTAATACTCACTTTTCGTCCCTAAGTTATCATTACGTTGCACTTTTCATCTCTAATTTAAGTGTGCAAACTTCGGTAAATTTTCGTTTAAAATTTTTTTAATTGAACTTTTCCGGTTCAAAGCTAATTTTTTTAATGAAGTTTATTGAAAAATTTCCATTAAAAAATTTTTAAACGAAAATTTACCGAAGTTTGCACACTTAAGTTAAGGACGAAAAGTACAACGTAATGATAACTTAGGAACGAAATTTTCAATTTGAATAACTCAGAGACGAAAAATACAACATAAATGATAACTTAAAGACGAATTCTACAGTTACCCTATAACTTAGGATGAAATGGCATACAGTAATGGCAAGAAGTGGCAAGAAGTGGCATTTTTTGTAGTTTGGACTCGGGTTCAGAGGATAATGTTTTTCTAGTTTGGACTCGGGTACAGAGGATATAGTAATGGCAAGAAGTGGCATTTTTTTTTTTTATTAATTATAGGAACTAAAAAAGAATTGTACTTTGGAATATGGACCACTAATTTAATTGGTCAATAGTAAACTTCTTCCATCTTTGATGTTAAATTACTGAGAAAAGAGCAGGACACGCTTTCTTAGCACTGCAACATTTCATAATATATATATATCCAAGTTATCATTAACGTCTATATATATCAACAACTCCAAACCTCCTTTCAAAAAAGAAAAAAACAATTCCAAAACTCAAACCTCCACTCACTCACTCTCTATCTTTCTCTCTCTTCTCTCTCTCTGTTATCAGTTATACCTTCACTTCTTCAGACGAGAAAAATGGCGGACGCAGCCATTAGCTTACTGGTAAACAGGCTAGCGCAAGTCGTGGAAGAAAACGCGACGCTAATCCTCGGCATCAGAGACCACGTGGAGGAGCTAGTGAGCGACCTCAACTCGTTCCAGGCCATACTGAAGCAAGCATCGAAGCACGAAAGCAGCAACGACAACGATGTCCTGAGGGACGTGGTGGACAAGATCCGGAGCGTGGTCAACGAAGCCGAGGACGCCATCGACAAGTACCTCGTCGATACCAGAAAGCACAAATCCAAAGGTACGGTGATGAGGTATTTGGATAAGGTTGCTTACTATTCGAAGGCCAGCGATGCTGCGAAGCAGATAGATGCCATTAAAGGAAGAGTGGCGAAGATTAGAAAGGATCACGATTCTGGCCTTAGGGAGCTCCAACGTGATCCAAACGAAGCTCAGTTGTTCCTCCAAAGAAAGGTATATCACAATTCGCAATATACTGATTTTTTGAGTTCTTAGGTCTCAATAATCTTTAGTTTCTTGTGTCAATTTTGAAATTATAAGTTGGAAAGCTACAGAGTGGGATTGAATTAGATTATTAGTTTGAAATATGAGTTCTTAGGTCACTAATGAGGGTAGAATTTGAATTGAGGATTTTATTAATTGATTAATTTTGATTTATTTAATTAAGCAATTTATAATCAAAATGGCATTTTATTATACTAACTAGTAAACTACCCGTGCAATGCACGGATTAATTTTTATATTATATATTTAAATAATACAAATTAAAGATGAAGATATAAATAATTATAATATTTGAGAGTGTATGTTTATTTGATTATAAAGATTAATGTAAAAGTATCAATAATATATGACTCATTTAATTGCATTTATTTTAAAAAATTTGCTATATAATATGATTTATGTAACTTATGATGACCATTTTATGGATTAAAAGTTCTTTTTCAATGTGAGGACAATTTTGTGGCTCTTATTTTTATTATTCACCCCTATATATACACTATCTACCTTATTAGCAAACATACCGGATTTGTTTAATACAATATAAAGGATTTGATTTTGTAAAATATTTAATAGTATTTATAATGGTTTATAATATTTTCTATATGGAAAAAACATCCTAAAATCATTGATAAAACATAAAATACACATGTGGTATATATACTTATAGAAAATTACTCGTGTGATGCACGAATAAACTTTATATATATATAGGCCACCCCTTAACCTGCGGTCAGTGCGGCCTCACCACTATATAGAAATCTGTTCAAATGTGGTCATGCCTTCCCGTGCGGTCGGTGCGGTTCACACCACTCAATGTTATAAAATGCACCACTCAATGTTAGAAAACACACCACAATGAAAATACAGAAAAACACCAAAAAACACACCACACACCCAAAATAATGCACCATAATTTCCTTGCCCCTAATGGTGCATTTGCTAACACTGTGTGGTGTATATTTGCATGCCTAGTGGTGTATTTTTTGGTGATACGTACCTAATGATGCATATTTGTGCGGTGCATTTTCTAACATTGAGTGGTATATATTTGTATACATAGTGGTGAGACTGCACTGACCGCACGTTAAGGGACGGGCACACATGATTATGACAATATATATATATATATATATAATTGATGATGAAATTATAAACAATTCTAATATTTGAAAGTGTACATTTATTTGAAATTATAAGATTTGTATATTAGTGTTGAAATTGATTACTTAAAATTTATATTAGGAAAAGTCTAAACAAAAATTAGAAGGAAGAGCATGGCTAATTGATACTATTTTAAATAACAAAAATAAATTATAATCAAATGAAAGGAATCTCTACGTTGGCTAAGCTCTATTATAATAATAATAATTACAATCAATAATTAATATTATTCTATAATAATAATAATAATTACCATATTACAAAAATACCCCTACGTTTGGGCGGGAAAACTTTAGAGGAGGATATTGCTTTTATATATAGTATAGATTTTTTTGTCAACTTGGAAATTGTAGTTTGGAAAGCCTAAAATGGGATGCAATTAGATTATTAGTTTGAAATCTGGGTTCTTAGTTTGCTTATGAGTGCGACATTTGGGGGTTTTATTTATTAATTTATTTTACACTACTTATGTAAACAATTATTATTCAAAATGGGATTATAGTTTACTAATTCTTATGTAAACATGGAAATTATATTTTGAAAAGCTTAAAATGGGATTTTAATAGGTTCTCATTTCAAATCATTGATTAATTTTAATTGAGGGTTTGCACTTGGTGATTCAAACCAAGAATGCTAGAAGGCCAATAGGCTGCTCTTGTTGAGAGTTGAACTAACTTGAAATTTTATTGTTACTAAGTCAATAGCCTGACCAACTTGCTTATATTTTGTGTATTACTTAAGATAAGATTTAATAAGATTATAGTTTGGAAATTGGGTTCTTGGTTCACTAATGCGTGTGAAATTTTTGCATTTTATTAATTGATTTGAGTTATTTTATTTATATACATAGTTTATATTCAAATTGGGAATATGTTTTACTATTTTTTGTGTTGACATGGAAATTATATTTTTGAAAGCTCAGAATAGGATTAAATAACTCCGCAGATTATTTCTTAGTTCACTAATGAGTGTGAAATTTGGAGTTAAATTAATTGATTAATTTTATCTTATTTATTTATACAATTTGTTCTGAGCTAATTCTTGTTTTGGTTTCTCAAGTATTGTGGTTTTCACCTTTCACGTTTAGTCTTAAATGCGACACAATGTTCATTAATTGGAGACTAAATTTGATTAATGTTAAACTTATGAGCTAAAAGTGGAAAGATGTAATAGTCGAGCTAGGAATTAAAATTAGAATTAATTTATTTGTTTGTCATTGTTCAGTTTCTTTTAGCTCATTAGACAAAACTTTAAATTTATTGCGGTGATACTCAATTGTTATCTCTAGTGCTATCAAATACCCAATTTACCTTTAAAAAAAAAGAAAAAGAAATATGGAGTTGATTTAAACTAGCTTTTTGAAAAACTTTGTTTATAGTAATCGCACTTGGCTTCTTACCATTCCCCTTTTCACATTAATAGAGTAACATAAAACCTTTTAAAATGCTCAAAGAAGTGGAAAAGGCATAAGATGAAGAGTTAACTTATTACCATTATATCAAGTTTGGGGGGACTAGTATGTCAATTAATAAGTAGTTTGGTTTTTACTTTGGCAAAATCTCTTATGAGACTATGTCTCATGGATCCTTATCCGTGAGATGACGTTTTTCCTAAAAGTATTACATTTCTTGATTAGTATTACATTTTCTAGCATAAGTATTATATTTTCATTTTGACCGGACCTGTCTTACGGATAATAATTCGTGAGACGTTGGAGACCCTTGTACTTTAAGGATAAACATAGCATCTTAATGAAATGGTGTCATATTGAAGTCAACATTTCATTTTTCCTTGACTTAATTTTCTTAAATTTTTAACAAGGCTCCTGTTGTGGAAGAAGATGATGTTGTGGGGTTTGATGAAGAGGCGAAAACTATAAAGGATCGTCTTCTTGATAAAACCAATGAAATGATGGTCATCTCAATTGTGGGGATGGCTGGGCTTGGCAAGACGACTTTGACCAAAATGGTGTTTAATGATACTCAACTTCAATATGAGTTTTTTACTCGAATTTGGGTATATGTCTCAAAAACTTTTAGTAGAAGGCAAATATTCCTTGATATCCTGAGTAATTTCACCAAGAAGACAAAAGACTACCATGATTTGTCAGATGAACTGTTAGCTAATAAAGTCAAGGAGTTTTTAGAGGGTGGGAAGTATTTCATTGTGGTTGATGATGTGTGGAGCCAGCAAGACTGGGACCATTTGAAATCGGCCTTTCCTCGAAACATGAAAGGTAGTAGAGTCCTTTTAACAACTCGGCATGAGAATGTAGCTTCACATGCAGATTCGAGTAGTAATCCCCACCATTTGAAATTTTTAACAAATGATGAAAGTTGGGAGTTACTAAAGACGAAGGTTTTTCGCAAGGAAACTTGTCCTCATGAAGTGAACGAGTGCGGGAGACTTATAGCTATAAAGTGCAAAGGATTACCGCTTGCAGTTGTAGTGATTGCAGGTGTGTTGAACAAAAACAGCACTTCTGTTGAGTGGAAACAAGTAGCTGATAATCCCTTTGCTGAGATTAATCGAGAAAAGCAAAGCTATCATGAGCTAGTGAAGTGGAGTTATGATCATTTGCCTTTCTACACGAAAGATTGTTTTCTTTACCTTGCTGCATTCCCGACAGGGCACAATATTGATTCTTGGAAGTTGATGCGCTTGTGGATAGCCGAGGGGTTCATTCCCCCCACGGAGGGAGGATACACCTTGGACTTGGAGCGTACAGCAGAGAAATACTTGAAAGATCTCATCGATAGGAATCTTCTCATGGTGTTGAACCGAAGAGCAGATGGTCAAATTAAAACATGTCGTATCCATGACACATTGCACGAGTTTTGCAAATTTGAAGCGGGCAAGAAAAATCTCTTCCACAGCACAGACGGTAACAGATTGGAGACCAATAATAGTAATTACCGTCGCCTTTGTGTCCATCATTCTCACATTATGAAGTTCCTTGCTTCAGATAAAAAGCCATCTGGAGAAAATATCCGATCTTTCTTATCATCATCCTCAAAAGAAGTAGAAGTCTCAAATGAGTTCTGGACAACCATCCCAAAAGCCTTTCCAACTCTTAGGGTATTGGATATTGAGTACCTCAAATTTCAAGTCCTTTCCAAAGAATTTTATCATCTATATTATCTTAGGTACCTAGCTATCTCAACTGACCTCAAAATCCTCCCCAAACAATTCAACAATCTTTGGAATATGCAAACTCTTGTGTTCAAGACATCACAGAATACAATTGAAGTTAAGGCAGATATTTGGAGCCTGACAAAACTAAGGCATGTTCTCATCAATGCTTCTGCACAGCTTCCTCCTCCTTCAAAAAGCACCAAACCTAGCTCTTTAGCTATGGACTTACAAACACTATCCACAATATCGCCAAGTAGTTGCACCGAGGAGATCTTTGCTCGAATCCCCAATCTTCAGAAATTGGGAATTCGCGGGAATTTGTCAGAGCTGTTAGAGAGCAGGGGAGGGAGTTGTTTGTTTGATAATATTCGCTCATTGGATCACCTCGAAAATCTAAAGTTGTTGCATGATGCCGCCATTGGTCAGGCTAGCAAGTTGCGAAGCATTCCTCGTGCTGAGAAGTTCCCTCGAAAGCTAAGGAAGTTGACATTGTCGAGCACATCATTTGAGTGGAAGGACATGTATATACTGGGATCTCTCGAGGAACTCGAGATCCTAAAGTTGGAGGAAAACGCTTTTAGGGGCGAGTTTTTGGATCTAAGCAATGTTTCTTTTAAGCATTTGCAGCTCTTGCGCATGGGAAGGACAGACTTGGTATCCTGGACCGCTTCCAAGAATAGCTTTCCAGTACTAAAATATCTTCATCTGAGACATTGTGCTAATCTTGACGCTGTCCCGCCTGCATTTGCTGAAATAGAAAGCCTTAGAGTGGTCGAGTTGTTCTGTACAAACAGTAGGGCAGCTATTTCTGCTCGCGACATATTTAAACAGAAACAAGAAAAGGAGAATACAGATAGGAGCGGTACATTTGTGTTCTCTATCTATCCTCCTGATCAGTAATTTCAACTCGGTTGCTCTATCACATTGCTACACAGGTCAGTTTTACTTTTTTATCTGATATATCTTCAAGTTAGTATAGCTTTTGTTTTGCATTTTTTTTTATGATAAAGAGTGCTTTGTTCTTCAAAAATTAACATTTTTCTTTCTTAAAATTAACCTTTGCAGACATTTGTTCTAAGTGGCAGTACTCTTGCACAACAAATAAATACTGGCATGAACATATCTCATCTGCAATGTTCATCTGAATGGTTAATGGTGGAGTGTGTGAGAAGATTTCAATGTGTAAATGTTTTCTAACTGAACAGTTGTGTTGTTATTAGTTGACAGTTTGGTTTGTTTTTAACTGAGAAATGCTTACATTCCTTAATGAATTGGGTTTTTGTTTAAATTTACTTGCCGCCTTAAAAGCATATGACTTTTCTTAATTGTTATACCATGGATCAGAGTTCATCTTGTATTGTGGTTCTTGATCCAAAAATTATATGCGGTTAACATATTATGTGTTTGTAAATAAATTGAATGCACATAATATATTAAGTACAAACACATAATATGTTAATTACAGACACATGATAATTGCAAATATATAATATGTTAATTGTAGATATAATTTGAATGTCATTTTAGACCCGAATTTATAATGTAAGGTGGAACTTGGTCAATGTATAATTTGCCAAATTCAATGTTTAAATTGCAAGATTAATATGTATATTTGTATAATACTCTGTAACATGCAACAAATTGTACTCGATCAGTCATCAGTATTTACTAACCCAAATTTTGGGCATACTCACTGATAGGATTTCGGAATAGCTGCTAAGTGTTGTTTGGGAATTTTAAGTTTGGTAGATGTTAGAAGAGAGCGGATATGCTCACTTGATGGTTTGTTCCCTGAACCTCCTATTAAGGGCACCAGCAATCACAACTATTGCTAGTGGTAACCCACTGCATTTCTTTGCAATGCCGCTTCTCCCACGGGATATAAGATGCTTAGGACATGTTAGTTTCGTCGCGAAAAACTTTTTTTTTTTGGTTTGTAGTAACTCCCAACTTTTCTCGTGCTCTAAAAATTTTAAGTCGTGCAGAATTAACATGATTAGCTACTTCAAAAATGCGTGTTGTTACCAATATTCTACTGCCTTTCTAGTTGTTAGGAAAAGTAATTTAAAAAAAAAAAGAAAATTAAATCTGACACAAACAGGTAAACACACCAAAATAAAAAATTATCCAACGCCAGGCTAGCTGTGCGCGATAAAGGTTGCTTCCTTGGCCACATGTCAATGAACACGGTTTGAACAACCATAAATTGCATAAAGAATTTAATTTTCTCTCACTAGCCTTCTCTCTCCTCCATGTGGCTATCTCATCCTCAAAAACCGTGAATAGAACACTAGTGTGATTGCTCTCACGTGTTCTTGTAATCATTGGTTTGTTTGGTAAATTGAATACCATTTTGGTTTTTGCCCAATCCAGTTGTTCCAACCATTGAAATTGCAGTCATGTCATCTAATTTTTCAGTAATAAGACCATCCTTTATATAGTTTGAGCCTCCTTATCAAAGCCTTCCACCACAATCACAGGAGCCTTTTATCAATTTCAGGAAAAATGAGGTCAGGGAAGTAGCATGGCGGTAAGTGTTAAATCATTTCAAATGGTAAAAAATTTCTAAAATTAAGGGTGTGTTTGGTTTATGGGTTTACGTATTAGGAATGTGAATCAAAGTTATAGTTAATGTTTGGTTGACAACTTTTTAAAAACACAACTATGAGATTTGATTACTGCTTCAATTAAAAATGGGTATCATTCCATCTTATTGGTAATATGATTTTTAAGTTTGAATTAGTGCTTTTAGATTTTTGGTTTGATCTTTTATATTCATATTGGTGCTTTGAATGTCATTATATTAGGATCAATTGCCTTAATTTTTATTTTTGTATTTTTTAAACTTTTATTCCATTATAGCGTCATACATAACCAAACATTAATATTATGAGTAACACTTATGTGAGACCGTCTCACGAGTCTCATTAATCCGTGAGACGGGTTCGATCTTTGACCTCATTAATAAAAAATTTGACTCGCCTCACGGATTGAGACCGTGAGACGGTCTCACACAAGTTTTTGCCTAATATTAGTAATCACTCTAATTCCACCCTACTATCAAACATGCAAAATACTTTCACCAAAACTTATTACCATTACCAAGTATTGTATTTGATTCCTATTTCGATTCCAGTTCTTTTGTGTCAACCAAACACACCCTAAGTATATGCAAACCTTCACATGGTCATGGACTCATGGTTCAACTTTACTACCTACCTAAGTGTGAACCTTCCCATGGTGATGATAATATTATTTGACCAAGTCTTTGATAATATTTTTTACCATCACAAACAATATAATATAACTAGTTGTCTAGTATATTCACGTGACAGCTCCTGATGAATTTAATTTATCAAGTTGGGCAACTCTTCGGGGCTAGTTTATAGGATGCATTTTTTTTTTCAACCTAAATAAAAAATATTATTAGACAATGAATGAGGTTCACCAAGATGCCAAACATGGTTGTTACGTTTAAATTAAAAAACATATCAATCAATCCTGATGACAATAATGAAATAGCGTCCAACAACTAGGATTCCTTCTCTCATGTAATAGCTCGCAAATTACACACGAGAAATAAACCTTACTAGGAAGATAATGGCTCTGTTTGGCAGAGCTTATTTAGGAGCTTATAGCTTATTTTAAGCTACTAATAATCTATAAGCTCTGTTTGGTAATGTTCTCAAAATAAGCTAGTAGCTTAAAATAAGAGCTTATTTTGAAACGCTACTTGGGGTAGCTTTTAAAAAATAAGCTAGTAGCTTTTTAACTTTTTTCCATTTTTATCCTTATTATTTTAAATAAATGACATCTTTTACCTCTCTCAATTAAACCCTTTTAACTTTTTCTTTTCATTATGTTTGGTTGTAATTTCAGTTTGACATTTGTGTTTAAACATTAATTTTGTATGAACTAATGTTATGAATTATAAATATTTTTTTTTACTTTATATATTTTCAAATATAGAACTTTATATTTTATTTAAATATATTGATTTTATTATTTTATATTTTAATATATAAACAAACCTATTTAAATTTAAAATTATTTAAATTGTATACGAAGATGTCCTTTTTAGTCTTTTTACATTTATCAGCTTATCAAAAAGCTAAATTTAAAAAACACTTTTAAGCATAATAGCTACTTAACAGCTCTTCAGATTTCAGTTTCGAACTTATAGCTTTTCAGTTTTCAGCTCATCTTTAGCTTTCAGTTACCTTTTCAGCTAGGTTTGCCAAACATAGTCAATGTATGGCGAGCTCGACCTAGAGATATTGGTAAGATTCGAACTCATTGTCGTGGATAGAACAGAGCATTAATTAATCGCATGTGTCATGTGGAATATCAAATATGACTACTTTTCGAAAATGGTATATTAGTTTGAAGCCATTGTTGTCAGCAATAGCAATACATAATTTCCAATCACATTCATAGAGAGAGAAAAAGACAGAGAGAGAGAGAGATGGCATTTGTTGCTTTAACTTCTCTCATGGAAACAATTCGGCTAGAGCTCTTACAATCCGCCCCAAGGGTGTCTCTTGATGCTGAAAATCTTTCTTATTTGCAGGCCTTTCAGAGTCAGTTATCTCACTTCCAAGCCTTTCTGCAGAAGCCTAGTGGTGGCGGCTCAGCACCAACAATCAAACATCTGAAGACCAAAATCAGAGACTTTGCACTCAAAGCGGAAGACCAAATCGAAACACAACTACACTCTCTCCTTCTAGCCAAACACCAGGCAGAAAAAGCTTCTCGGGCACTCCATCAGGCCGTGCAAGAAGCCACACAAAACGCAGTTGAATTGTCCAACATTATCAACACCACTATAAGCAGTGAAGCTGATGTGGACGCCATTAAGACCCTCTCTGGTAAATGACCCTTAGCTGATTTGGTTAGAGAGTATAACTAGTTGATAATGTTAGCTGATTGTAGAAAAGTGTTTGGTAAATTAGCTGTTAGTTGCTAGATGTTTGGTATAATTTCTTTTTTCGAAAAGCTAATTGAAAAAGTTGTTTTGAGCAACTTTTTGAATTTTAGCATTTTGGAGTTACAAAAAGTTTATTAACCAAACACTTATATTAATTTTTTAACCAAGTCAAATAGCTAACAATGACCAAATAAACCAAAATTATATTGATTGATAGACTAACTATTTTACCATACAGGGCTTAAAACTCAACCGGCGGTGGCTTCCGGTTCTGAGAATGTTCAATCGTCGGAGGGATCCTGGTGGCGCTCCCCGGAAAAGGTTTTTATGATCGGTCGTGACCGGGATTGTGACGTGATAAAGGACAAGCTCTTACGTGGCTCTTCGGAGCTAGGGCTTATCCCAATAGTTGGAATGGTGGGCATCGGAAAGACTACTTTGGTTAAAAGCATATATACCGACCCAGCACTTCTGTCACATTTCCAAGTACGAGGAGGCGTTACTATGCGTCCCGAATTGGACAAGACACAAATGCTAAGCGACCTTCTTCGATCCATCAATGTATTAGAATCAAATGATCAAACCAAAGAGGGAATCATCACTACCACTACTGCTGATCTAGCAAATCAGCTACGCAAGTGCTTGAACGGCAAGAGGTATGTGATTGTGTTGGATAACTTATTGAACCATTTAGCTTGGGATGATATCCACCGATATTTTCCTAATGATGGGAATGGAAGTTGCATATTGCTAACCACTAGGCACTTTGATGGTTCCTTTGCTAGAGGCAATGCCGACTATATCCATTACATGACTTTGTTAGATCCAAAAGAAAGTTGGGTACTCTTTTGTCATACCCTTCCACACAATAAAAAGAGTATGATGTCCACATTTGAAAACATTAGAGAGGCTTTTGTGGAAAAATGTGAGGGGTTAGCACAATCAATTGTGACGGTAACCAAACGTCTATCTGAATGCGACAACATAGAACAAGAATGGAAGAAGATTGAAAAGGAGTTAGAGTCGTTAGGGATTTTAGATCGCAATGACCTCACTCTCAATTACAATCAATTGCCGCAATATTTGACGGTGTGCTTTTTATATTTTGGAGTCTTCCCAAAGCGCAGTGAAATCTTGGTTAAAACCCTTGTTAGGTTATGGATTGTGGAGGGTTTTGCGGTGTCAGAAAATCAAGCTTACAGGTATTTACAAGAGCTTATTGATAGAAGTCTTGTCTTAATTCATAGCCGAAGTTCTAATGGCCAAATTAAGACATGTAGGATGCATGGTGCCTTGCATACCTTCTGTGTAGGAGAATCTCAAAAAGAGGGTATTTTTTGTGCTGTAAATACTCGACAGCATTTAGGGTTGCCATTAGATGTGTTTGCAAACTCGAGTCGTTGGTTGAGTTTATACACACACAGCTTTGACTATTATGTGTTATTCCGTACAAACAATCTTCGCTCCATTTTCTTTCATGAAAATGCTGAAATGTTTGTAGATTCCAAACTGATAAGAGTTTTGGCTTTTGTTCCTTCTCCGTCCTTTGTTCCATCTTATCCATCCCTCACAAGAAAGAATTTCGAAGATTTAGTGTGTTTGCGATACTTATCTTTAACACAATGGGTTGAAGATCTGGAGCACATAGTGTCAGCTAATCCGAATTTGCAAATGCTTATCATGTCTAAGACAAGAACAAGCAATAATAAGCGTTTGTCGTCTGAGATTTGGAAATCACCACAACTAAGGCATGTCGAGGTTAGCTATTCCCTTTCAGTGGATCCTCCTAGTGAGGTCAAACATAGCTTGCACACACTCTATTGGTTGAGTTTAGAACATTGTACAAAGGAAGTCTTTTTAAGGATTCCGAATGTAAAAAAGTTGGGGATTATTTGTGGATGTGATGAATCAAATCCAAATGGGGTAGTATTGGACTCTTATAACCTTGGTAATCTTGATTATTTGGATAAGCTTGAGATGTTAATGGTTGCATTCCGGAAAGGCTCAGTGTCAGGCTTCCAAAATTTGAATTCTTTGTCACATTGCCTTAACATTAAGAAACTGAAATTGAAGAGAACTTGTTTGGCGTGGAGAGAATTAAACATAATTAGTATGCTACCAAATCTTGAATCTCTCAAGCTGAAAGAAGCCTCCAATGATTCGGATTGGGAACCCACCAAGGGAAAATTTGAAAAACTAAAATTCTTGTTCCTCGAAGCTAGAAACCTTGTTCGCTGGGAAATCGACAGAGATGAACAATTTGTTTGTGTTGAACGCCTTGTTCTTAAAAGGTGTACCAGCTTGGAAGCGATTCCAATTGGTTTTGCAGATATCATCACGCTGGAGTCAATTGAGTTACGAAATTGCTCCCCTTCTGCTATGTCTTCTGCACAAGAAATTAATGTTATGCGCAAGGATGATTATGGATACAAAACCGTTGACATTCCCCTTGGTTAGTTTATCTTTTCTCTCACTGTTTTTATTTTAATTTTTTTTTGTTACTATCATTTTTTAATTTCCCCTTATTTATTTTTGTCATCTGGCAGTGACCAAACACATTAAACGCAGTGTTGAAGATGATAATCATGCTTCTCATTAAAGAGATAGGTACGTATTGCTAATTAATAAATCCATCACTTTAAAAGTCTTTGAAAATTTTTAAAAGTCTATAATTTCATCTTTAATTTGGTTATTTAAATATATAATAAAAAAATTCATTCGTGCATCGCACGGGTAATTTACTAGTTGCTAATTAATAGTACTCGTGAATTGTGAATATTATAAATTTAAAAGGACATTGTAATATATTACTTATTGTAAATCAAAGATATAATAACGTCAAGATTAGCATTATTGGGACCGGAGTCCAATTGTTTTTTGTTTTTTTTTTGGGTAAATCTACAAAGTGTTCTTGGTCTTTTTCCATCCGTTTAACGATCCGAAATATTTCCCCACAAAGACAGTTCACTTGTCACTTGAACTATCCCATTGAGTTATACAACTATTATTAGTGCATCACATTTTGTCTCTCAATCTTTTAAGGGCATGCATTATAAATATATTTATATTTGTTCTCTATAGAATTAGTATAACGGCTTTTGATACATATAAAGTTTGATGTGTTTAATTGTTACTTCTTTCCACAGGATAACATGGTTTGCAATTTGGTCATTTCTACGAGTTTGCTTCAAGTGATTAATAAATTTTTGAGTTTGCTTTTTTTAATTTTTACTTGAATAAAGGATTCATAAAGCTTTGCTTTGCTATCAAGAGTCTTCTACTATTGTATATTATATTATTGTCATTGTATTGTCACACATATTGTGGAATGGTGTAAACTATTGAAGTTTAATTTATTATTCTATATCATTATTTATGTGTAATTGTGTATTGTTTCATTTGTTTACTATCAAGAATTTTTTATTTCTATTAAGGAGGGAATGTATCATCACTCATTAAAAATATTATAAAAGACTTGTTCAAATATTGGTTGAACAAAATTGTCCAGAAAATAAATTAAAGCTTACTTACTCCTTCCATCTATTAAAAATTATTGATATTTAACATTAAAAATCTTGTTCAAAAAATTTATCCAAGGAAAAAAAAAGGGTCAAATGAGCCCTTAGCTTGAACTTAATATGAAAAAGTAATTATACCCCCGAACATTAAAAAGTTACAATTAAATACATCTAACTTGTTATTTTTGTGCATCGATCTATGTTGGTCCCAGATTGATAAAAAGTCTAGAAAGTGGTGGGGTGGAGGTGGGGTGAGAGTTGAATAGACTTTCTCAAAATTTTACATTAAAACAATTTTCAAACCTAGAGCTTATCACTAACTGAGTATAGGTGAGAGGCAGCAAATTAAAAGACTTAGAAAATTTGTAACGCGTTTTTACGCTTTAAATAACTTAAAGCATGCGTGTGTGTCTATGATCCAGTCACATGGAAATTAAGTGCAGAATGTAAAAGTATAAATATAGAGAATTTTATAGTGGTTCGGCAACTGACTACTTCACTGTTCTCCTTAACGTCCAAGGAGGTTTTCAATAGTATTCTTTGTCACAAATACAAGTGAAATTGATTACAATGTATCCACCAAGCACGGTAAATTAAACTAGCTAGTCAGTGTTCCTTCGATCCGGATGTCATCTCCGATCTTCAACACTTGACCTTCTACTCCAAGGGTTAGTCATAGAGTTGCCTTGAGCAGTAGATCTAAAACCACAACTTCGAAATGCGATTGATTTGTTTGTCGATCTTCACAAAAGAGATGAACTGTGAATCTGAATAATTCTTGTTAAGATAAAAAAGTTTATCTAAGTATGAATTTGGTGTCAAAGACCTTGTGGTCTAGTGGCACCTGGTGCCCCGGTTCACACTCCTACATGGATGATGGGAGTGGGTTTGAGCCTCAGTGGAAGCAATTGTTGATTTTTTGTGCTTGACGTCAGTATTCGTTTGCAGCTTTGGAGTCCTCTATTTATAGGATATGAAATTCAAATTTCTCGCGCGACAGGTGCATGTCCAATGTGCTGCAAATGTACGCCTTGTCCTTTTTCATATCGACTTTTGTCCTTTTTCAACTCCAACGTGCTGCAAAAAAAAAATATATATATATATAGTATGATGCGATGTTACAATTTTGATCTATGAATTATGCAGTCAAAAGACAACAACAATAAATACACCATACAATCTTCTTACATGGCGTTTGGTACTTTAGTTCGTGGAATACGTTAAGAATGGAATGTCATTATGTAGAATAAGTCTATTATGTATTTTACAACAAGGAATAAAATTCTATGGAATGAGATATTCTCTTTGTAAAGATAGAGGAAGACGTATCTTATTATTGAAAACATTTGAATAAAACGAATAGAGCTATATGATTAAGTAGCTAAAGCACATTAAAAAAAAAAAACTGTATGTACTTTGATGTGATGTTACAATTTTGATCTACGAATTATGCAGTTTGAGAATATTGGAATATCATTTCGTGAGATAAATCTATTTTGTTGTTTGGTTTAATTTTATAGCAATGAATAGAATTATATTCCATGAAATGAGATATTCTCTTTGCAATGAGAATAGTCATTCCAATATAATGCCACTATTGTATAAGTTATTCCTAACCCATTAGGAATAACTACTTTTATTATTCTAAAAATACCCTTATAAAACCCTTCATATAAATATATATATTTCCAAGCATTCTCGCTCCTATGATATTTGTATGTATTTTGTTGTGGAATAAGCGTCAAATATGTCATCGAATTACACCCGAATCTGCAATTGGGCTATTAGATTTTTTTTTTAAAAAATTACAATTGGATCCCGAAACAATGCAAAATCTTGCAATTGAACCAAAAATGACTTGTTTACCTATTATCTATGAGCAATTTTATATTTAATAAAATAAAATGAAAACTTCAAGTAAGAAATTGATATGTGAAATTTATTCTAATTAGATAGAATTGAAGTATTCTATTTAATTTAATATCTTCATATTGTAGATATCTTTAAATTTATTTGTTTGTATTTTAGTTCAAAAATTTTAAAATTGAAATAATTTTATTTTATTAAAATTTAATTGTATATATTTTCAATCGTATATTTAAATTACAGTAAAGATTAATATTTGTATTGATTTAAGCTTAAAATAATGATAATGATTTATAGTTGTAATGATTTATATTCATAATATAGTAATGATTTATACTCATAATATCATCAAATAACTAAAATTATATTAAAGAACTAAAGTTATATTAAAGAATGAATTATATTGTACTCAAAATAATGATAATGATTCATAGTTTTAATAATTTATGCTCAATATAGTTACGAACTATATTAATTCATACAAATTTAATATATAAATTCTTTTAATTTGTACATGCAGTTTCCTTGATTATAATTACTAAATTAAGAAATATAATTAAGAAAATAAAATTATAAAATTAACAAAATATGTGTTCATAAATATTTAATTTTTTTTAAAAAATACATACATATATATATATATATACTTATGCACTAAATTAATCATACAAAATTTAAATGCTAATTTTTTTGATTAAAAAAAAATCCTACTTTTGCAATTTTCCGCCTAATCTATTACTATATAAAATCTAATAACTATTATGTTAATTAAGCTACTAATTACATGAATATTAATATAATTACAATTAAACATGGTATAAATGTATAATTACACAATATTAGTATAATTACTTAATAATTATTATGATAATTAATAATTTACACAGATATTAGTATAATTGACTAATAATTATTATGTTAATTAAGATAATAATTACAAAGATATTAGTATAATTGACTAATAATTATTATGTTAATTAAGCTAATAATTACACAGATATTAGTATAATTACAGTTAAACATGGGTTGCTGAATTTTTTATAATAATTACAATTAATTTATTCATGGAGGAGGAAGAAAAAACTAAATGCGATATGGTGAAAATGAATATACTTTTTTTTTTTGAATACTATTGACTCTGTTACAATATGTAGTATTTGTTCATACATACTTTCTCAACCTACTGAAGCACAAAGAGCCAACGCCCCATCCACGGGGGATCGAACCTGTGACCTCTCACTTGGAAAATGAATATACTTAAGGTATAAATATATAAGTTATAGACCTTGTAGTCAAGCGGCATGAAGTGACTTTCTCAAATAAGAGTCATGGGTTCGAGCCTCAATCAGTCCGATATTGAACAAGATACTATTCTAAGTGCATGACTTTGTAATTTGAATTTATTACAATTACAATTAATAAAGCAATTTAATATATTTAATTCATGGGCAGCTAGCTGTCCATCATTTGGCTATACTAAATTGTTTCATTTGTACGTGTGTGACATGGGAAGAAAATATTATCAAAGACTTGAATTGCCGGCCAAATAATTTAACTAATAATGTAGCTTTACCGGTAGCATGCATTGGAAGAAAATATTATTAGTTGGAAAAAATATTCTCAAAGACGACTCAATCAAATAATATTATATTATCATCACGTCACTATCACCATGTGAAGGTTCACACTAATTTTTTTATTTTTTATTTTTTATTTTTTTGAAGAAAGTGAAGGTTCACACTTACCGGACATTTGGTTCACGGAATGAATTTAGAGGGAATAGGAATGCTATTCCACGGGGAATGGAATAGGTAAGGAATAGAATATGAATCATATAATATTGTTTGGTTCGTTGAAGGAATAGACTTTAAGAATTGTATTCTAGTGTTTGGTTGGTTAAAGGAATGGAAATGGAATAGGTTTTAAAGACATAAATACCCTTATAAAATAATAATAATAATAATAATAATAATAATAATAATAATAATAATAATAATTAAGGACAACTCATATATAAACAAATACACATGTGTGTATGTATGCATAATAATAATAATAATAATAATAATAATAATAATTATTATTATTATTACTATTATCATTATTATTATTATTATTATTTTGTGTGTTTATATATATATATATATATATATATATATATATATTGATAGGTAAACATTATAATTAATTAAATATATACATTTATATAATACATTATATTTATTAAATATAAATATTAAATAATGTACAAAGGGTATTTTTGGTATTTATCATGTAAAAGCTATTCCCAAGAGCATGGGAATAGCTAATACCAAAGCCCCCCCAAGGATTGACTATTCCCTTTGTAAAGGTAATAGCTCATTCTTTGGAATGTCGTTCCCATGATTAAATGAACAAAACAAACAATGGAATAAGTCATTCCAAGGAATGCTATTCCATTCCTAACCAATTCCATGAACCAAACATGCCATTAAGGTAGTAAAGTTGAACCATCACCATTGCATGTGAAGGTTTTTGCCACTTAATATTAGAAATTATTTACCATTTGAAACAATTTTATTGTGAGTTATATGGTTAAAATTTAACAATTAAAAAAAATGTGTACTAAACATTTTAATATCGAGTTAATACCCAAAATTGTCCTCGACTATAGTGGTTTTTCTCAATTTTGTCCTAAACGACTTTGGCCTCATAAAGTAGTCCCAGACTTTTGTGTTATCGCTCAAAATTGTCATCCGTTAGTTAAGGTGTCAAATAGGTGTTAAGTACATGGGTAATATAGTCATTTCATATTTAGTTCTTCTCATTCCTCTACTCAACCGATCTTCAGCCGCCACAGCAACGACAGCCTCCATTTTCCTTCACCGTCTTGTTGAAACAGAAAATAGATATTATTTTAGAATAACTATAAACTAACTACGCATTCAACAAAAATTATTGTCACTACTACATGAAATGACTATATTGCCCCTGTACTTAACACACATTTGACACCTTAACTAACGGAGGACAATTTTAAGCGATAACACAAAAGTCTGGGACTACTTTATGAGGCCAAAGTCGTTTAGGACAAAATTGAGAAAATCTACTATAGTCGAGGACAATTTTGGGTATTAACTCTTTTAATATCTAAGCATGAAGCTTATGTCGTTATACAATTTACATACTCGCTATATCTTTTAACCATTATAGAATACATCCTTACTTTGCAAAAAATAAAATAAATAAATAAATAAAAACATTATTTTGTCTTTAGGGCAGTGAAACCATAAATCTCCATTAGCACCCAAAAAAAAAAAAAACCTCTTATATATGTTTTTTACTAATTAATTAACTACAGTTAGTAATCAAATATGAAATATGAGTGTTAAAGACCTTGTGGTCTAGTGGCACCTGGTGTCTCGGTTTACACTCCCATGTAGATGATGGGAGTGGATTCGAGCCTCAGTGGCAGGGCCATTCGAATAAAAATTAGGGCCTTGTGCCATATGTTAATTTGGCCTCTTTTTTTTTTGATTATTTTTTATATATAAATAATAGTAGTTCAAAAAATTGTATCAAAATATAAATATTGTATAAAAAATACATATAAAATTTTATTTAAAAAGTGACATGCGTCGTGCACATTTAGACGCAAAATCATCAATCAACTTCTTCCAAAAGTTCATTTTCAATGAAGAATTGAAGAATCAGTTGAGTTGTGGTCTACAATCTACAAAATTACTGAATTGTGAATTGGGAATTGTCAAATTTCATTACGGTATTGCCGTATTTTATAGGGTTGAGAATTGAGAATTGAGAATTGAGAATTTTCTAATTGTCTAATTGAGAAGTGGGATTATGATTTATGAAATATAATTGCCGAATAGAATTGGCAATGTTTTTGGTGTATATATATATATATATATATATATATATATATATAGGGGTTTTACAATTGCCAATTGGGTTCAATTTCATCTTGTCACAAATTGGTCTAATCTTCATACATTTAGCTTAAATTTTTGTAAACTATATATACATATAATTTTTTTTTTTTTTAAATATGGGGCCCCAAAAATTGGGGGCCCTGTGCAGTCGCACATGTTAGACATGCTCAGATACAACCCTGCTCAGTGGAGGCAACTGTACAATACTACATTGTAATAGATTTAATAGTACTCCAAACAAAAAAAAAGAGTAAACTTGCAATAGATTCTGTTCACAGTTTTGTTACTCAAACAACAAAAAGTTGTAACTATTTTATAACGTTAGAGCGTAGAGGTTTATTTTACAATTGAAGATTAAACATAAACTAAAATGAATAACCCAATGGGGTAGCTCAAGTGACAAGTGAGTTCTCTTTATGGTGAAGAATTTTGGGAGAACTTCTCGTGCCTCTTGGAGCAAACGTAGATTTTATTAACATGTGGACTTCTTTAGTTATTGTGCATTTATGAAGAACTTACATACATTACTAAAGAAGTACGCATGTCCACACGTTAAGGTCGGTTCGCACCCTATTTTGTTATAAATATTTTTTTTATAAAGATAAGCTAGGTAAGATAGTAAGTTATGACTTTAATGTGGAAAAGGTTAAATTGTCGATTCAAGCATTCTTTTATATTAATAGTTAGATATATGATTTATAATAATGTGTTTTCTATTCGAATCATTTTATCAAGTTAATTATGTTTCATATTTTGTTATTAATATTTTTTTTAATAAAGTTTTGATGTGTTTTGATTTTTCGCCAATATCTAACAATATTTATGTGTATGCTTTAAGTGTTTCATTTTTATTTTTCAAACTATCTCTTTTGTTTTAATCTTTCGTCCCAGTGGGTGCACGCGCAGCATGTTACAATTTTGATCTATGAACAAAGAAGAACGGCAATAAATACACCATACCATCTTCTTATACAATTTTAATTTCATCATAATATATTGATCAATGTTGTCTTATTTATATCTAACAACCCTGTTTTGTCATTTTATATCTCTCCACCTGCCAACTTCATTCATTGACTATTATTTCCTTCATTTTCATTTACAATGGGACAACATAACAGAAGTTATAACAATAAAGATATTTTTGTCCATAAAATTGTATAGTACAACTCTTATAACATAATGTATACAAAAATTTAATAGAGAAAAAGAACATAAATCATGGATATAACCTGAATTGAAACTTATTATGTTTTTAGATATTAGACAAATGTTTCCAGTATTCTAGTGAGTTTATTTGATAATTTTTTTTATAGAGGACTCTTACCTTTGTTTATATACCACTAGTTTTTATATTGAAATTTGTCAAATAAACTCGTTAGAACTTTGAAAATGTATGTCTACTATAGAAGTCAAAATTTCATATTTAACCCTATCGAGTAAAGTTTTCTTTTTTCTTTATTAAGTTTTTATCTTAATCTAACAAAATATTAATAAAAAATGACCAAAACCACAACTTTTGATTTTTTTTTTTAAAGAGAAATGAAACATGAAAATAATTGAAAATTTTAGTCATGACTTAGGGATCAAATTAAATATGTCATTTTTTAAAAAAGTATTTCCTCTTAATTATTTTTTAATGCAAATTGCCAGGGTTTCACAGTTTGCAAATGAACGTGTTTTCTACGAGTGATGCTTGCAACACCAATCCCTGCACCACGGTGCACATAGCAATGTGCATCACGTACATAAACGACGTCGTTTTGATGTTAGTGGACGCGGACGCGAATGACTACAGGGAATTCATTATCTATAATAATACACATAACCATTATCTAGAATACACAGAACGTTTGCCTAGAATACACAGAATGTTTGCCCAGAATACACAAAATATTGACACAAAATACACAGATGTTAATGGACGCGGACGCGAATGACTCCAGTGAATTCATTATCTATAATACACATAATCATTATCTAGAATACACAGAACGTTTGGCTATAATACACAGAATGTTTGCCTAGAATACACAGAATATTGATACAAAATACACAGAACTCATCATCTTAACATTCGAATGCACAAACACATCACAACCTATGTTAATAACATGAATACATAGAATATTGACACAAAATACACAGAACTCATCCTCTTAAATATTCGAATGCACAAACATATCACAACATGTGTTACTAACATGAATACACAGAACGGTTGTCTAGAATACACAGAATGATTGCCTGCAATACACAGAATATTAACATAAATACAGAGATCGGCCGAAACGGGAAACGTGATTTTTAAAAAAAAAACGGACGGTTAGTTTACAATGCTCAAAACGACGTCGTTTACGTACGTGGTGCACATTGCTATGTGCACCGTGGTGCATGGTATAATTTGCCTCTTTGATTAATGAGGTAAAAAATAAACCCATTAATCAAAGATCCGATTCGTTTCACAGATTGAGACGGTCTCACACAAGTATTACCCTTAGTCCTAAACTTTCAAATTGACCACCGTGATCCTTCGACTTTTAAATTATTACCATATGTGGTCTAAGTTAACCACTCAGGATCATTCAACTACTTGGACCACGAATGATAAAAAAGAAAGTCAAAGTACGAAAGGTGATCAATTTAAAAGTTTAAAATTAAAGATGCAGAATCACTATACTTGAAAGAGCCCATATAAATTAACTCTTAACATAATGCCACATTGCCACCCCATCAATTTTTTTTTAATATCAATTTAATTTTTACAAATCTAATGGTTGTTAATTAATTTGTGTCCAGTAGACATTGGTTATAGGTTGAACCTAGACTAGCTCTCTCTATATATATAAATAAATAAAAGGATCGACCGGAGGTGAAAATTAAAGCCAAGAAGGTAAGACTTGAAAGAAAGAAAGGTGTATCAGTGGTCTATCAAAGAGAGAGAGAGATGGACACAATTGTAGACGGGCTGATAAACAGGTTAGCACAAACTGTAGAACAAAACGCGGCTCTGATTCTAGGGATCAAGGATCAGGTTGAAGATCTGGTGAGAGAACTTGGGTCATTCCAGGCATATCTCACTGAAGCAGCGAGGAACGAAAGCTGGAAGGACAACGCTGTGGTGGTAGAAGTGGAGCAGAGTATTCGCAATGTTGCAAGGGATGCTGAAGATGCGATTGATAAATATATTGTTGAGCGAAGGATCTACAAGGCCAAACCCGCCCTCAAGAGATGGGCTGAAAAAGCTGTTTATTATACCAAGGTTAATCTATCTGCCAGGGAGATCGAAAGCTTCAAAGAAAGGGCCAAGAAAATCCGTCAAGATTACGCCCACCCCCTCGAGTTACTCCAAGGCGGTTCGCAAAATAATCATCAGCCTGCAGTTCTCCAGGTATCTATCTATCTTACTCTATCTCTTCCCGGCCCCTAACATATATCAATCAATTCCTCCTTAATATATGTTCATCTATACTATTTCAACATATTAAAGCATAAAGAGTCAATACTGTCTTCACTGAAACTCGATCTATAACCTCCCATTTGAAAAAGGCACTACATGTCACTTGAACACAATGTCATTGTCAAAACAAATCATAAATAAACATCGGATTAGTTGGTAATGGACTTATAATAGAAAAGGAAAATACTATTTTCTCCTAATATTTTCCCAAGTATATATGGTTCTACTACATATATACTCCAAATTATATTCCTACACCCTCATGCGGTAGGTGATAATTTATTTTTTTCATGTGTGTTCTATTACAAGTGTATGCATCACGGTTTTGATTGAGAATAAAAGTTCGTTTGGAAAGCTTGTAAATGACTTTTAGAAAATGAATCATTTTCTAGAAAATAGTTTCATTTTTAATGTTTGATTGCATTATGAAAAATTGTCTTGGTGTGTTTGGTTCATTTTTTGAAAAACGAGTAGAATTGTATAATTAAATATTTTAATTATTTTAATAATATTAAAAATATTTTTATTTATTAAAATTATATATAAAAAAACAACACCATTGGTTTCAGACGAAAACCAGACCTATGGTTTCGCTAGTTAACGAAAAATGTTTTCCGATGACTGCATTTTCTGGGCACATCCAAACATTGGAGATCCGTAAAATGATTTCTACCATAAAAGTTGGGACAAGAGAATGAGAGTCCACATAGTATTCTCTCCAATTACCTCCAAAAGTCATTTTCTAGATTTTCTCCTGTTTGGCTATTCAAAGAAAAAAGTCAAAAAGGAAAACATTAATTCTGCTCAACGGAAAAAGACTAACTATTCAACCCATAAATATTATATTTTGTTTTAAAAGTATTACATTTTTCTTCAAAAGTATTATATTTTTTCTTAGAAGTAACAAACATTTTATTTTTAAATAGTATTACATTTTTCGACATAAGTATTATATTTGTGCAATTAACTTATTTTGCAAGTAAACTCAAAGTAATAGCGGGTAAAATTGAATTAAAAAAAATAAATTTAACAATCACTAAAAAAAACACAAATTGTCAGCGGAGAAGCCAGGCAGACCTCATCTAGTTGGACGGAGAAGCTATGGCCTACTTCTCCGTCCAACTAGACGAAGAAACTAGGCCCCATATATTTTTTATTTTATTTAATTTTAACATTTTTAAAAAAAATACAGGTTACCTATAGGTAACTTGTTAATTAATTTAATTGCATAAAAATGAGAAGTTAAAGTGTCTAATTGAATTTTTTTTAAGTTAATTACACTTTGACTTATAGTTGAAGGTCCTATTTGATCCTTATCCCTATAAAAAAAAAAACTAAAGGTTGAGATTAGTCCGTTGTTAATTAGACCGTTTATATTATGAAAGGTTAGGGATCAAACACCTTATTAACTACATTGCTAGTATCCCTAATATTAACTATTTGTGGTAGTTTTAGAGAAGTTGGAGGACATATTATGGTAAGTTTGTAAGTTGAGAACCAAAGTTGGTAGCATCTCAAATTCAAAGGACTATTAGTGGTAGTTTAGAAAAGTTGGAGGACTTATTATGGTAAACTTGTAAGTTGAGGATTAAAATTGGTAATGCCTCAAAGTCGGAGGACCTTTAGTGGAATTTACTCTTATAAGTATTATGTTTTCCTTCCTAATTAATAATAAATTAATTTATCCATGATTAGTATTACACTTGTTCTCATAAGTAACACTTTGACCATTAAATATTACATTTTGATTTAATGTAGTAAGTCCCTGACTTTGGCATCATTTTCTTGTGAAATTGTTTAAGGCTCTTGTGGTGGAAGAAGATGATGTGGTAGGTTTTGATGGTGAGGTTAAAATTATAAAGGATAGACTCATTGAAGAATCAAAAGATACGACTTTCATTTCAATTGTGGGAATGAGTGGGTTGGGTAAAACCACATTGATCAAAAAGGTATTCTTTGATAGTGAAATTGAGTATGAGTTTTTTCCTCGCCTGTGGGTTTATGTATCTAGAAACATGAATAGGAGAGAAATATTCATGAACATTATAAGAAAATTTATCAAGCAAACCAATGATTACAAGAACATGTCAGAGGAAGAATTGGCTGAAAGAATCAAGGAATTTTTGAAGGATGAGAAGTATTTAATTGTTATGGATGATGTTTGGAACGAGAAAGATTTGGAGCTTTTGCGAATTGTTTTTCCTAATAACCAAAATGGGAGTAGAGTATTGGTAACAACACGTGATACTGGGTTGGCTAGACATGCTGATTCCTATGGCAAGCCACATGTCTTAAAATTTTTGACGGATGAGGAAAGTTTGGAGATGTTAAAACATAAAGTTTTCGGCAAGGAGGCTTTCCCTACGTATCTTGAAATTCGCGGGAGAAAAATTGCAGCGATATGTAATGGGTTACCGCTAGCAATATTGGTTATTGCTGGTGTCCTTAATAAAGACCAAGTCTCATTGTGGAATGATGTGGCCCAACATCCTATGCCAATACTCAATTGCCGAGCCCCAGACTACAATAATATACTAAGATTGAGTTACAATCAGTTGCCTTACCACACAAAAGATTGTTTCTTGTATCTTGCAGCATTCCCAATCGGGCATGAGATTTCTGTTTGGAAACTGATTCGGTTGTGGATTGCAGAAGGATTTATTCCGGCAGTAACCGATTCCACCATGGAGCGCATAGCTGACTCATACTTAAAGGAAATTGTGAGCAGGAATCTGTTGATGGTGGTGAAAAGAAGAGCCGATGGTGATATCAAAACATGCCGCCTTAATGACACATTGCACGAGTTTTGTAAGGATGAAGCTGCGAAGAATTATCTCTTCCATGAGATAAATGGGGCAAGAATAGAAGGAAATGATAACTATCGTCGCTTGTGCGTCCGTTCCTCCCTTAAAGACTTTATAGGTTCGGAGGAAAAGCCATCAGGTGAGCACATCCGCTCTCTTCTAACATCTCACAAATTAGATGTTCCAAAAGAGCACTTGGCAACTATCCCAAAGTCCTACCCCTTTCTCAAAGTGTTTGATGCTGAATCCCTCAAATTCGAAATATTGCCCAAAGAGTTTTATCAGTTATATCAACTACGATACTGGGCTATTTCAACTGAGAACAATATCATTCCAAAACTATTCACTCATCTTTGGAACTTGCAAACTCTTATGTTCAATACTACATCAAGTACAGTTGATGTTAAGGCTGAGATATGGAACATGCCAAAACTAAGGCATATCCTGTCTAATGCTTCTTTGCAACTCCCCCATCCTAATTCAGAAAGTTGCAAAGAGAACTCTTCTTCTTCATGTCCAGAATTGCAAACTCTTTCCACCATATCACCCAAAAGCTGCACTGAAGAGATCTTTGACAAGACGCCTAACCTTCAGAAACTGGGCGTCCGTGGGAATGTATCAGAGCTTCTAGAGAGCAAGGAATCAGGACGAATTTGCTTGTTTGACAATATTCGAAAGCTGGAGAAACTCGAAAATCTGAAACTCATGCATGAAGCTTTCAATGATGAAGCTGCTGCTACCACATTGCGGAGCATTCCACAAGCTGAAAAATTCCCACCCAACTTAAGAAAGCTGACATTATCCAAGACGTCCTTTGATTGGAAAGACATTTGCACATTGGGATCCCTGGACAAGTTGGAGGTCCTAAAGTTGGAGGAATTTTCAGCCAAGGGAGAGTCTTGGGAATTGAACGTTAATGTTGTTTTCAAGAGCCTCCAATTCTTGCGCATTGGGAGAACGGATTTGGTGTACTGGACTTGTGAGCAGAGTAGTTTCCCGGCATTGAAACGGCTTCAAATATTGCAGTGTGAACAACTTAAGGAAGTCCCACTTTCCTTTAAGGATGTGAAGAGCCTCAAGATTATTGACTTGTTTTTTACCAACAAACAGGCTGCTAATTCTGCAAGGAATATACGAGACCAGAAACCTAAGTTGGATAACTTTGTGCTCTCTATTTTGCCTCCTCATCATTGACTTCAACTCCATCTATTGCGATGGCGGTTGTTACTTTGTTGTTGTTTTTTATTTTTATTTTTTCAAAATAAAGGTGGGCATGTATCTATATGGTTGTTGGCCGGCCGGGTTCATATGTGGAACTTTATCTGGGTGGTGACTTTGCTCATTTATTGTTTCCATTTTGGCTTTGTGGCTACCAACATCGTTTGATTGAGACTTTTATAACCTTGGATTTGACATTATTATTTACCGTGTTTGTTTGTCTACTTTTGATATCATACAATTCAGCGAGGGGGATTAGTCATTGTGTATATTTTTATATATTTTATTTATTTATTTATTTATTTTAATTCAAATTCTTATTTACTATCAAATCAACTAGCAGCGAATGGTGGCCTTCTTCATCGGAGAAGGCGGCCAACAAGATAAGGCTACTAACCTAGCGAGGGGATTAGTCGTTGTGCATATTTTTATATATTCTATTTATTTATTTTAATTCCAATTTTTATTTACTATCAAATCAACGATCGGCGAACCGATCACCTTCTTCCTCGGAGAAAGGCCAATATTAGAGATACATATCCTCAATCATGCCAAGAATCAAATCAAAATTCAAATCGCAATATCACTTAATTTTATGGTGATTTCACCATTCAGGACTGGATTTTTTATGGGATACAAAAATATGACAGTTTTTATTGGGATACAAACATGGAAAATACAACATTGTGGGATGCATGTTTACTTTTTTCAACATGCATCTGGGAATGCATTTTTATCTTTTATAAAATTTATTCCCAAACAGAGTACAGTATATTATACAAAGAAAATTCATGTATAATACGGTAAATAAATATACAGTAACAAAAAACTACAAATCTAGGAATGTATGATCATCAATTCCCCATGCCTGTACAAAAAAAACAACGATTTATTTTTTTCCAGGCCTTGTGTGAAGGACACAGTTTTTGCTTTAAATTATTTTTTGCTCACTTTGTGTGTTTTTTTTTTTTTTGAGAGTAAAAACTTAATTCATTAAATCAGGCAATCACCAAGAAAAAGAGGAGGGTTATCGAACCACTCCCCGCAACCTGACTTAGAAACGGCCTCCCTAGCAACAATGTGAGCGGCACGATTCGCAGATCGCTTTACAAAACGAAAATCAACACCAACTAATGAGGATGCTAATTCCTTTATATCCCCTATTATTAAACCAAAAGCAGAATTAAAAGCAGGACTAAATATAGCTTTAAAAACTAGTTGAGAGTCTGTTTCCACGTCAACGTCCTCCATCCCCGTATCCTTTAACCAGCTCAGAGCTTCTCTCATACTAATTGCTTCAGCCTCCTTCACTCCATAAAAGCCATGCATGCACATATTCTTTGCAGCCAGGAACATGCCATTATGATCCCTCAACACCCATAATACCATTGTTACCATCTAGAGTAGCATCAGTATTTAGCTTCAACCTCCCATAATGTGGAGATTCCCACCGAATTGCAGATGACGTAGGCGTAGGCATAGTACTAGAGTCCATAGCAGCAAGCCAATTATCCAGAAATAATAGAGCTTGACGTGCCATCAATAGGAGATCAAAGTTTGCACCATTCCACACACATGCATTTCGACTGGACCAAATACCCCAACATATCATAATAAATTTTGGTATCATTTCATCAGTAAGGGCATCAAAGCAACTAAAAAAACCAGTCAGTAAACACATTACCAATAGCATGCGGCATAGATAAACCAACAACATCATACGCTATTCTTGCTTCATGGCACTGTGCAAATAGGTGTAATGCACTCTCATCTTCCATCCTGCACATGTGACAAATCAGAGAACAATCAACATGTTTCCTTATAAGAGCATCTCGGGTAAGCAAAAAAAACGATGCCAGCTGCCAACAAAAGGATTTAACCTTTGGTGGCACAGAAATATTCCAAATTTTTCGCCAAGGGCGGTCATCTTGAACTACTCCCAGTTGGCTCTTATAGCAAGATTTAACCGTGTAATCACCTTTCAAATCCCAATACCAAAAACCATGAGTCCGGAGGCCTACGAACACTGATTGGGATTTGCAAGATAAGATTGGCATCCCTCTCATTAAAAATGTCTTTCACCCACTGAACATCCCAACCCGTACCTTGCTCATTGAACAGTGAGACCACAAAAGCAGTAGCAATAGTTTCATGCAGTTCAGTTTGAATAAATGGATGATCCTCAGCGGGCAACCACGCATCTTTACCAATAATGGTATTCAATCCATTCCCAAATTCGACGCTTACATCCATCCTTTATTAAGTTTTGTACCGCCAACATGCTATGCCATATAAAGGAGGGGTTACTACCTGCCTTGGCCTCTAAGTAAGAACAATTCGGGAAATAGCGGGCTTTATATACACGAGCAACTAAAGAGTTAGAGTTAGGGTTCCTGATCAGTTGCCAGGCCTGTTTACCTAGCAATGCCAAGTTCGTCTCCCGTAGACGCCTGAACCCCAAACAACCCTTCATCTTTGGTGCACAATGTCCATTCCATGACCTCCATCGAATTCCTTTTCCACTGCCAATAGCACCCGTCCACCAATATTGGTTCATAATGACCTCTATTTCTGCACATAAGGTGACTGGTAGCAAGAAAACCATCATTGCGTAAGAGGGCATCACTTGAATAACGTTTTTCAGGAGAACCTCCCTGCCCGCACGAGATAAGAATCGTGCGTTCCAACTGCGTATTTTTACTAAAATACGATCCTTAATAAAACAGAGAATCTCTTTTTTCCGTCGACTAACTAGTGAAGGGAGTCCAAGATATCTACCAGCAGTATTACCCTCCATCACTCCCAAGGTTTGTATCACCTCTTCACGAACCGCCTCCCCAACGTTAGAGCTAAAACAGATGGAAGATTTGTCATAATTAAGATTAGTATTATATAAATAAAGATAAGAGTCTGATCCTCTATAAGAAAAAATTAAAATTTATCAAATAAACTCAGTAGAATACTGGAAACATTTGTCTAATATATATAAGAAAAATAAGAGGTAATCAACTGTCCACAATTATGAAAATAATCATAATTGTCACTTTGAGAACAATTGAGAAACTGAAAATAGACACAATAACACTAATGACACGTTTGGTTCGCGAAATAAGCTTGAAATGGAATAGCATGCCCAGGAACATTGTTCCTGGGAATGACCTATATATTCCCCTTGCAAGGGGAATAGAGAATCCTAGGCCCCCTTAGGTATTAGGCTATTATTGAGTTCTTAGGAATAGCCTAATGTTGTTATTTTCAATTTTACCCCATGATGTTTTGGAGAAAGATCTTCCTTTTTCCAAAAGGCTTCTTCTTCCTTTTCCCTATGCAATTAAGGCTCCTTAAATGAGAAAGTAGCTATGAACACTTCAGTAGGTTGAGAAAGTAGCTATGAACAGATACGGAAAGTAGCTATGAACACTTCAGTAGGTTGAGAAAGTATACGGAAAGTAGCTATGAACACTTCAGTAGGTTGAGAAAGTAGCTATGAACAGATACTACATTGTAACAGAGTCAGTAGAACTCAAAAAAAAAAAAAGCTCCTTAAATGAAGGAGCTTTTGGCTCTTTAAAGCTTCCTCATGTTGTTAATTTCAAAAGAGAAGCAATGCTTCTCTTATATAGAGGAGCTCAAATGAGCTCCTTTTCCTGAGTTACTGATGCGGGATAAAAAAACTCCCATTTGGGTTTTAAAAAAAATTATTTTATATATAATTTTGTTTTGTATTATTATTATTATTCCTTTTTTCTTATTATTGTTATTAATATTATTATAAGTTTTATTTTATTATTACATAATAATAATAATATTATTATTAATAATAACATGAATGTCCTTATATGTCATTTTGCATGTTAATCGCTAACCTAAACAACTAATTTTTACCAAACATTTTTTTACAGACCGCTAATACAATCTGTTGGTCAAACCTACTAATACAATCCGCTATATGATAACTGTTAACCACTGATTGTCAAACAAGCCCATAGGCTATACTTGAGATCGATATAGCTCAAGTACTAAATATTTTTTTAAAATTGCAATAGTNCAAACCTACTAATACAATCCGCTATATGATAACTGTTAACCACTGATTGTCAAACAAGCCCATAGGCTATACTTGAGATCGATATAGCTCAAGTACTAAATATTTTTTTAAAATTGCAATAGTGTATAGATATACTAACGGTAAGTTAAACAATTTTTAAATTCTAATATTTTTTTTTTATCCTTCACACAATACTCGATGAGTTTTACTACCTAACGTTGACGTAAACGTCAACTTATGTATGGTAAAGCTACTTTAGTTAAATTACTTGGCCCACAGTTCAATTAAGTCTTGGATAATATTTTATTCCCATGTCACAGACAAATGAAACAATTTAGTATAACCTAATGGTCGAAATAGCTAGCTGCTCGTGAATTAAATATATCAAGTTGCTTTAATTATCTTAATTACGTTATGGATAGTATATTAGTTGTGGTTGTAAATGAAAATGAAGGAAATAATAGTCAATGAATGAAGTTGGCCGGTGGAGAGATACAAGATGACAAAACAGGGTTGTTAGATATAAATAAGACAACATTGATCAATATATTATGATGAAATTAAAGTTGTGTAAGAAGATGGTATGATGTATTTATTGCCGTTCTTCTTTGCTCATAGATCAAAATTGTAACATCGTGTGCATGCATGCATACATACATACATACGTACATACATACATAATATATATATATATATATATATATATATATATATATATATAGAGTCAAGACTTTGTTCGAGCCTTAGTGGATGCGGTATTGATTCTTTATGTTTCAATAAGTTGAGAAAGTAGTTATGAATATATACTTTATTGTAATAGTAGTACTAATATATATATATATATATATATATATATATATATATATATATATAT
>NC_044922.1:6314695-6323122 GCF_003576645.1 Ipomoea triloba | reverse complement strand
GAAAATAGACACAATAACACTAATGACACGTTTGGTTCGCGAAATAAGCTTGAAATGGAATAGCATGCCCAGGAACATTGTTCCTGGGAATGACCTATATATTCCCCTTGCAAGGGGAATAGAGAATCCTAGGCCCCCTTAGGTATTAGGCTATTATTGAGTTCTTAGGAATAGCCTAATGTTGTTATTTTCAATTTTACCCCATGATGTTTTGGAGAAAGATCTTCCTTTTTCCAAAAGGCTTCTTCTTCCTTTTCCCTATGCAATTAAGGCTCCTTAAATGAGAAAGTAGCTATGAACACTTCAGTAGGTTGAGAAAGTAGCTATGAACAGATACGGAAAGTAGCTATGAACACTTCAGTAGGTTGAGAAAGTAGCTATGAACAGATACTACATTGTAACAGAGTCAGTAGAACTCAAAAAAAAAAAAGCTCCTTAAATGAAGGAGCTTTTGGCTCTTTAAAGCTTCCTCATGTTGTTAATTTCAAAAGAGAAGCAATGCTTCTCTTATATAGAGGAGCTCAAATGAGCTCCTTTTCCTGAGTTACTGATGCGGGATAAAAAAACTCCCATTTGGGTTTTAAAAAAAATTATTTTATATATAATTTTGTTTTGTATTATTATTATTATTCCTTTTTTCTTATTATTGTTATTAATATTATTATAAGTTTTATTTTATTATTACATAATAATAATAATATTATTATTAATAATAACATGAATGTCCTTATATGTCATTTTGCATGTTAATCGCTAACCTAAACAACTAATTTTTACCAAACATTTTTTTACAGACCGCTAATACAATCTGTTGGTCAAACCTACTAATACAATCCGCTATATGATAACTGTTAACCACTGATTGTCAAACAAGCCCATAGGCTATACTTGAGATCGATATAGCTCAAGTACTAAATATTTTTTTAAAATTGCAATAGTGTATAGATATACTAACGGTAAGTTAAACAATTTTTAAATTCTAATATTTTTTTTTATCCTTCACACAATACTCGATGAGTTTTACTACCTAACGTTGACGTAAACGTCACCTTATGTATGGTAAAGCTACTTTAGTTAAATTACTTGGCCCACAGTTCAATTAAGTCTTGGATAATATTTTCTTCCCATGTCACAGACAAATGAAACAATTTAGTATAACCTAATGGTCGAAATAGCTAGCTGCTCGTGAATTAAATATATCAAGTTGCTTTAATTATCTTAATTACGTTATGGATAGTATATTAGTTGTGGTTGTAAATGAAAATGAAGGAAATAATAGTCAATGAATGAAGTTGGCCGGTGGAGAGATACAAGATGACAAAACAGGGTTGTTAGATATAAATAAGACAACATTGATCAATATATTATGATGAAATTAAAGTTGTGTAAGAAGATGGTATGATGTATTTATTGCCGTTCTTCTTTGCTCATAGATCAAAATTGTAACATCGTGTGCATGCATGCATACATACATACATACGTACATACATACATAATATATATATATATATATATATATATATATATATATATATAGAGTCAAGACTTTGTTCGAGCCTTAGTGGATGCGGTATTGATTCTTTATGTTTCAATAAGTTGAGAAAGTAGTTATGAATATATACTTTATTGTAATAGTAGTACATATATATATATATATATATATATATATATATATATATATATATATATATATATATTCAGGGGCGAATCTAGAAATTTTTTTAAATGAGGCGAAATATTAAAACAAAAGAGATAGTTTGAAAAATAAAAATGAAACACTTAAGAGCATACACATAAATATTGTTGGATAAATATGAAACATAATTAAGTCAATAAAATAATTCGAATAGAAAACACATTATTATAAATTCATATATCTAACTATTAATATAAAAGAATGCTTGAATCGACCCTTTAACCTTTNAATCTAGAAATTTTTTTAAATGAGGCGAAATATTAAAACAAAAGAGATAGTTTGAAAAATAAAAATGAAACACTTAAGAGCATACACATAAATATTGTTGGATAAATATGAAACATAATTAAGTCAATAAAATAATTCGAATAGAAAACACATTATTATAAATTCATATATCTAACTATTAATATAAAAGAATGCTTGAATCGACCCTTTAACCTTTCCCACATTAAAGTCATAACTTACCATCTTACCTAGCTTATCTTTATAAAAAAAAATATTTATAATAAAATAGGGTCCCGTTCAGGTGCNTCTAGAAATTTTTTTAAATGAGGCGAAATATTAAAACAAAAGAGATAGTTTGAAAAATAAAAATGAAACACTTAAGAGCATACACATAAATATTGTTGGATAAATATGAAACATAATTAAGTCAATAAAATAATTCGAATAGAAAACACATTATTATAAATTCATATATCTAACTATTAATATAAAAGAATGCTTGAATCGACCCTTTAACCTTTCCCACATTAAAGTCATAACTTACCATCTTACCTAGCTTATCTTTATAAAAAAAAAATATTTATAATAAAATAGGGTCCCGTTCAGGTGCNAAACATAATTAAGTCAATAAAATAATTCGAATAGAAAACACATTATTATAAATTCATATATCTAACTATTAATATAAAAGAATGCTTGAATCGACCCTTTAACCTTTCCCACATTAAAGTCATAACTTACCATCTTACCTAGCTTATCTTTATAAAAAAAAATATTTATAATAAAATAGGGTCCCGTTCAGGTGCGGATCGACCTTAACGTGTGAACATGCGTACTTCTTATGTAATGCACGTAAGTTCTTTATGAATGCACAATAACTAAAGAAGTCCACATATTCTCCTGTTAATATATGTTCTCACAAGAAAATAAATCTACACACAAGGGGCTAGGAGGGTAACTGCCTCAATGTAGATTTGCCCGATACCCAATATATATTTGGAAAAAATTGTTTGATCTCTTAATTATATATAGTTTATGCTTTTCAATTGTAAAATACACCTCTACGCTCTAACGTTATAAAATAGTTACAACTTTCGTTGTTTGAGTAACAAAACTGTGAACATCTATTGCAAGTTTACTCATATTGCATATTTGATTAGTAACTGTAGTTAATTAGTAAAAATCATATATAAAAGTTTTTTTTTGGGGGGGGGGGGGGGGGGGGCTTAAATATTAAAATGTTTAGTACACTTTTTTTTAATTGTAAAATTTTAACCATATAAGTCACAGTAAAATTGTTTGAAATGGTAAATAATTTCTAATATTAAGTGGCAAAAACCTGCACATGATGATGGTTCAACTTTACTACCTAAGTGTGAACCTTCACATGGTGATAGTGACGTGATGATAATATTATTCGATTGAGTCTTTGAGAATATTTTTTCCAATCACATACAATGAATTTCATTATTAATATTGTCANAAAAAAAAATATTTATAATAAAATAGGGTCCCGTTCAGGTGCGGATCGACCTTAACGTGTGAACATGCGTACTTCTTATGTAATGCACGTAAGTTCTTTATGAATGCACAATAACTAAAGAAGTCCACATATTCTCCTGTTAATATATGTTCTCACAAGAAAATAAATCTACACACAAGGGGCTAGGAGGGTAACTGCCTCAATGTAGATTTGCCCGATACCCAATATATATTTGGAAAAAATTGTTTGATCTCTTAATTATATATAGTTTATGCTTTTCAATTGTAAAATACACCTCTACGCTCTAACGTTATAAAATAGTTACAACTTTCGTTGTTTGAGTAACAAAACTGTGAACATCTATTGCAAGTTTACTCATATTGCATATTTGATTAGTAACTGTAGTTAATTAGTAAAAATCATATATAAAAGTTTTTTTTGGGGGGGGGGGGGGGGGGGGGCTTAAATATTAAAATGTTTAGTACACTTTTTTTTAATTGTAAAATTTTAACCATATAAGTCACAGTAAAATTGTTTGAAATGGTAAATAATTTCTAATATTAAGTGGCAAAAACCTGCACATGATGATGGTTCAACTTTACTACCTAAGTGTGAACCTTCACATGGTGATAGTGACGTGATGATAATATTATTCGATTGAGTCTTTGAGAATATTTTTTCCAATCACATACAATGAATTTCATTATTAATATTGTCAAGTGAAAGCTCTTCACGAATTTAATATAGCAACTTGCTCAAATCTTCAGGGCTAATTGTATGGGCAGATTATACCATGGATTAGGGTCTACATTGTATTGTAAATCTGGTCTAAAAATAAATTTTAGATTCTGTATCTGTAGTGACACATTTTGTACCTGCAGTTAACAGTTTTTGTACATGTAGCTATCATATTATGTGTCAGCAATTATCAAGTTATTTGTTTACATGTACAGAAGCGATTAACTGCATGTACAAAATGTGTTAACTAAAGATACATAATTTTAGCATCAAGATTAATAATGCAATATGAACTCGGCTACCAGGATAACAATTGAATTTATTGGATGCAATTTTCAAAACATAAATAAAAGAATATTAATAAATAAACAATGAATGAAGTTGATGAAGATGCCAAAACATGGTTGTTACATTTAAATTAAACAATATATTAATCAATAAGTCCGATGAAAATTATGAAACCGCGTCCAACAATCTCATGCAGGCTTTTATATATAGCATAGACTTGAATTGGCGGTCAAGTAATTTAGTTAATTGGAAGAAATTAAAACATTACTAGTTAGTTGTATATATTAATATATACATCAAAGGAGTTGAAAGCCAAGCTAGAAACTGGGCAATTAAGACTTGAGCTGAGAGAGTAGTGCGCCATGGACGCAGTTGTAGACTTGCTCATAAGCAAGGTAATACAAACTGTGGTAGATAACGAGACGCTGATTGTTGGGATCAAGGATCAGGTGGATGTTCTACTGAGCGAACTCAGGTCGTTCAGGGCATCTCTCACTAAGGCAGGCTACAGATATGATGAGAAGTGTAATAACAACGCTATACACGAAGAATTGTTGAAGAAGATGCAGAAAGTTGCAACTTATGCTGAAGATGCCATTGATGAATACCTTGTAGAGGAAAGGAACCACAGAGGCAGAGGGGTCCTCGTGAGATTGTGGCAAAAACTACGTTATTATGCCAATGAGATGGAGAGCATTAAGGAATGGGCGGAGAGAATAATACGTGTAGATGAGCTTGCCCATTCCCTCCAAGGCGGTTCGCTAAATAATCCTCAGCCGCCACCGCCGCCGCTTCTCCAGGTATGTCGTCCAACTATTTCCACTACTCCCAATTCCCATCCCATCCCTATGGTATAAGCTTTAGAATAGAGTTAATTCCAGCAAGGCTCATCCGACTATGTTGATTTTTTAAAATTAGTCCTAATTTTTAATTTGGACAATTTAGGTCCCTTGATTTTTAAATTCTTTCCAATGTTGGTCCTTTCATCAAATTTTGGTTAAATTGAGGTCAAGTGAAGGGGTAAAATTTCCCGTTCACCTGTTTAGCGTATTATTACTCGTATTTCTCATGTCCTATACGCTGTATATATGAATATAATCTCAGNGGGGGGGCTTAAATATTAAAATGTTTAGTACACTTTTTTTTAATTGTAAAATTTTAACCATATAAGTCACAGTAAAATTGTTTGAAATGGTAAATAATTTCTAATATTAAGTGGCAAAAACCTGCACATGATGATGGTTCAACTTTACTACCTAAGTGTGAACCTTCACATGGTGATAGTGACGTGATGATAATATTATTCGATTGAGTCTTTGAGAATATTTTTTCCAATCACATACAATGAATTTCATTATTAATATTGTCAAGTGAAAGCTCTTCACGAATTTAATATAGCAACTTGCTCAAATCTTCAGGGCTAATTGTATGGGCAGATTATACCATGGATTAGGGTCTACATTGTATTGTAAATCTGGTCTAAAAATAAATTTTAGATTCTGTATCTGTAGTGACACATTTTGTACCTGCAGTTAACAGTTTTTGTACATGTAGCTATCATATTATGTGTCAGCAATTATCAAGTTATTTGTTTACATGTACAGAAGCGATTAACTGCATGTACAAAATGTGTTAACTAAAGATACATAATTTTAGCATCAAGATTAATAATGCAATATGAACTCGGCTACCAGGATAACAATTGAATTTATTGGATGCAATTTTCAAAACATAAATAAAAGAATATTAATAAATAAACAATGAATGAAGTTGATGAAGATGCCAAAACATGGTTGTTACATTTAAATTAAACAATATATTAATCAATAAGTCCGATGAAAATTATGAAACCGCGTCCAACAATCTCATGCAGGCTTTTATATATAGCATAGACTTGAATTGGCGGTCAAGTAATTTAGTTAATTGGAAGAAATTAAAACATTACTAGTTAGTTGTATATATTAATATATACATCAAAGGAGTTGAAAGCCAAGCTAGAAACTGGGCAATTAAGACTTGAGCTGAGAGAGTAGTGCGCCATGGACGCAGTTGTAGACTTGCTCATAAGCAAGGTAATACAAACTGTGGTAGATAACGAGACGCTGATTGTTGGGATCAAGGATCAGGTGGATGTTCTACTGAGCGAACTCAGGTCGTTCAGGGCATCTCTCACTAAGGCAGGCTACAGATATGATGAGAAGTGTAATAACAACGCTATACACGAAGAATTGTTGAAGAAGATGCAGAAAGTTGCAACTTATGCTGAAGATGCCATTGATGAATACCTTGTAGAGGAAAGGAACCACAGAGGCAGAGGGGTCCTCGTGAGATTGTGGCAAAAACTACGTTATTATGCCAATGAGATGGAGAGCATTAAGGAATGGGCGGAGAGAATAATACGTGTAGATGAGCTTGCCCATTCCCTCCAAGGCGGTTCGCTAAATAATCCTCAGCCGCCACCGCCGCCGCTTCTCCAGGTATGTCGTCCAACTATTTCCACTACTCCCAATTCCCATCCCATCCCTATGGTATAAGCTTTAGAATAGAGTTAATTCCAGCAAGGCTCATCCGACTATGTTGATTTTTTAAAATTAGTCCTAATTTTTAATTTGGACAATTTAGGTCCCTTGATTTTTAAATTCTTTCCAATGTTGGTCCTTTCATCAAATTTTGGTTAAATTGAGGTCAAGTGAAGGGGTAAAATTTCCCGTTCACCTGTTTAGCGTATTATTACTCGTATTTCTCATGTCCTATACGCTGTATATATGAATATAATCTCAGCCGAAGTCTCAATCGAAGCCATATATCTCAGTCGAAGTCTCTTCGACTGAGATTATATTTATATATATAGCGTATAAGACAAAAGAAATACGAGTAATAATACACTATAAATGTGAACGGACAAGTTTACCCCTTCATTTGTCCTCAACTTAATCAAAATTTGCAAATGACAAACATTGGAAAGAATTTGAAAGTCAAGAGACTTAAATTGTCCAAATTAAAAGTCGGGGACTAATTTTGAAAAATCAACATAGTCGGAGGACCATTGCTGGAATTACCTCCTTACCATGTTCTTGACTTCTTATTGTTAGAATCTAATTAAGGTTCTTAGCTTGTTATTAGAATTCGAGATGTCAATTTTCTCTATCCTCAAGAGAGATTCCCTATCTCTGTCTTAATAAGGATGGGATGATGGGATGAGAAAAAGATTCGTGAAACGAGGGCATGGACGGTGACGAGAATACCCATCACCGTCCCACTCTATCTGTCCCTAATTTTTTAAATATAATAATAAAATATTATTATTATTATTATTGTTGTTGTTGTAGATATGTTGTATGGGTATAGTATATTTTGTAATTGTGTATTTATGTTCTTATTTGCATGAAAACTACAGAGTATTTGAATATTATATTTCACATTTCTATTGTTATTGAGAATGGATGAAGGTTTCACTATTTTAAGATTAAAAATTTAATACGCAAATGTTTTAACTTAAATATTGTGAATTATACTAGTTTGACTATTATTTTAACAACAAAAAAAGTTAAGTTTTTAGTCCTTCAATTGTTCCTTCCTTGTTGTTTTAGAGACTAAAATAACTAGTAAAGAATAATAATTAATTATATGGAGTACAATTATTTATGCTATTGGAAGGATACATATTATTTATTAATATTAATTAATTAATTACTTAATAATTTCAGAAAATCACAAGCATTTTGGGTATTAAGATCTTGTATTTATAAAAATATTTTTTAGCTATTTTATTCAAGATTATTAATGTTAATATTAAATAAATTAATAAATACACTAACAAGTTGATAGTATAGAGCAACTGAGCAATAGTAAAAAATTATGCTTAGCTTGTTTTATATATATATATATAAATATATAATAACATGGGTTCGATTCGTATTGATTGATATTACAATGATAGCATATAAATATGGGTCATACTCAGGGACAGAGCCAGATAATCGATTGAGTGGGG
>NC_044922.1:6268151-6314682 GCF_003576645.1 Ipomoea triloba | reverse complement strand
TTAAAAATATAATTACTAGTTGCATAAAATAAAAAATAAAAATATAATATTAATAATATATAAAAAAAATTATAGTTGATATACTGCTAAGCATAAAGCAACGAGCTATTATTTGCAATAGCAATTTGGGACTATGAACAACAACAATGTGCTACTGTTTGCAACCCAAAATTGCTGTTGCGAACAGTAGTTCGCTATTCGTAGTAGTTTGTTGTTAAAAAAATATATATTACGAATATAAACATAAAAAGCATAAAAATCAAAATATATAAGTATTTATATGATTATTGTGAAACATATAGTAAAATTTGACGGTGATAGATCAAAAATTTGCTTTTTTCATGTATTTAGGGAGAAAAAGTTCTTAGAGAAAGTTTAGAAGTTAGGGAGAAAAGTTTGTAGAAAGTTTAGAAGTTAGGGATAAAAAGTTCATAGAAAAAAATAAAAAATCAAAATATACAAGTAATAATGAAGTGAAAAATAATTTATTGAAATTAGGTATAAGGTTTATAAAGTTTAAATAGAGAGAGAAATACTTCAGGGTGGGTAGAAAGAAAATTATGAAATCTTGGGATTGAGGATTGAATTTCAACTATTTATATTTGAGAAGAAAAAGTCTACAAAAGTCCTAAAATTAAAATATCTACACAAATTCATAATTTTTGAATACCACACGACTTTTAAAGACTCTTTAAAAGTCTTAATCGAATACCACTCGACTTTTAAAAATTCTTTAAAATCTTGATTTAATACTGCCTGACTTTTAAAAACTCCTTAAAAGTTTGAATTATATACCTCTAAACTTTTAAAGTTTATAAAAATCTTTAAAATCTATGAAAATCATGATTGAATACGCCCTTAAAACTCCAGCAAAAAGCAAGGGCCGAAATGATTGCCTAGCTACCACACAGTTTAAGGGGAGTGTATTCAATCATGACTTTCATAGAATTTTAACGACTTTTATGAACTTTAAAAGTTTGGAGGTATTCAATTCAAACTTTTAGAGAGTATTTAAAAGTCATGCGGTATTCGATCAAGATTTTTAAAGAGTTTTTAAAAGTCATGTAGTATTCAATTAAAACTT
This sequence comes from Ipomoea triloba, assembly GCF_003576645.1. NCBI lineage: Eukaryota > Viridiplantae > Streptophyta > Magnoliopsida > Solanales > Convolvulaceae > Ipomoea > Ipomoea triloba. The sequence continues at coordinate 6,313,598 of NC_044922.1, read as the reverse complement.
TTAAAGAATCTTTAAAAGTCATGTGGTATTCAAAAAGTTATGAATTTGTAAGGACTTTTTAATTTTAGAACTTCTGTAGACTTTTATATACTTTTCCTTCTTAAATATAAATAGTTGAAATCCAACCTCCAACCTCAAGATTTCAAAATTTTCTTTCCACCAACACTGAAGGTTTTTTTTTTCTCTCTCTCTATCTAAACTCTATTTTTTTCTCCTTATTTAAAATTTTAAACTTTATAAACCTTATACTTAAATTCAATAAATTATTTTTTCTTCATTATCCTATATTTTCTATATACCTAAACTCTACCAATTTTTTCTCTCTCCTAACTTTACAATTTTCCTCTAAAACTTCAAAATAATATTATTTTTATTTCGTTGTTGCTTGTATATTTTGATTTTTTTTTCTATGAATTTTTTATTCCTAACTTCTAAACTTTTTCTCCTAAATACATGAAGAGTAAATTTTTTTTATCTATCACCGTCAACTTTTACTATATGTTTCATAATATTCATATGTTTATTTGTAATATATTTTTTTTCTTTTTTCTTTTTTAACAACATGCTATTATGAATAGTGAACTATTGTTTGCAATAGCAATTTGAGGCTACAAAGAGAAGCATATTGTTGTTGTTAGCAGTCCCATATTGTTATTGCAAATAATAGCTCTTTGCTTGATACCTAGCAGTATATCAAATGTAATTTTTATATATATTATTAATTTTTTTTAATTTTATGCAACTAGTAATTATATTTTTTTAAATATTAATTTCTCAAGAAAAAGTAATTATATTTTTAAATATTTTATTTGAACAATTCTATAACTATAAATTTTAGTGTTTAATATTGTTATGAATTGCTTATTAAAGTTTGTAAGGATGTATTCAATTTAGAATTGTAATGACTTTTGTAGATTTTTTAAAATAAAAAATTGATAAAAGTTTATGCAAGTTTTTTATACAGACTTTTATAGAGTCTTACAAAGTTTTAAAAAGTTTTGAACGACTCTATTGAAACTCAATAAAAATTTATTAAAATATATCATTTTAAAAGTTTTTAAAAATCTACAAAAATCATGATTGAATACGCCTCCTAAGATTTATGAGACTTTAATAATAGTATTGTAATAATAACGGTATATACTAATTAAATATAATTTCCGGTTTGTGGGTGAGTTAATTTGATTGTAGTATAACACTTAGTTACTGACCTCATTTTTCCTGAAATTGTAAAAAGGCTCATGTGGTGGAGGATGGAGTGGTAGGCTTTGATGAGGATGCTCAAATTATAAAGGATCGTCTTACTGAAAACTTAGATGATACGACTGTAATTGCAATTGTTGGAATGCCTGGAATAGGCAAAACCACATTGATGAATATGATATTCAATGATCGTGAATTTCATTACGAGTTTTTCACTCGTCTTTGGATTTACGTATATCAAATCATGAATAGGAAACAAATATTCATGGACATTATAAGTAAATTTACCAAGGAAACTAGCGGTTACAAGGATATGAACGAGGAACAACTAGCAGAAAGAATCCGGGATTTTTTGAAGGAGGAGAAGTATTTCATTGTTTTGAATGATGTATGGCACACAGAAGATTGAGATTATTTGAAAACTGCTTTTCCTAACAACCAGAAAGGCAGTAGAATATTGGTAACAACACGTGATTTTGATGTGGCTAATCATATTGATTCTAAAAGTACTCCACACCGGTTACATTTTTTAAATGATGAGCAAAGTTGGGAGTTATTACAAAAGAAAGTTTTTCCCATGGGAACTTGTCCTGGTGATCTTGAATCCATTGGGAGAAGAATTGCAATGAAATGTGATGGGTCACGGCTAGTAGTAGTGCTGACTGCTGGAGTGCTGATTGATAGAGAAGGCACAGCTGCAGAGTGGGAAAAGGTGGCTAAAAATATGTGTCTAGTAATGGATGAGGTATACCAAAAGTACAATGGAGTAGTTAAGTTGAGCTACTATATGCTGCCTTTCTACGCAAAAGATTGTTTCCTATATCTTGCAGCATTTCCAATGGGATGTGAAATTTCTGCTTGGAAATTGATTTGCTTGTGGATTGCAGAAGGATTTATTCCTTCTTCATCCCCCTCGGACATGGAGGCCGTTGGTAAAGCATATTTGAACGAATTTGTCAATAGGAATCTCTTGATGGTAGTGAAAAGAAGAGCTGATGGTGAAATCAAAACTTGTCGTCTTCATGACCCATTGCACGAGTTCTGTAAATTTGAAGCTTTCAAGAAAAATCTCTTCCATGAGATAGATAGGGACGGTAGAATAAAAGGAAATAATGATGAGAATAATTATCGTCGCTTGTGCATTCATTCCTCTCTTATTGAGCTTATTATAGGAGGTTCAAAGGACAAGCTATCAGGTAAGCATATCCGCTCTCTTCTAACATCTACCAAACATAAGATTCCCAAACAACACTTAGCAGCTATTCCGAAATCCTATCAATTTCTCAAAGTGTTTGACGCTGAATCCCTCACATTCGAAATATTGCCCAAAGAGCTTTATCGCTTATATATTCTGCGATACTTGGCTATCTCAACTGACAACAATATCATTCCAAAACTATTCACTCATCTACAGAACTTGCAAACTCTTGTGTTCAATACATCCCAAAGTACAGTTGATGTTAAGGCGGAGATATGGAACATGCCAAAACTAAGGCATATCTTAGCTAATGCTTCTTTGCAACTCCCCCCAGCTCCTTCAGACAACTCCTCTTCCCTTTCATGTCCAGAATTGCAAACTCTTTCCACCATTTCACCCAAAAGCTGCAGCGAAGATATCTTTGACAAGACGCCAAACCTTCAGAAACTGGGCGTCCGTGGGAATGTATCAGAGCTTCTAGAGAGCAAGGAATCAGGAGGAATTTGCTTGTTTGACAATATTCGAAAGCTGGAGAAACTCAAAAATCTGAAACTCATGCATGAAGCAGCTTTCAATGATGAAGCTGCTGCGACCACATTGCGGAGCATTCCACAAGCTGACAAATTCCCACCCAACTTAAGAAAGCTGACATTATCCAAGACGTCCTTTGATTGGAAAGACATTTGTGCATTGGGATCCTTGGACAAGTTGGAGGTCCTCAAGTTGGAGGAATTTTCAGCCAAGGGAGAGTCTTGGGAACTGAATGTTAATGTTGTTTTCAGGAGCCTCCAATTCTTGCGCATTGGGAGAACGGATTTGGTGTACTGGACTTGTGAGCATAGTAGCTTCCCGGCATTGAAACGGCTTCACATATTGCAATGTGAACAACTTAAAGAAGTCCCACTTTCCTTTAAGGATGTGAAGAGCCTCAAGATTATTGACTTGTTTTTTACCAACAAAGAGGCTGCTAATTCTGCAAGGAATATACGAGACCAGAAACCTAAGTTGGATAACTTTGTGCTCTCTATTTTGCCTCCTCATCATTGACTTCAACTCCATCTATTGCGACGGCTGTTGTTTCAACAAATCAAAAGGTCAGTCAGTTTTTGTACTGTTACGTTTAATATAATATTCTGTTCCTCATAAAATTATATTATTATTAATTTTTTTTTTAAAAAAAAAATGGGTGCAGGAGTATCAAATAACATCTTCAGATATATGGCTTCTCCAGAGCATCTTATTACTCGCTACTTTGTTGTATAATTGTTTTTTATTTTTATTTTTTCAAAATAAAGGTTGGCATGTATCTATATGGTTATTGGCCGGCCGGGTTCATATGTGGAACTTTATCTGGGTGGTGACTTTGCTCATTTATTGTTTTCATTTGGGCTTGTGGAGTTGTGGCTACCAACATCGTTTGATTGAGACTTTTGTAACCTACTATTGGATTTGATATTATTCATTACCATGTTTGTTTGTCTACTTTTGCTATTAATCCTATCATACAATTCAGCGAGGAGATTAGTCATTGTGTATATTTTTATATAGAATTAATTACACTTTTGGTCCTATGATTATAAAGGTCTTGTTAATTTCAGTACTTGATTTTAAAAACTAACAATTTAGTCCCGTAACTATGCAATTTTTAATACATTAGGTCCTTCCGACCACATCACCCGCCAAATGTCGCTGGATAAATATGAATCATTTTTAATTATTTAATCATAATGGCAAAACGGTCATTTCACGTCATTTCTTCTCCTTCTTCCTTACTGTTCTTCTTCTTCCCCAAAACTGAAATTATGCCGCCATGAGTACGGTGGTCGTCCGAGGACAAGCTATGGAGGTAGCCAAAATAAAACTGCGGCTAGCACCATAATGCCCAACACTAGTGTTGTTATTTTGATTTTCCTGGCCATTTTATGTGATTAATGAAGAATGACCAAGTTGTAGCAGAGGCGACTGCAAACTCTAGCCATCCTCCATTTGATTCCTCCGACAACACACCCATGTTGAAATTAATTCAGCTATAATTTATCAATATTAAAGCTCAACTCTTTTGTTACAGTAAAAGTCCATTCTGTTAATGTTACCACAGCCACCGGGAACTCTCTCATCAAAAGAACATCGCCGGAGAACCGCTCCGGGCGCCGGAGAGTGGTAATCATTAAGGGCGGCGCTAGCTTTGATGGCCAGCACACGCATATCTTGAAGGGAAAGCGACGCGTGCAACATAGAAACCGAGTGGGAAAACTAAAGTTGTCTGAGCTGCAAATCTTCGTCTTGGCAACCTGCGGCATTGCAGATGTTCATTGCTTTGGAGTTGGAAAGGAAGCAATTCTGGAATGATGGCTAGAGTTCACTTTACTCTTTTAATTTGAATTTGAAATGACAATATTGCCCCCTTCATTAAATAATTTAAACCCAATTAAAAGATTCCAGCGACATTTGGCCGGTAATTTGGCCGGGATGACCAAATGTGTTAAAAATTGCATAGTTACGGGACTAAATTGTTAATTTTTAAAGTCAAATTAAATACTGAAATTAACAAGACCTCTATAGTCATAGGACCAAAAGTGTAATTAATTCTTTTATATATTTTATTTATTTAATTTTAATTCAAATTCTTATTTACTATCAAATCAACTACCGGCGAATGGTGGCCTTCTTCATCGGAGAATGCGGCCAACAAGATAAGGCGACTAACCTAGCGAGGGGATTAGTCATTGTGCATAAATTTATATATTCTATTTATTTATTTTAATTCCAATTTCTATTTACTATCAAATCAACGATCGGCAAACCGATCACCTTCTTCATCGAAGAAAGGCCAATATTAGAGATAAATATCCTCAATCATGCCAAGAATCAAATCAAAATCAAGATTCAGATCGCAATATCACTTAATTCTAGGGTGATTTCACCATTCAGGACTGAATTTTTTGTGGGATACAAAAATATGACAATTTTTATTGGGATACAAACATCGAAAAAACAATATTGTGGGATGCATGTTTACTTTTTTCAACATGCATCTCGGGAATGCATTTTTATCTTTTATAAAATTTATTCCCAAAAAGAGCACAATACATTATACAAAGACAATACGGGTATAATACAGTAAATAAATATATAGTCTAGGCCAAGCACCTTGTGCTTAGATGGCAGAGTAGTAGCTCTTCTATATGGGATATGGGAAGTATGAGTTCTTGCCCTACAATAATTACATTTTCTATTATTATTGGCATAATTGATTTCATTGGGAAATCGACGTGTTTGTCGTTGACCCCGTCGTTGTCGACGCGTAACGGAAAGCGAAGCGATGGAAGGCATGTGCTTGGACTAGTACACTGATTATTTGAAGCCGGTGGATAGAAATCATAGAAATCACCTCCTTGAAGACTAGCGATCACCTCCTTGAAGACTAGCGGCACCTATAATCCATACCCAAACCCTGCGAAAATTACAAGCTGCAATTGCATGTGTGCAAGGTATGACGCCCAAAGAATCAATATCACATCACCGGGGTTTGATCCTGGGAACTTTCCTCAAGGAGAGTCCGCACAAGATACTTGGCTTGGTTTGATGACTTTAATCAACTTCGAATTCATTCATTGTCGAGTGATATTTTTTTATTTATTTTTAAAAAAATTGCATCTAATAAAATAGCCCTGGAGATTTGGGCAACTTGCTATATTAAATTCTTGAGGAGTTATCACTTACAATATTACTGAAATTGATTGTGATAGGAAAAAATATTATCAATGAATCGGTCAAATAATATTATCTTCGCCATCAGTATCACCATGTGAATATGTGATGGTTCACACTTAGGGAAAAGTTTAACCATCACCGTGTGAAGGTTTGCATGCACTGGGTCAATTTAGAAATTTGGAAAATGTTTTCTAAAAAATGATTCATTTTTTCAGAAAGTATTTATTTTTTTGTGTTTGATTGAATTTCAAAAAATTATTCTTTTTTCCGCTTGAAAATTACAAAATTATAATTTTTTCCTATTTGGTTCATTTTCCTGAAAACGAACATATTATTTGTTATAATAATAATATGTGGTGATGGTGGTGTTGTGGTGCTGGTGGAGATGATGGTGGCGGTGGTGTGGTAGTAACGATGGTGATGTTGGTGGTGGTAGTGATATTGGTGGCGGTGGTGGTGATGTTGTGGTGTGATGATAATAATTATAATCCGGAAACTATCTTGAAAAAGAAGAGAGGGAAGAGAGATGAAAAATAAAGAATCCGAAAATGTTTTCCAACTGAAAAATTAAGAAGACATTTTCAGTCAAATTATGCATTTTTTTTTCTGTTGACCATAATGAATATTTTCCTTTGATTTTAAATTTTTTGAGTGCCAAACACTGAATAAAAAAACTGGTTTTCCAAGTATCTAAATGGACGCTTAATATTAGAAATTCTTTTAAATTTTTATTTCGGAACCTTGATTATTATACATCATGAATTATATTTGGTTCTTGACTATTAAAATTTTCTAATTAGGTACATGGCTTTGTAATTTGTATCAAATTTGATCCTATTGTCCAATTTTCCAGTCAACTATTGTCGGGAGTGTCCCTTCTAGAAGAGGTAAATCCAATAATGCTCCTTAATTATATTTAACAAGTAACAACCATGTTTTGTCGTCTTGTATGTTATCTCTCAGCCAACTTCATGAATTGACTATTATTTCCTTCATTTTCATTAAGAATCACAATTAATATACTATCCATAAGTAAAGACAATTATTAGAGCAACTTAATTGATATATTTAATACCATAATTTTAATTAATTGGAAGAAAACATTATTAGTTGTATATATAGATCAGATCAGATCAGATCAGATCAGATCAGATCACACATCAAAGGACTTGAAAGCAATTAAGCTGTATGAGTGGCCTATCTGGTTTTTTCTTCAATTCATTCTCCCATTTCCTCACCTGAGAGAGTAGTACAGTGCGCCATGGACGCAGTTGTAGAGTTGGTGATAAGCAAGGTAGCACAAAGTGTGGAAGAAAACGAGACGCTGATTCTTGGGATAAAGGATCAGGTGGAAGATCTGGTGAGCGAACTTATATCGTTCCATGTGGCATATCTCTATATGGTAGCCGGGAATGAGAACTGTAATGACAACGCTTTGCTCGAAGACGTGGTGAAGAAGATTCAGAAAGTTGGAACTGATGCTGAAGATGCCATTGATAAATACCTTGTAGAGCGAAGGGAGCACATAGCCAGAGGGGGGGTCCTCATGAAATGGGGGGAAAAAGTAAGTTATTATAACAAGGTAAATGAAGCTGCCAAGGAGATGGAGAGCATTAAGAAAAGGGCGGAGAAAATCCGTGTAGATCTTGCCCATTCCCTCCAAGGCGGTTTGCTAAATAATCCTCAGCCGCCGCCGCCGGCGCTTCTCCAGGTATGTCGCCCAACTATTTACACTACTCCCATCCCTATGGTATAAGACACATATATAAGCTTTAGAATACTATGTTCTTGACTTCTTGTTGTTAGAATCTAAGGTTCTTGTTCTTGTTGTTAGAATTAGAGATGTCAATTTTCTCTACCTTGGATCCAGATTCACGATTTTTGTCCTAACAAGGATGAGGATGAGAAAAAGATTGGTAAAACGAGGGCATGAACGGTGACGGGAATACCCCTCCCCGTCTCACTCCATCCCATCGGTTTCCAATTTTTTTAAAAATATAATAATAATAATAATAATAATAATAATAATATTATTATTATTATTATTATTATTATTATTATTATTATTATTATTTGTATAGATAGATATATTGTATTTTGTAATTGTGTATTTATGTTCTTATTTGCTTGAAAACTATTTGAATATTATGTTTTACATTCCTATTGTTATATTGAGAATGGATGAAGATTTCACTATTTTAAGATTAAAAATTATATACGCAAATGTTTTAACTTGAATATTGTGAATGATACTAGTTTGACCATTATTTCAACAACAAAAAATGCTAAGTTTTTAGTCCTACAATTGTTCCTTGCTTGCTATTTTAGTTCATAACTTTTTATTCTTGCAATATATTTTCCTTACTCTTCAAAAATGTTAATTTTTAACTCTATAAGAACAAAACTATTAATTTTATTTAGTATATAGGTATTTTAAAATTTTATTATCTTTTATTCTTTATAACTTTTTAAGTTTCAGTATTTAATATGCAAAATAGAGAATTGACAACCTTGTTCTCTAAATTTTTCTTCTTCAATTATGGTATATCGTTCATATTTTTCCTACAAGAATTTGTTAAAATGAAAATTTCTATGTTATAAATTAAATATCAAGACTAAAGAGGATTATAACTACAAAAAGAAACATTAAAAGGTATTAAAATATTCATGTATTGAGTAAATTTTAATAGAATTTAATAATTTTGTTGTTTCAAAGGTTAAAATTGAAACTTTTTTAAAAAGTTAGGAGTGTACTGTATACAAAAATTGTAAAAAGTTAATTAAGGACTAAAAGAACTAGTAAAGAATAATAATTAATTATACGGAGTATAATGTATGCTACTGCTTGCAAGGATGCTTGCGTAATCTCGCATGAGTTCTATAACTTATTATTTATTAATATTAATTAATTTAATAATTTCAGGAAATCACAAGTATTTTGGGTATTAGGATCTTATATTTATAAAAAATAGTTTTTTAACTATTTTATTCAAGATTAATGTTAATATTAAATAAAGTAATAAATATGCTAACAAGTTGATAGTGTAGAGAAACTGTGCAATAGTAAAATAAATTATGCTTGTTAATTAATTATATAAATATATAATAACATGGGATTAATTCGTATTGATTGATATTACAATGATAACATATATAAATATAATATTTTTACATTTTGATGCAAAAGTATTATATTTTTCATCAAAAATATTACATTTTTCCTTATAAGTAGGCTAAAGTGTCATTTAGCACCATGAACTATATCCAATTATTCATGCCGCACCCTGAACTTACATATCGTATATATCGAGCCACAAACCAAAAAGAAAAATTCATCTAGAACTTTTAGCAGGTTTCTCTATCTTCCTGCTGACATGGCGCAGGTTTCTCACTGATGTGGCATTTCTTTTAACCTTATGTTATCCATGTAAGCATTTACATATTAAAAATTTAAAAAATATTATATTAAAATAACCAGAATTTTCTTCTATTTATTTTTATAGTGTATACTTTTTTCAATTTTACAATTCCAATGTTTCAATTTTTTTTTTTAGAATTTATATTTTTTCGCTAATTTTTTGTTTAGTATTTTTTCAAATTTTCAAATTTATCGAAATGCTAATTTTTTTTTTGTTTAGTATCTTATTGTCAACAACTAAATAGTTGCAAAGTGAAATAGGGTTGGGCGAAATAGTGAAATTTGGTATCCGGTTTTTGTTTATGTTTTTTGTTTTTTTTTTTTAATTTTAATTTTTAATATGTAAATGCTTACATGGACACATAAGGTTAAAAGAAATGCTACATCAGTAGGAAACCTGCCATGTCAGCAGGAAGATAGGGAAATTAAACCTGCTAAAAGTTCTAGGTGAATTGTTTTTTTTGGTTTGTGGCTCGATATATACGATATGAAAGTTCAGAGTGCGGCATGAATAATTGGATATAGTTCAGAGTGCTAAATGACAGTTTAGCCTTATAAGTATTGTTGGAAAGTGTTTAATTTGTTACTTATAAGTAATAAACATTTTATTCTTTATTAGTTATTAGTATTAAATTTTTCAGTATAAACATTATATTTTATATTGACCCGACTTGTCTTACGGACAAGGATTCATGAGATGATCTCACACAAATTTTTGCCTTTAAATATTAGATCGGATGGCAAAACAGTACTAAAAATACCCTTATTCAAAAATTAAGATTTAATATTATTATCCTCCTGGTTACACTTCACACATCTCATCCAGTATATTAATGGTCACAATTCTACTGCTAGCATTCTGAATTTATTCAAAATGCATAAATTGTTGTTGGTACATCCACAATCCGGCTACAGCTTTGAATAATAATTAGGGTGCGTTTGATTAATTGTGTTTGCACACTAGGAATGAGAAACAAAATTATAGTGTTTAGTTGACAACTTTTTATAACACAATTATGGGATTTGATTACCATTTCAATTAAAAATCTCATTCCCTAATTAAAAAATGTATCATTCTATCTTATTGGTATTATGATTTTTTTTAAAGTTTAGATTAGTGATTTTAGATTTTTGTTTTATTTTTTTGTTCATATTGATGCTTTGGATGTCATTATATTATGATCAATTTGTTTTTTTTTTATTAGAACAGGAGGGGACATTATGATCAATTATTTTGATTTTGTATTTTTAAAACCTTTATTCCCATTATAAGGTCATACATAACCAACCATCAATATTGGTAATCATTCCAACTTCACCCTACTACCAAACATACAAAAGACTTTCACTAAAAGCCATAACATTACCAAGTATTTGATTCACATTCTGATTCTGATTCCCATGTGCGAACCAAGCACACCCTGTGTAATATTCAAGTGATATTCAAATATATTTACAATCAATGTATCAATTATGTTAAATAAAATAATTAAAAATAATATATTATAATAAATAATATTTTGATCTTTTCAAATATTTTTAAATTTTAATGTTTTAATTATTTTATTTTCAAATAAATACAATATATAGATTCTAACAGTATGACTAAATCCTAGGGCCGATCGAAATGATTGCATGCCTAGCTGCCACATAGTTTATGGTTTATGAGGCTGTCCTCATCCTAGCACGTCTTCCACTTGCTAGGTGAGGTAGCCATTGATGTAGAATTTTATTTTTTTTTTTGTTTATTTCTTTTGTCCAGGGGTCTTGCAAGCTTTCTAATTAAGAAAGCCTGCTAAGAATCCCTATAAAAAAATGAGAAGTTAAAGTGTCTAATTGAATTTTTTTAAAGTTAATTACACTTTGACTTATAGTTGAAGGTCCTATTTGATCCTTATCCCTATAAAAAAAAATAACTAAAGGTTGAGATTGGTCAGTTGTTAATTAGACCGTTTATATTATGAAAGGTTAGGGATCAAACACCTTATTAACTACATTGCTAGTACCCCTAATATTAACTATTTGTGGTAGTTTTAGAGAAGTTGGAGGACATATTATGGTAAGTTTGTAAGTTTGTAAGTTGAGAACCAAAGTTGGTAGCATCTCAAATTTAAAGGACTATTAGTGGTAGTTTAGAAAAGTTGGAGGACTTATTATGGTAAACTTGTAAGTTGAGGATTAAAATTGGTAATACCTCAAAGTCGGAGGACCTTTAGTGGAATTTACTCTTATAAGTATTATGTTTTCCTTCCTAATTAATAATAAATTAATTTGTCAAAGACCTTGTGGTTAAGCGGCACTTGGTGTACACTCCCATATGGAAGGGATTGGGTTCGAGCCTTAGTGGAGGATCTGTTGACTCTTTGTGCTTCAAATTAATTGATCCATTTTTAGTATTACACTTTTTCTCATAAGTAAAATATTACATTTTGATTTAATGTAGTAAGTCCCTGACTTTGGCATCATTTTCTTGTGAAATTGTTTAAGGCTCTTGTGGTGGAAGAAGATGATATGGTAGGTTTTGATGGTGAGCTTAAAATTATAAAGGATCAACTCATTGAAGAATCAAAAGATACGACTTTCATTTCAATTGTGGGAATGAGTGGGTTGGGTAAAACCACATTGATCAAAAAGGTATTCGAGGATAGTGAAATTGAGTATGAGTTTTTTCCTCGCCTGTGGGTTTATGTATCTAGAAGCATGAATAGGAGAGAAATATTCATGGATATTATAAGACAATTTACCAAGCAAACCAATGATTACAAGAACATGTCAGAGGAAGAATTAGGTGAAAGAATCAAGGAATTTTTGAAGGATGAGAAGTATTTAATTGCGATGGATGATGTTTGGTGCAAGGAAGACTTGGAGCTTTTGAAAATTGTTTTTCCTAATAGCAAGAATGGGAGTAGAGTATTGATAACAACACGTGATTTCGGGGTTGCTAGAGATGTTGATTCCTATGGCAAGCCACATGCCTTAAAATTTTTGTCCAACGATGAAAGTTTTGAGTTATTAACAATGAAAGTTTTCGGCAAAGAAGCTTTCCCTGAGTATCTTGAATTCCCGGCGAGAAGAATTGCAGAGAAATGTAATGGGTTACCGCTAGCAATAGTGGTTATTGCTGGTGTCCTTAATAAAGGCCAAAGCTCATTATTGTGGAATGAAGTGGCCGAAAATCTTATTTCAATATTCAATCACGAAACCCAAGACTACAATAATATACTAAGATTGAGTTACAATCATTTGTCTAACCACACAAAAGATTGTTTCTTGTATCTTGCAGCATTCCCAATAGAGCATGAGATTTCTGTTTGGAAACTGATTCGGCTGTGGATTGCAGAAGGATTTATTCCTCCAGTATCTGGTTCCACCATGGAGCGCACAGCTTACTCATACTTGAAGGAAATTGTGAGCAGAAATCTGTTGATGGTGGTGAAAAGAAGAGCCGATGGTGGTATCAAAACATGCCGCCTTAATAACACATTGCATGAGTTTTGTAAGGATGAAGCTGCAAAGAATTATCTCTTCCATGAGATAAATGGGGCAAGAATAGAAGGAAATGATAACTATCGTCGCTTGTGCGTCCGTTCCTCCCTTAAAGACTTTATAGGCTCGGAGGAAAAGCCATCAGGTGAGCACATCCGCTCTCTTCTAACATCTCACAAATTAGATGTTCCAAAAGAGCACTTGGCAACTATCCCAAAGTCCTACCCCTTTCTCAAAGTGTTTGATGCTGAATCCCTCAAATTCGAAATATTGCCCAAAGAGTTTTATCAGTTATATCAACTACGATACTGGGCTATTTCAACTGACAACAATATCATTCCAAAACTATTCACTCATCTTTGGAACTTGCAAACTCTTATGCTCAATACTACATCAAGTACAGTTGATGTTAAGGCTGAGATATGGAACATGCCAAAACTAAGGCATATCCTGTCTAATGCTTCTTTGCAACTCCCCCATCCTAATTCAGAAAGTTGCAAAGAAAACTCTTCTTCTTCATGTCCAGAATTGCAAACTCTTTCCACCATATCACCCAAAAGCTGCACTGAAGAGATCTTTGACAAGACGCCTAACCTTCAGAAACTGGGCGTCCGTGGGAATGTATCAGAGCTTCTAGAGAGCAAGGAATCAGGACGAATTTGCTTGTTTGACAATATTCGAAAGCTGGAGAAACTCGAAAATCTGAAACTCATGCATGAAGCAGCTTTCAATGAAGAAGCTGCTGCTACCACATTGCGGAGCATTCCACAAGCTGACAAATTCCCACCCAACTTAAGAAAGCTGACATTATCCGAGACGTCCTTTGATTGGAAAGACATTTGTGCATTGGGATCCTTGGACAAGTTGGAGGTCCTCAAGTTGGAGGAATTTTCAGCGAAGGGAGAGTCTTGGGAATTGAACGTTAATGTTGTTTTCAAGAGCCTCCAATTCTTGCGCATTGGGAGAACAGATTTGGTGTACTGGACCTGTGAGCAGAGTAGTTTCCCGGCATTGAAACGGCTTCAAATATTGCAGTGTGAACAACTTAAGGAAGTCCCACTTTCCTTTAAGGATGTGAAGAGCCTCAAGATTATTGACTTGTTTTTTACCAACAAACAGGCTGCTAATTCTGCAAGGAATATACGAGACCAGAAACCTAAGTTGGATAACTTTGTGCTCTCTATTTTGCCTCCTCATCATTGACTTCAACTCCATCTATTGCGATGGCGGTTGTTACTTTGTTGTTGTTTTTTATTTTTATTTTTTCAAAATAAAGGTGGGCATGTATCTATATGGTTGTTGGCCGGCCGGGTTCATATGTGGAACTTTATCTGGGTGGTGACTTTGCTCATTTATTGTTTCCATTTTGGCTTTGTGGCTACCAACATCGTTTGATTGAGACTTTTATAACCTTGGATTTGACATTATTATTTACCGTGTTTGTTTGTCTACTTTTGATATCATACAATTCAGCGAGGGGGATTAGTCATTGTGTATATTTTTATATATTTTATTTATTTATTTTAATTCAAATTCTTATTTACTATCAAATCAATTAGCAGCGAATGGTGGCCTTCTTCATCGGAGAAGGCGGCCAACAAGATAAGGCTACTAACCTAGCGAGGGGATTAGTCGTTGTGCATATTTTTATATATTCTATTTATTTATTTTAATTCCAATTTTTATTTACTATCAAATCAACGATCGGCGAACCGATCACCTTCTTCCTCGGAGAAAGGCCAATATTAGAGATACATATCCTCAATCATGCCAAGAATCATATCAAAATTCAAATCGCAATATCACTTAATTTTAGGGTGATTTCACCATTCAGGACTGGATTTTTTATGGGATACAAAAATATGACAGTTTTTATTGGGATACAAACATGGAAAATACAACATTGTGGGATGCATGTTTACTTTTTTCAACATGCATCTGGGAATGCATTTTTATCTTTTATAAAATTTATTCCCAAACAGAGTACAGTATATTATACAAAGACAATTCATGTATAATACGGTAAATAAATATACAGTAACAAAAAACTACAAATCTAGGAATGTATGATCATCAATTCCCCATGCCTGTACAAAAAAAACAACGATTTATTTTTTTCCAGGCCTTGTGTGAAGGACACAGTTTTTGCTTTAAATTATTTTTTGCTCACTTTGTGTGTTTTTTTTTTTTTTTGAGAGTAAAAACTTAATTCATTAAATCAGGCAATCACCAAGAAAAAGAGGAGGGTTATCGAACCACTCCCCGCAACCTGACTTAGAAACGGCCTCCCTAGCAACAATGTGAGCGGCACGATTCGCAGATCGCTTTACAAAACGAAAATCAACACCAACTAATGAGGATGCTAATTCCTTTATATCCCCTATTATTAAACCAAAAGCAGAATTAAAAGCAGGACTAAATATAGCATTGTCAATTAAGTGGACACAAGAAAAGCTGTCTGCCAAAAGTGAGACCTTTAGATGAGAATTCAATAAGCAAATTACAAAAAAAAATTTCTTTCGACAAATTTAAATCTAAATGTAAATTAAAACAGAAAGCTGTACAGATAGCAGCTGGACATTACCCTGATTACAATCATGAAAATCAAAATTGCCTCAACATAGGCGAGGTAAATTCCAATTATTATTATTATTATTATTATTTTTTTTTGCAGATGGGAAATTCCAAAAGGTTTACATTAAATAAGAAATTTAATCTCAGTCTAAAACTGTCCCAAAGTCTGACAAAAGGCTTGTAAAATCTCAAATCAAGTGTCAAATTCCAATCAAATCTCGAATCTACAAAATTCAAATCTCCAATCAACGGTGCTCTTTGTTAGATAGTGACTCCACCATAAACTCAGATGAATTACTTGAACCAAAGATGATAATCCAATTAGTTTGCCTAACTTTCGAAATCCAAATGGTGCAAATACACCGAGAACTAAACTCCAAAAGCTTATTAAAAACCAATCAATTAAAACAATTCATCTTTGAAATATTGATAAATTATTCAATAAAGAATAATTTATCCTTTCCAATTTCAATGCCATGTCTTAAGCTTTTGGGAAGATAAGAAAAGCAATATTTGGTACCCAATGCAAAAAAGACAAGGCTGCCAACTATTATTAGACAACTTGTCTCCATTCAAGCATCAAAGCCGAAAAACAAAATCGGAATTCTGGTTCATCAAACACCGCCAGAAATATCATTTGCAAACATAAAATACGATGAAAAAAAAAATCTGACTGTGGTTCCTCGACCATGAAACTTTGCAATACCTTGGTCCGTACCCCATTCATTCGCAAGCCCAATGAAGACATTAACAATCTGATGAGATGCATTTCCAAAAACAAAGAAACAACCTGAGATGCCATCATTCCTCGGCCATTTGAAAAAAACCACCTGCAGAAAAAGCCAAGTGGAGCATGCCAAACTAATCCTGCTCACTGCTTCACGGCTTCAACGATTATTTGATTTAATGGCTCAAGGCACTTTTTTTTACTTGTGTTTTCCCATGAAACTCAGAATCACAAGACCCAAACATTAGTTTCTGCTTTCTTTCTTATTCCATGCAAAAACGGTTTTTTTTTTTTTTCTAACAGAATTAAAAAAATAAATAAAGAAAGATGATATCTTTCTGGCTATGGCGCCTGCTTCTTCATGGTTATTTATGTTAAATGACATGGTGTGTGTGAGTGTGGCATCCACTAACAAATATAATGTTTAATATAAATATATAAAATACATTGGACAATGGACAATGGCAAAAGCATGGTTAGCAACTTAGCATGCCTGCACAAGCCTACAAAACTAACAAAAGTAGGAGAGAGACCACCTTTGTTTTTCCCAAAGTGTACACCATGCTGTTGATTTTTTTTAATTGTACGCATGCTTTCTTATCTTCCCATTTCTCAAAGTGTAAGCAGGTTTTTTCTTTCTTCCTGTGCGAGAGTGCAAGAATGCGAGACTCCGGTCCTCCGCCTCTGCCTCCACTCCGCTTTAGATTTCACCTCCGTCAGATGGCCGGTTGCTGCCTCGCTCTGCCACAGGTCTCCGCTGCTCTGCCCCGTTGTCGCTACTACAACTGCAAATAAAAAAAATGTAGGAATTGCATACTGGTTTAATAAAGGTAAATACATACCTTGTTGCCCAAGAAGCTCAGCAAACCCAGGACAAAGATGCATGACAAAAAAATGGTTTCTTCATTCTTACTGCCGAAATGAGAGGAAGAAAAAAATTTCTTGCTTGCTGCCTCTGCTGAATGGAATATGATGGAGAGTATGTATTCTTTCAACTTTTTTTTCCACTACCAAAATGATAAGGAATAACCATTTCCTTTTCCACATGATGCCAAATGTAACATTCATTTTCCATTACCTTTGCCTTTTTCTTTTCTTATAGGGACCCAATATCTCAAGGATTTACGGAAAAGAGGAAGAAAACATGTTTATTTTCTTTTCTTAGAGGGACCCAATAGCTCAGGGTTTTACGGGGAAGGGGAAGAAAACGAAAGAAAAATGGCAATATTGTAATTTAATTAAACATTGAGGGCAATTGAAAAGAAAAATAAATCCAAATGTTAAATAAAAAATTATCAGCCGTAAGATTTGTGATGAACGGTCAAGGGAGGTGTCATTTTTGAGGGGTAAATGACAACTCCCAAATATAAGTATAGGGAGATGTTGGTATCATTTCATCAGTAAGGGCATCAAAGCAACTAAAAAAACCAGTCAGTAAACACATTACCAATAGCAAGCGGCATAGATAAACCAACAACATCATACGCTATTCTTGCTTCATGGCACTGTGCAAAAAGGTGTAATGCACTCTCATCTTCCATCTTGCACATGTGACAAATCAGAGAACAATCAACATGTTTCCTTATAAGAGCATCTCGGGTAGGCAAAAAAAAAACGATGCCAGCTGCCAACAAAAGGATTTAACCTTTGGTGGCACAGAAATATTCCAAATTTTTCGCCAAGGGCGATCATCTTGAACTACTCCCAGTTGGCGCTTATAGCAAGATTTAACCGTGTAATCACCTTTCAAATCCCAATACCAAAAACCATGAGTCCGGAGGCCTACGAACACTGATTGGGATTTGCAAGATAAGATTGGCATCCCTCTCATTAAAAATGTCTTTCACCCACTGAACATCCCAACCCGTACCTTGCTCATTGAACAGTGAGACCACAAAAGCAGTAACAATAGTTTCATGCAGTTCAGTTTGAATAAATGGATGATCCTCAGCTGGCAACCACGCATCTTTACCAATAATGGTATTCAATCCATTCCCAATTCGACACTTACATCCATCCTTTATTAAGTTTTGTACTGCCAACATGCTATGCCATATAAAGGAGGGGTTACTACCTGCCTTGGCCTCTAAGTAAGAACAATTCGGGAAATAGCGGGCTTTATATACACGAGCAACTAAAGAGTTAGGATTCCTGATCAGTCGCCAGGCCTGTTTACCTAGCAATGCCAAGTTCGTCTCCAGTAGACGCCTGAACTGTTGGGTCCCTCCTATGTGAAAAGCTAAGTTGGCAGCACTAATTCTGCATAAAAGGAAAGGGGAGTGGCTGGCAGACAAGGGAAAATAATTCCCATCTAATTTTTGTTTGTTTCCCTTTTGTCCTTAGTGGATGAGGAATATTCCACAATATTTTATTCCTCATTTTCTTGGTGCTTTCGGCAGTGGAGGGGCAGCAGAGGAGGGGAATTATTTTGGTTCCCATTTCACTCCATTTCGGCATTAGGCAGAAAATAGAGAGAGAGAGGCAGTGTGCTTAGCAAGAAAAACACATTTTCTTCTTCTCCTTTTATCGGCAGTACGCAGCAGCTGAAGGAGCAAAATCATCCATCTTTCTTCTTCATCTTTGGTGCTATTTTGCCGTGGGTTTGCCTAGTTCTTGGGTACTATCTTCATCAAATATTTGAGGTCAGCTTGTATTTATTCCATACATCTCTTTGGATAATCTCGTAATATTTGTATTCATTTTTATCCTAGTCTTGGAGATTGAATATTTTGAGTACGAGATATTATTCCTTTTAGCCTGTGAATATTATAAGAATGTTTTGGCCTAGGAGTTGTTGTATTTGATGATTTGTGGATGTATGGCTCGTGTGGTAGCCTAAAACTTTGTACTCGAGATTTGTGATATAGTGGAAATTGTTGTTGTTGGTGGCCCGTGGTTTTTCCCCGTGGTTCCACGTAAATCTTGTTCCTTGTGTTCATATTTATTTTTGGGCTATTGTGTATTATCTCGTATTTGTGTACCGTGTCGGGTCTGTGATTTTGATTGTCACAGGAGGTGGGATTTTTCCCAACAGTGAGCATATCCGCTCTCTTCTAACATCTACCAAACTTAAGATTCCCAAACAACACTTAGCAGCTATCCCAAAATCATATCCATTTCTTAAAGTGCTTTATGCTGAATCCCTCTCATTTGAAATATTGCCCAAAGAGCTTTATAACTTATACCATCTACGTTACTTGGCTATCTCAACTGATAACAATATCATTCCAAAACTATTCACTCATCTATGGAACTTGCAAACTCTTGTGTTCAATACTACATCCCAAAGTACAGTTGATGTTAAGGCTGAGATATGGAACATGCCAAAACTAAGGCATATCCTAGCTAATGCTTCTTTGCAACTCCCCCCATCTCCTTCAGACAATTCCTCTTCCTCTTCATGTCCAAAATTGCAAACTCTTTCCACCATTTCACCCAAAAGCTGCAGCGAAGAGATCTTTGACAAGATGCCTAACCTTCAGAAACTGGGCGTCCGTGGGAATGTATCAGAGCTTCTAGAGAGCAAGGAATCAGGAGGAATTTGCTTGTTTGACAATATTCGAAAGCTGGAGAAACTCGAGAATCTGAAACTCATGCATGAAGCTTTCAATGATGAAGCTGCTGCTACCACATTGCGGAGCATTCCAAAAGCTGAAAAATTCCCACCCAACTTAAGAAAGCTGACATTATCCAAGACGTCCTTTGATTGGAAAGACATTTGCACATTGGGATCCCTGGACAAGTTGGAGGTCCTAAAGTTGGAGGAATTTTCAGCCAAGGGAGAGTCTTGGGAACTGAACGTTAATGTTGTTTTCAGGAGCCTCCAATTCTTGCGCATTGGGAGAACGGATTTGGTGTATTGGACTTGTGAGCATAGTAGTTTCCCGGCATTGAAACGACTTCACATATTGCAGTGTGAACAACTTAAGGAAGTCCCACTTTCCTTTAAGGATGTGAAGAGCCTCAAGATTATTGACTTGTTTTTTACCAACAAACAGGCTGCTAATTCTGCAAGGAATATACGAGACCAGAAACCTAAGTTGGATAACTTTGTGCTCTCTATTTTGCCTCCTCATCATTGACTTCCACTCCATCTATTGTGATGGCGGTTGTTTCAACAAATCAAAAGGTTAGTTAGTTTTTGTATTGTTACGTTTAATTTTCCATTCCTCATAAAAGTATATTATTATTAATTTTTTTTTAAAAAAAAAAATGGGTGCAGGAGAGGAGTATCAAATAATATCTTCAGATATATGGCTTCTCCAGAGCATCTTATTACTCGCTACTTTGTTGTTGTTTTTTATTTTTATTTTTTCAAAATAAAGGTTGGCATGTATCTATATGGTTGTAGGCCGGCCGGGTTAATATGTGGAACTTTATCTGGGTTGTGACTTTGCTCATTTATTGTTTCCATTTTGGCTTATGGCTACCAACATCGTTTGATTGAGACTTTTGCATTGTAACCTATTATTGGATTTGATATTATTCATTATCATGTTTGTTTGTCTATTTTTGCTATCATACAATTCAGCTAGCGGATTAGTCATTGGGTATATTTTTGAATATTTTATTTATTTTAATTTAAATTTTTATTTACTATCAAATCAACTTCGAGCCAATGGTGGCCTTCTACGTCGGAGAAGCAGCTAACAAGATAAGGCGACTGATCTAGTGAGGGGATTAGGTGTAGTGCATATTTTTATATATTTTATTTATTTATTTATTTTAATTCCAATTTCTATTTACTATCAAATCAACGACCGACGAACAATCACCTTCTTCATTGGAGAAAAGCCAATATTATAGATACATATACTTATTTTTGTATCCCACAATGTTGTTGGCATAATCGATTTCATTGGAAAATCGACGTGTTTGTTGTTGACCCAGGCGTTCTCAACGTGTAGCCGAAAGCGATGGAAGGCATGTGCTTAGATTAGTTCACTGATTATTTGAAGTCGGTGGATAGAAGTCACCTCCATAACTCCTTCTGTAGTATTCAATTGTGAAGACTAGCGGCGGCACCTATGATCCATACCCAACCCTGTGAAAATTACAAGCTACAATTGCATGTGTGCAAGGTATACCGCCCAAAGAATCAATATCGCATCATATCACCGAGGTTTGATCTTGTGAACTTTCCTCAAGGAGAGTCACAGAGTTGCCAACTGAACACAAGATGTTTGGCTTGGTTTGATGACTTTAATCAACTTCGAATTCATTCAATTCATTGTCGAGTAATATTTTTTATGGCAAAAACTTGTGAGAGATCGTCTAACCATGAGTCGGGTCGGGTCGGTTCGGGTCGGGTCGGGTCGGGTCAAGATGCAAATGTGACGCTTATATGCTCAAATGTAATACTAATCAGGAATAAAGTTTTTGTTACTTATAAGGGTAAATGTAATACTTTTAAGGGAAAATAAAATACTTTTACATTTCGATTTAAAAGTATTACATTTCTCCACAAAAGTATTATATTTGCCCTTATAAGTAAGGGGCATTTGTCAATATTACTTATTATGAAAAATGTATTTCTTTTTCTCTAATAAGTAACAAAATTGTATTCTTAATTACTGTTATATTTGAGCATATAAGTATGACATTTGCACATATAAGTATGACATATTGACATTTGCATGGTGCCTTGACCCGACCCGACCCGTCTCACGAATAAGGATCCGTGAGACGGTCTGACACAAGTATGACCCTTTTTTATTTATGTTTTAAAAATTTGCATATAATAAAATAGCCCTGGAGATTTGGGCAACTTGCTATATTAAATTCTTGAGGAGCTATCACTTACAATATTACTGAAATTGATTGTGATAGGAAAAAATATTATCAAAGAATCGGTCAAATAATATTATCTTCGCCATCAGTATCACCATCTGATGGTTCACACTTTAGGTAAAGGTTTAACCATCACCGTGTGAAGGTTTGCACACACTGTGTCAATTTGAAAACTTGGAAAATGTTTTTTAAAAAATATTCAAATATTTAATTCTTTTGTGTGTTTGATTGAATTTCAAAAAGTTATTATTTTTCCCCTGAAAATTAAGAAATTATATTTTTTTTAATGTTTGGTTCATTTTCCTGAAAACGAACATATTATTTGTTATAATAATAATATGTGGTGATGGTGGTGTTGTGGTGCTGGTGGGGATGATGGTGGTGGTATTTGTGGTAGTAACGATGGTGGTTGTGGTGGTGGTGATGGGTGGTGTGGTAGTAACGATGGTGATTTTGGTGGTGGTGTGGTAGTGGCAGCGACGGGGTGTTGGTGGTTATGTTAGTGGTGGTGGTGTTGGTGCTGGTGTTTGTGGTGGTAGTGATGGTGATGGTGGTGGTGCGTGGTTGTGGTATTGGTTGCGCGCGGTGGTGCGATAGTGGTGGTGGTGATATTGGTGGCGGTGGCGTGACAGTGGTGGTGGTGGTGATGGTGATGTTGTGGTGTGATAGTAATAATTATAATCCGGAAACTATCTTGAAAAAGAAAGGAGGGAAGAGAGATGAAAAATAAAGAATCCAGAAAATGTTTTCCTACTGAAAAATTAAGAAGACATTTTCAGTCAAATTATGCATTTTTTCTATTGATCATAATGAATATTTCCCTTTTATTGTAATTTTCTTGAGTACCAAACACTAAAAAATAAATTGGTTTTCCAAGTTTCCAAATGGACGCTTAATATTAGAAATTCTTTTAAATTTTTATTTTGGAACCTTGATTATTATACATGTATGAATTATATTTGGTTCTTGACTATTAAAATTTTCTAATTAGGTGCATGATTTTGTAATTTGTATCAACGTCTAATTTTTCAGTCAACTATTGCCGGGAGTGTCCCTTCTAGAAGAAGTAAATGCAATGCTTTTTTTTTTTAGTACTAGTGACTCTGTTACAATGTAGTATATGTTCATAACTACTTTCTCAATCCAATGAAGCACAAAGAGTCAACAGTTGACTCCACTGAGGCTCGAACCCACTCCCTTGAGTATAATTAATGCAGTGCTCCTTAATTATATATACTTAACAAGTAACAACCATGTTTTGTCGTCTTGTTACCTCTCAACCAACTTCATGAATTGACTGTTATTTCCTTCATTTTCATTAAGAATCACAATTAATATACTATCCATAACTAAAGACAATTATTAGAGCAACTTGATATATTTAATACCATTTGACTATCCTGAACTGTTTCATTATTTGTAGGTGACATGGGAAGATAATATTATCAAAAACTTGAATTGCGGGTCAAGTAATTTAATTAATCGGAAGAAAACATTATTAGTTGTATATATATATCAGATCACACATCAAAGGAGTAGAAAGCCAAGAAGCTAGGCAAGACTTGAAAGCAATTAAGCTGTATCAGTGGCCTATCTGGTTTTTTCTTCAATTCGATCATTCTCCCAGGCCATTGAGAGACTGAGAGAGTGCGGCATGGACGCAGTTGTAGACTTGGTGATAAACAAGGTAGCACAGACTGTGGAAGAAAACGCGACGCTGATTCTTGGGATCAAGGATCAGGTG
The DNA here is from genome assembly GCF_003576645.1 of Ipomoea triloba. NCBI lineage: Eukaryota > Viridiplantae > Streptophyta > Magnoliopsida > Solanales > Convolvulaceae > Ipomoea > Ipomoea triloba. The sequence goes on along the minus strand of NC_044922.1, from coordinate 6,289,744 downwards.
GAAGATCTGATCTGCTGAGCGAACTCAGGTGGTTGAGGGCATATCTCAGTGAAGCAGCCAAGAATGACAAAGCTGTACTCAAAGAGGTGGTGCAGAAGATTCAGAAAGTTGGAACTGATGCTGAAGATGCCATTGATAAATACCTTGTAGAGCGAAGGGAGCACAGAGCCAGAAGAGTCCTCATGAAATGGGGGGAAAAAGTAAGTTATTATGCCAAGGAGATGGAGAGCATTAAGAAAAGGGCGGAGAAAATCCGTGTAGATGAGCTTGCCCATTCCCTCCAAGGCGGTTCGCTTAATAATCCTCAGCGGCCGTCAGCGCTTCTCCAGGTAGGTATGTCGTCCAACTATATATTTACACTACTCACATCCCTATGGTATAACACGCATAAGCGCGCTTTAGAATACTATCCTATGTTCTTGTTACGTTGTTGTTAGAATCTAAGATTCTTAGCTTGGTGTTAGAATTAGAGATGATATGTTGTATGGATGTATTATATTTGACATTTCTATTGTTATTGAGACTGGATGAAGATTTCACTATTTTATTTCAAGATTAAAAATTTAATATGAAAATGTTTTAACTTAAATATTGTGAATTACTAGTTTGACCATAGATTTTATAAATTTCTACTACTAACATTCTAAATTGTAATATATATATATATATATATATATATATATATATATATATATATATATATATATATATTCCTAACTCTTCAAAAAAAATACATTTTTAATTCTATAAGAACAAAATTACTAAGCTCTATTAAAATTTTATTTAGTATATGATTATTTTAAAATTTTATTACGGAGTATCATTTATTCTTTAAATTTTTCTTCTTCAATTGTGGTACATCTTTCCTATTTTTCCTACAAGAATTTTTTAATTAAAATGAAAGTTTGTATTTTACAAATGAAATATCAAGACTAATTAAAGAAGATTATAATTACAAAAAGAAACATTAAAAAGTACTAACATATTCATGTGTTGAGTAAATTTTAATAGAATGTAATAGTTTTGTTGTTTCAAAGGTTAAAATTGAAACTTTTTTAAAGAGTTAAGAGTGTATACTACTATGGTAAAATTTTAGGGACTAAAGCAACTAGTAAAGAACAATTGGGGCTGAGGACCAAAAGCGCATTTTTCTATTAATATTATCCTTCTGGTTACACTTCACTCATCTCATATATCCAGTATATTAATGGGCACAATTTTACTACTAACATTCTAAATTTATTCAAGACCCATATATTGATGTTTGATACATCCATGATCAGGTCATATCAACACATAGAGATGAGCCTACTTGATTCACTGCTAGCATCAGTTAGGCTCCTGTAACTGAATTAGTTAGGCTTTCACATTCTGTTTTTCTGTTGCAAGTCTCCTTCCAACCTCAGTATATAGTAGTGTTGTGCTGCTTGTAAATTCAGTTTTTCAAATGTACAAAACTCAGAATTAATACAATAGTTCTTCTTCCTTCAATTCTTCAAGTCTGCACACATCATTCTCAATATGGTATCAGAGCAGTGAGACTATGGCCTGGCGTACACCTGCAGCTAACATGGTTTGGCCTTCAACAATGGCTAATCCAGTTCCCCAAGTGGAAGGAGGAGAAAACCTAGCAGGTTCCACACATGCGATTCCAAATCTGGGATCGACTCCTGTTTTTGATCTCAACGACCGAGCTAATCCCTTACACCTCCATCCAAATGAAAGTCCGTCACTACAGCTTGTGACAGCACCATTAGAAGGCAGAGTAAACTATCACGCCTGGGCGAGAGCCATGGAAATGGCCTTGAGATCGAAGAACAAAATCGCCTTCGTAAATGGTACAATGGTGATTCCCAGTGAAACCGATCCCAAGTATTTTTACTAGGATCAATGTAACACAATGGTGCTGTCCTGGATCCTCAGAGCAGTTTCACCTACTATAGGACGCGGCGTGCTATGGATCAACACGGCTGAAGGCGTATGGAAGGATCTGAAGAAACGCTTCAGTCAGCAGGACGTGTTTCGCATCGCTGAGATTAAGTCTGAAATCTATCAGACTAAACAAGGTACCTCATCTGTAAATGAATACTTTACACAGTTGAAGTTGCTATGGGATGAATTACTTGTTCTAAGACCTATTCCTTCCTGTCAGTGTTTGCCTAATTGTGTATGTGGTAGTAAACTGACTGAGAAAATCACAACTCAATTAGAGAATGATATGTTGTCTGCCTTCCTTATTGGCCTTAATGAAAATTTCAACAACACTAAGAACCAAATCATGTTGATGAAACCCTTACCTGATGTTGGAGAAGCCTTTGCCATGGTTTCTCAACAAGAAAGGCAAGTTACTACTGGAAATAATGCCTTAGGAGATAGCCTAGGAGGGGCAAGTGCTTTCTTCACAAGATCTGATAACAACAGCAGAAGATCTTTTCCTAATCAGAAGCAGAAACCTGTGTGTAGTTATTGTGGATACACAGGACATACTGTTGAAAAATGCTACAAGAAACATGGCTATCCTCCTGGTTGGAAGCCAAGAAACAAAGGTCTAGGGTCAGCAAATCAAGTTCAAACACCTGTGCAAGAAATTGGCAGTTCAGAGTTCAGTTCTCCTTTCAGTCAAGAGGATTACAGGAAATTTCTGGAGTTTATGCAACAAGAGAAGGCTGGCAGCACTGAAAACATTCCTCATGCAAATGCCATATCAGCAAATTTCATTCCTGATGCAAGAATGGAAGGTAATCTTTCTGACTCTAGTAGGAAGATGGCAAATTCTGGTTCCATGTGGATTCTGGATAGTGGTGCTACACACCACATCATTTGCAATGTACATTTACTACAAACTCCCAAGAGAGTGTAGGGAATATATGTTGACTTGCCAAATGGACATCATGCTCAGGTGTCTCACATTGGGAGTGTTCAATTATCTGATGAACTAAGGTTGCAGAATGTTCTATGTGTGCCCATATTCCATTATAATTTGATCTCCTTGGGTGAACTTGTTAAAGGATCAAATTGCACCATATTATTCCACTCTAATCAGTGTATTATACAGGCTCAACACCATGGGAGGATGATTGGTATGGCTGAGCTGAAGAAAGGGCTTTATCAACTCACTTTTCCAGTTTTCAATCATTGTAAACCAACTGTTAATGTTTGTAGTTTTTGGCATGCTAGATTGGGCCATGCTTCTGAAGGAAAAATAAGATTCCTCCATACCTTAGACAATAAAGTTTGTAATGATACCCCCACTGTATGTGAATATTGTCATTTTGCAAAACAAAGAAGGTTACCATTTCAGTCTAGCTCTTCTTTTTCAGATGCCTGTTTTGATCTCATACATGCTGACATTTGGGGGCCATATCATGTTCCCACCATATATGGCCACCAATATTTTTTAACCCTGGTTGATGATTATAGCAGAGCTACATGGATTTATCTTATGAGACAGAAGAGTGAGGTCAGGCAGCTTGTGCAATCCTTTTGTGAACTGATCAGCACACAGTTTGGGAAATGTGTTAAAAGCATAAGGACTGATAATGGAAAGGAATTTCTAATGGATGAGTTCTTTCAAAGCAAGGGCATTCTCCACCAAAAATCTTGTGTGTATACTCCTCAACAAAACAGTGTGGTTGAGAGAAAGCATGGCCACATCTTATCCATGGCAAGGGCCTTAAGGTTTCAGGCTAATCTCCCTGAAGAATTTTGGGGGGACTGTATACTTCATGCAGTATATATAATCAATAGACTCCCATCTGCTGCTTTAAATAACAAGGTCCCCTATCAAGTTCTCTTCAACAAAATGCCACAATACCAACACCTTAGAGTGTTTGGGTGTCTAACCTTTGCTGCCATTCCTAGTTGTCATAGAGACAAACTTTCACCAAGAGCTAGAAAATGCATCTTTTTAGGCTTTGCCAAGGGTGTGAAAGGGTACAAACTCCTTGATATAAACACAAGAGAGGTGTTCCTATCCAGAGATGTCTCATTCTATGAGGATGTTTTCCCTTTTCAGATTTCACAAGACATACAACCTTCCAATTTGGTGTTACCAGCAGAAACAGTATCATACTTAGACACTGATGAGCATATCCCTGTCAGTAATCCACCTGGAGTTCAGTCCATGGAACCAGAACAAACTAATGAACCTGCTAATGTAGAATCAAACCCCACACATCAACCAAGGAGGTCAACCAGAACAAGGATACAATCTGCTTATCTCAATGATTATACATGTCAAAATGCTGCTACTAGAAGAACTTCCCCACATGAAATATCAAAGTTTATGTCTTATGACAGTCTATCAACAGGTTACAAAGTGTTTGCTGCAAATGTCTTGGATGCTAAAGAACCAAAGAATTACAATGAGGCCATTAAAAAGGATTGTTGGAAGAAAGCCATGGAGTCTGAGATTAGTGCATTGCAAGCCAATAATACCTGGGTAATCACAGATCTGCCTCCTGGCAAGGAGCCAATAGGCTGCAAGTGGGTATTCAAAACCAAGCTTAAAGCTGATGGAAGCATTGAAAGGTACAAGGCTAGACTTGTAGCCAAGGGATATACTCAAACACCTGGATTGGACTACCTAGACACATTCAGTCCTGTTGCCAAAATTACCACTGTCAGAATGCTGCTAGCAGTTGCTGCTGTCAAAGGTTGGGCCCTTCATCAATTAGATGTAAATAATGCCTTCCTACATGGGGACCTAAATGAGGAAGTATACATGACACTACCCCCTGGTTTCACTCCTCTCAAGCATGGTCAAGTATGCAAATTGATGAAGTCTCTATATGGTTTAAAACAAGCTAGTAGACAGTGGAATCTCAAGTTAACTCAGGCATTGTTAAAGATGGGCTTTAAACAAGCTGTTGCTGATTCATCCTTGTTCATCAGGGGCAAAGGTGCTGATTTTGTTGCCCTACTTGTCTATGTTGATGATGTGATCCTTGCAAGTCCTGACCTAAGTCAAGTGCAACAAATTAAAGAACACCTAGACAGTGTGTTCCACATCAAGGACTTAGGTCCCTTAAAGTTTTTTTTAGGTTTGGAAATTGCAAGGAACAGTAAAGGGATCTCTATGACACAAAGGAAATACACATTAGATTTGCTTGAAGAAACAGGTTTCCTACAATGCAAACCAGCTAAAACTCCAATGGTTACTTCTATCAAGTACAGCAAAACTATTAGTACCAAACTTGAGGACAACTCTCAGTTCAGGAGGCTTGTAGGAAAGCTACTCTACCTTACTATTACAAGACCAGATATTAGCTATGCTACTCAACAACTGTCTCAGTTTTTAGACTGCCCTACTGACATACACATACAGGCAGCTCACAGGATTTTAAGATACATCAAAGCAGCTCCAGGTCAGGGGTTGTTCTTCTCTGCCACTTCTTCATTACAGCTCAAAGGTTTCACTGACTTTGATTGGGCTGCTTGTCCAGATACAAGGAGGTCTGTCACAGGATTTTGCATGTTTCTTGACACCACACTGGTCTCTTGGAAATCTAAGAAGCAAGTGACCATTTCCAGAAGTTCCTCTGAGGCAGAATACAGGGCAATGGCAGCAGCAACTTGTGAAATTCAGTGGCTTGTCTATTTACTACAAGATTTAGGGGTCATCAAGAATCATCCAGCCACATTATACTGTGATAGTAAATCAGCTATAGCTATAGCTGAGAACCCAGTTTTTCATGAAAGAACAAAGCATATTGAAATTGATTGTCATTTGGTAAGGGAGAAACTGCAAAAGGGAGTCTTGAAGCTGCTACATGTCACTACTGGCAACCAGTTAGCTGATGTCTTCACTAAGCCCCATGCTACACCTACCTTCAACAATTTGATATCCAAGCTGGGTCTTCATAACATGTATCCTCCAGCTTGCGGGGGGGTATCAACACATAGAGATGAGCCTACTTGATTCACTGCTAGCATCAGTTAGGCTCCTGTAACTGAATTAGTTAGGCTTTCACATTCTGTTTTTCTGTTGCAAGTCTCCTTCCAACCTCAGTATATAGTAGTGTTGTGATGCTTGTAAATTCAGTTTTTCAAATGTACAAAACTCAGAATCAATACAATAATTCTTCTTCCTTCAATTCTTCAAGTCTGCACACATCATTCTCCAGGCTTCTCAATAGGTCATAAGTATGAATGATAATTAGTGTAATCTCCGTTTGAAATTGATATGTATTTATAATTAATTTATTATATATGAGTTAATAAATTCATTGTAAATAATATATTATTGCTAAATAAATGATATTTTGATCTTTTCAAATATTTCTAATGTTTTAATTATCTTATTTTTAAATAATATTTTTACATCAAGATATAACAAACATTTTATTCCTAATTAGTAGTAGCAAATTGTTGCAAAAATCGGCCTAGGCGGCCGCCTAAGCGTTAGGCGCTCCTAGACCGAGGCGAATTGCTCCTTAGGCGGCTGTCTAGTGCCTAACTCGGCCGAGTCGGTGGCGAATTCGGCCAAGTTAACGAGTTAACATGACTGAGTCAACCTTGCTATTTTTTTATTATATTCATATATATATATATGACATACACCCACATACATGCACTATTTTTTTTATAGGTTGCTGGTTAGGCACCGTCTAGGCGCTAGTCTATCGTCCAACTAGCGCATATTGCTAACTGCAACCATATAAGTATTACATTTGCATATTGACCTGAACTGTCTCACGGATAAGGATTCGTGAGATGGTCTCTCACAAGTGTGACCCATACAATTAAACAATGACAAAATCTCCTACGAAACCATCTTATGGATCCTTATCTGAGAGATGAGTTTTTCACAAGTATTGTAACTTTAAACCCCTAAATATTACATTTTAATTTAAAAGTATTATATTTTTCCTATTAAATATTACACATCTCCTTATAAGTTACAATCAATTTATCTATTACAGTTTTTCTCATAAGTATTATGTTTTCCTTCATAATTAATACGGAATAATAAATTAATTTATCCATGATTACTATTACACTTTTTCTCATAAGTAACACTTGAACCGTTAAATATTATATATATTTTTATTTATGTAGTAAGTCCCCTGACCTGGCATCATTTTCTTGTGAAATTTTTTAAGGCTGAAGAGGATGATGATGGTGTGGTAGGTTTTTATGGTGAAGCAAAAACTATAAAGGATCGTCTCATTGAAGAATCAAAAGATACGATTTTCATTTCAATTGATGGAATGGCTGGGTTGGATAAAACCACATTGACCAAAATGGTATTCAATGATAGTGAAATTCAGTATAAACTTTTTCCTCGCGTGTAGGTTTGTGTATCTAGAAGCATGAATAGGAGAGAAATATTCATGGACATTATAAGACAATTTACCAAGCAAACCAATGATTACAAGAACATGTCAGAGGAAGAATTAGGTGAAAAAATCAAGGAATTTTTGAAGGATGAGAAGTATTTAATTGTGATGGATGATGTTTGGCACGTGGAAGACTTGGAGCTTTTGAAAATTGTTTTTCCTAATAACCAGAATGGGAGTAGAGTATTGGTTACAACACGTGATTTTGAGGTGGCTAGACATGCTGATTCTTATGGCAAGCCACATGCCTTGAGATTTTTGGAGAGTCAGGAAAGTTTTGAGTTATTAAAAATGAAAGTTTTCCGCAAGCAAAGATTCCCTGCGCATCTTGAACTCATGGGGAGAATCATTGCACAAAAATGCTATGGGTTACCGTTAGCAGTATTGGTTATCGCTGGTGTCCTTGATAAAGAAAGACAGAGCTGCATCCTGGGAAGAAGTGGCGGCCGAAAATCCTATACCAATACTCAATCGCGAAAACCAAAGCTACAATGATTTAGTAAGATTAAGTTACAATCAATTGCCTAGCCACACAAAAAATTGTTTCTTATATCTTGCAACATTCCGGTTTGTGTTTGGAAACTGATTCGGTTGTGGATTGCCGAAGGATTTATTCCTCCATCCCAGCCGCGGAACATGGAGCGCACAGCTGAAACATACTTGAAGGATTTTGTCAACAGGAATCTCTTGATGGTGTTGAAAAAAAGAGCAGATGGTGAAATCAAAATGTGCCGCTTTCATGACAAATTGTACGAGTTTTGCAAGGATGAAGCTACAAAAACTGATCTATTCCATGAGATTGATGGGGACAGAATAGAAGTAAGTCACTACAAGTATCGTCGCTTGTGCATCCGTTCCTCATTTGAAGACTTCATAGGTTCAGAGTACAAGCCATCAGGTGAGCACATCCGCTCTCTTCTAGCATCTCACAAATTAGATGTTCCAAAACAGCACTTGGCAACTATCCCAAAGTCCTACCCCTTTCTCAAAGTGTTTGATGCTGAATCCCTCAAATTTGAAATATTGCCCAAAGAATTTTATCAGTTATATCAACTACGATACTGGGCTATCTCAACTGAGAACAATATCATTCCAAAACTATTTACTCATCTATGGAACTTGCAAACTCTTGTGTTCAATACATCCCAAAGTACAGTTGATGTTAAGGCAGAGATATGGAACATGCCAAAACTAAGGCATATCCTATCTAATGCTTCTTTGCAACTCCCCCCTCCTAATTCAGAAAGTTGCAAAGAGAACTCTTTTGAATTGCAAACTCTTTCCACTATATCACCCAAAAGCTGCACTGAAGAGATCTTTGACAAGACGCCTAACCTTCAGAAACTGGGCGTCCGTGGGAATGTATCAGAGCTTCTAGAGAGCAAGGAATCAAGAGGAATTTGCTTGTTTGACAATATTCGAAAGCTGGAGAAACTCGAAAATCTGAAACTCATGCATGAAGCTTTCAGTGATGAAGCTAGCACACCGCGGCCTATTATTCCACAAGCTAACAGATTCCCAAGCAGGTTAAGAAAGCTGACTTTATCCAAGACGTCCTTTGATTGGAAAGACATTTGCGTATTGGGATCCCTGGACAAGGTGGAGGTCCTCAAGTTGGAAGAGTTTTCAGCCCAGGGAGAGTCTTGGGAACTGAATGTTAATGTTGTTTTCAGGAGCCTCAAATTCTTGCGCATTGGGAGAACGGACTTGGTGTACTGGACTTGTGAGCATAGTAGCTTCCCAGCATTGAAACGGCTTCACATATTGCAATGTGAAAAGCTTAATGAAATCCCACTTTCCTTTAAGGATGTGAAGAGCCTTAAGATTATTGACTTGTTTCATACCAACAAACGGGCTGCTACTTCTGCAAGGAATATACGAGACCAGAAACTTAAGGAGTGGGATTATTTGGAGCTCTGTATTTTACCTCCTCATCACTGACTACTTCAACTCCATCTATTGCAATGGCGCCCGTTTCTACAAATCAAAAGGTCAGTCAGTTTTTTTGTACTGTTACCTTTAATTTACAGTTCCTCAAAAGTATATTATTATTGATTTTTTTTTAAAAAAAAATGGTGCAGGAGTATCAAATAATCCTTTGGCAGCGATAGTGTAGTGATTATGCTCAAAGTGAACAGATCCTTTCTGCTGAGCTATTGAGTTACTATAATTTACATCTCTCGCAATTTTAAAAAATAATGGTGCAGGAGTATCAAATAACATCTTCTGATATATGGCTTCTCCAGAGCATTTTATTACTTGCTGCTTTGTTGTTGTTGTTGTTGTTTTTCTCTTTTTCTTTTTGTTTTTTTTCAAAATAAAGGTTGGCATGTATCTATATGGTTGTAGGCCGGGTTCATATGTGAAACTTTATCTAGATAGTGCGTTTAATTTCAAATTTTCTTTGAGAACATTTTTCATGTTACAACTTATATTTGTATGACTATCTCAACTATTCCAGTTTTAATTTGTTCATTATTTGATACTCATTACACTATTGGATTCAAATTCTTTAGTCTCATCTTCTAGTTTTGAACAATAAAATAATAAAATGTGAAAGAAAAAAATAAAAAATTATTGTCCATGCATTCAATATGGAACTGGTATATGTTTGTGTATATATATGTTTTATATATTTATTTTATTCATTTATTTTGATTCCAATACTTAGCTTGTTTCTATCAAACAAAGAGACTTCTTATATTTCAACCTATTTCAATTACCAAGTATTTAATTATTATTCTAATTTTTATTCTAATATTTGAACCAAACACTCCTTTAAAGTAGTGGTTATAATATTTCTAAAAGAGATATGAACTAAAACTAAAAGAGATAAAATACAAATAATAAGAAACAACACGAACCATCCAAAAACAAGGTATGCAATAGTAGTTCAAGCGCTTAATTGGTTCGGACACGAAGGAGGAGGCGGGGAAGGGGGTGGTCGAGTTTTTTTTTTTATTTTTTTTTATTTTATTTAATTTAATTATATTTATTTATTTTTATTTTTAAAGTTTATTTTAAAAAGTTTTTAAAAACGCCAACTCACCATCCACGTAAGCATGTAACATGACGAAATGGGTGTTAACCTATTATTAGAATGCCTCTTTTTGATGTGTAAATATTTTTGGGTATATCGATACGAGTAGAGATTATAATATAGTAGCTCAGGTAGTTAAGACGGAGGGTCAGAGGGTCCCGAGGTCTTTGGTGTTCTAGAGGGTAAATGCTTCCAAAAAGCCGCCCCTCTTCACCTTTGCAATAAATGCTCTATTTATAAGGGATGGAGGGGAACACATGTTGGGCGTTCGGCATGTCCAATTGTCCGCCATGTGTTCTACATGCGTTGGGAAAATCGACAGCATTATAAATTAATACAAGTGGGTCTTAATTCCTGACATGCCCATCTTGGTCAGAATGCCCGGTCCAAGCCTCAAGGTCAAGACTGAGCTGACATTCAATGACAAGCTCATAATACTCTTGTTAGGTCAGGTCAAGACTCTTATCTGATTAGCTTCATTTTCTTAGCTAGGTAATATAATACTCCGTATTACATTTTAGGCAAAAACTTGTATGAGATTGTTCTACGTATCATTGTTCGTGAGACGGGTTGAATCAAAATGAAATGTAATACTTATACTAACAAATGTAATAGTAAATAATGAATAATCTGTTTGTTACTTGTATTTCGGAAAACGTAATACTTTGGAAGGAATCAAAAGTATTAAATTAAAACTGGAATAGTTCAGATACATAGTCGACCAAATGTTTAAAAAGAAAGATGAACACAGGAATTCAGATTCAAGCACACCACACTGCAGCTGGAGCTCCACATATGAAACCGTACGTACCAGTATCGCACAGATCAGATACATGCCAGCCTTTATTTTAATAAGAGAATAAAAGAAGAACAAATTAAAGAAAGTGCCACAAAGATAGATATATAGTGATAAGAAGCGCGCCTTAGATCGGAGGAGCCATGCATACATTGAAAATGTTATTTGATACTCCTGCACCAATATAAGACAATAATAATCACAACTAACAATAATAATAGGTTTACTTTAGAGAACATTAAAAGTAACAAAATAAATGACTGACCTTTTTGTTAATGCGCAATATAATGCATCATCTATCAGTGTTAACCTGAGTGATCAGGAGGATAGACGGAGAGCTCAAGTTGCCCATGCCCTTCAGATTTGAAGTCTTTTATGTTTCTTGCAGAAGTAGCAGCATTTTTGTTGGTACAAAACAACTCCATAAACTTAAGGCCTTTCACATCCTTGAGGGCAAGTGGGACTGCATTAAGGTTTGTACAATGTAAGAGGTAAAGCTTTTTCAGTGCTGGAAAGCTAGTCTCCTTACAAGTCCAGTAAGCCAAGTCCGTTCTCCCAATGCGCAAGAACTGGAGACTCTTGAAAACAGTGTTGTTTAGCTCCCAAGAGTCCCCCTTCACCGCGAATTCCTCCAACTTTAGGACCTCCAGCCCATCCAGGGATCCCAATATGCAAATGTCATTCCACTCAAAGGATGTGTTGGATAAAGTCAGCTTCCTTAAGTTGCTCGGTAATTTGTCGGCCCGAGGAAAGTTCCTTAATATGCTACCCTGACCATTGGCAGTTTCGTGAACAAGCTTCAGATTCTGCAGTTTATGCAGCTGGTTTCCAATATTGTCAAACAAGCAAATTCCTCCCTTCTTCTCCAAAAGCTCTTCTAAATTCCCACGAACCCCCAATTTCAAAAGGTTGGGCATCTTGTCAAAGATAGCTTCTGTGCAGCTCTTAGGTGAAATGGAGGAAAGAGTTTGTAAGTCTTCACACTTGTCTCTGCAATTTTCGGGAGTAGGGAATTCGAAAGAAGCATTGGCTAAAAGATGCCTTAGTTTTGTCAACTTGCATATCTCAGCCTTAACTTCAACACTACTTTGGGAGGTATTGAATACAAGAGTTTGGGTATTCCAAAGGTTGGTGAATGGTTTTGGAAAGAGTTTGAGGTCAGTTGTGATAGCCAAGTAGCGTATGTGATATAGCTGATAAAACTCTTTTGGCAATATTTCAAATTTGAGCTCTTCCACATCAAACACTTTTAGAAAGGGGTAGGATTTTGGGATAGTTGCCAAGTGCTCTTTTGGAACTTCATATTTGGTAGATGTTAAAAGAGAGCGGATATGCTCACCAGATGGCTTGCTCTCTGAATGTATGAAGCTTCTAAGGTTGGAGCGGATACACAAGCGTCGATAATCCTTATTTCCTTCTATTTTTGCCCCATCAATCTCATGGAAGAGATTATTTTTCATAGCTTCAGATTTGCAGAACTCGTGCAATGTGTCATGAAGACGGCAAGATTTTATTTCACCGTCGGCTCTCTTTTTCATTACCATCAACAAATTCCTATTCACAAAATCCTTCAAATATGTTTCAGCAGTGCCCTCCATGTTCTTGGATGAAGGAATAAACCCTTCTGCAATCCACAAGCAAATCAATTTCCAAACAGGAATTTCATGTCCCATTGGAAATGCTGCAAGATAAAGGAAACAATCTTTTGTGTGGCTAGGCAACTGATTGTAACTCAGTGATACCAGTTCATTGTAGCTTTGGCTTTCCCGATTGATTAATGGAAACGGATCTTCAGCCACCTCCTTCCACCTTGCAGCTGTGTCGTTTTTATCAAGGACACCAGCAATCACCACTACTGCTAGTGGTAACCCATTGCATTTCTTTGCAATGCTTCTCCCAGTGGGTGCAAGATGCTCAGGACAAGTTTCCTTGTGGAAAACTTTCTTTTGTAATAACTCCCAACTTTCCCCAGGTTCTAAAAATTTTAATTTGTGTGGAGCATTTTTAGAATCAACATGATTAGCCACTTCAAGATTACGGGTTGTTACCAATATTCTACTGCCTTTCTGGTTGTTGGGAAAAGCAATTTTCAAATGATCCCAATCTGTTGTCTTCCATACATCATCCAAAACAATGAAATACATCCCATCCTTCAAAAATTCCTTGATTCTTTGGGCTAATTGCTCGTCCCTCATTTCGTTGTAAGCACTGAGTTCCTTGGTAAATTCACTTATAATGTCCATGAATATTCGTCTCCTATTCATGTTTCTAGATACGTGAAGCCAAAGGCGAGTGAAACTACCATAATGAAGTTCGCGATCATTGAATACCATATTGGTCAATGTTGTTTTGCCCAATCCAGCCATTCCAACAATTGAAATGATCACCGTATCATTTAATTTTTCGGTAAGACGATCCTTTATAGTTTTAGCCTCTTCATCAAACCCTATCACTTCATCCTCCTCCACCACTGGAGCCTTCTAACAATTTCAGGCAAAATCAAATTAACTCACAGACAATTTAGTATATATCCTACATTTTTACAATCCTACTATTATTATTATTATTAAATAATTCTCATAAATCATAAACGGTGTGGCTACTAGGGATATCAATCAAGAAGCCTCTAGGTATCAAGCTACTCCTGTTGTGTTGTCAGGTTTATCAGTTCAGACTTTTTCAAAATTTTTTTGATCGGGTTTTAAATCCTTTAACTCTAGGGATTTCAATTTTAGCTCGAAATCAATGAACTGACCCGATAAGATTGAAACAGGTAATCTGATGACCCAATATTTAATGGGCTAACTCAATAGTTCAAACTAATTAAGACTTTTCTTTGTTTCACAAACAATGTGGAACAATATTTATAGAGAATTTATATATAAGCTCATCTTTAGTAATTTTTATTAAATTTATAAATAAAATTTTGATAAATTTATTAAAAAATAAAAATATTTTCTATTAAAATAAATTTAAAAAAAAACTTATTACGGAGTATAAGTATTACATTATAGCATAAATATATCAATTATTTTTAGTTAGAATTTATAAATTGTGGTTTATATTGATTGAACGATGTATGTATAAGTTTATATCCCTCTTTCCCATTTTACTTGTCATGTTCAGTATTTATTGATCAAACCAACTCTTTCTTATTTGCTTATTTTTGTTATTAGTTTTTTTCAATTTAATTTTTTTTGTTCAATAGTACTTTAAATTTAGTTTCTAAATATATAAACTTTATATACTAATACTAAACTTAACATTATGAAAAATTAAATTTAAAATAACTTCAGTCAAGCCTTGTTAACTGAACCAGACACATAAAATAGGACAGATGGAATATTTATTAGTGTAAAAGAGCATGTTTATTAATATTTAAAGTTCAGAATGTTAATTTTAAAATGTCAAAAGTTTTAATTGAGTCCTCTGGATAAGTTTGAAACCTGATAGGGTTAGCTCGAAACTGAAAGGACTAGCACTATTGACATCCCTACTTTAAAAATTGGGCTATCGAGCTTATCAAGAAAACTGAATTGAAATTATTTATATTTTTTAACTTAACATTCTAAACATATTAGTTTAATAACCTAGTACATTTACATTAATAAATATAAACTTCAAACATTTTTTTTTGAAAACATAAACTTCAACATCATTTAATCAATTCAAATCTTCATTTCCATATTTCAATTCAAAAAACAAATAATGCAAGCATGAACAATTAATTTAAGTTTTAAGTCTCTAATATCAAAATCTCTATAAACCATAAATCCAAAGATCAAATTAAAAGTCCACAATTCACCTAACACATCCACAATCAAAACTAGAGTTTATAACAACAAACAATCAAAAGTAAAATAGTGTTATTTCTATATTTATTTTTTAAAAAAAAAAGGCATAAAAATATGTAGTTGTTATTTCTATATTTATTTATTAAAAAAGTAAAATAGTGTTATTTCTATATTTATTTTTACTTAGTACATGTGTATTTTAGTACTACTTTTTAATAATGTTTCTTCTTTAATTATAATCTTGTTTAGTGTCGCTATTTCATTTCTAAAATAAAAACATGGATTTTAACATGGTCATGTAAGGAGAAAACGGACGATGTGCCACAACTGAAAAGGAAAAGTTAAAATATTGCCAAATATCTATTTTGCAGATGAAATACCAAAACTAACATATATAATGTTATCAAGAACAAAGATAATAAAAGTTTAAATTATCCATGTACTATGTAAAATTTTAATAGAGTTTAATATTTTTGTTACCCTATGGGTTAGAAATGTAATTTTTTAAAAGAGTTAGGGTGTATATTACAATGATAAATATTTAGGGACTAAAATCGCTAGTAATGAACAATTAATGGACTAAAATTACATTCTTTTCCTCTCTTTTTTTTTTTCCAAATATATTGAGCCTGTCAATTCCGGGTCACGATTGACATCCCTAGTGACAACTAGGCAATCATTATATTCCAGCCGCCTAGTTTTAGCTAGAGTTTTAAGGGAGTGTATTCAATCATGACATTCACAGACTTTTAAAGACTTTTATGAATTTTAAAAGTTTGGAGGTATTCAATTCAAACTTTTAGGGAGTCTTTAAAAGTTATACGGTATTCCATCAAGATTTTAAAAGAAGTTTTAAAAGTCAGGTGGTATTGGATTAAAACTTTTAAAGAGTTTTTAAAAGTTATGCGGTATTCAAAAAGTTATGAATTTTTATAACTTTTTAATTTTATGACTTCTGTAGACTTTTCATTTTCAAATATAAATAGTTGAAATCCAACCCTCAACTTCAAGATTTCAAAATTTTCTTTTTACCAACTCTGAATGTTTTTTCTATCTATTTAAACTCTATTTTTTCTCCATATTTAAACTTTTTTTTTTGGGTAAAAGGATAATATTTTTTTCTCCATATTTAAACGGGAGGCAGCAAAGCCCTGAAAGTCATACAAAAAAGTCAATTTAACGTTTTTAGGGAGGGAGTTAAACGATGAAAACAAAGTGGCAAATGTGCATTTCAAACCCTCTAGAGCTAATTATTTTTTCTTCATTATCCTATATTTTCTTCATACCTAAACTCTACCAAATTTTTTTCTCTCCTAAACTTTACAATCTTCCTCTAAAAATTTGAAATAATATTTTTTACTTCATTATATTACGGTGGATATTTTGATTTTTCATTTATTTCTACCAACTTTTTATCAATAACTTCTAATCCTTTTCTACGAACTTTTCTCCAAAACTTTTAAACTTTCTCTAAGAACTTTTTCTCCCTAAATACATGAACAAAGCAAATTTTTCATCTATCACCGTCAAATTTTACTATATGTTTCATAATATTCACATAAATACTTGTATATTTTGATTTTTATTCTTCTTATGTTTATATTCGTAATAATTTTTCTTTTTTTCTATTTTTACAACATGCTACTACGAATAAGAATACTTTTATGATATATTATAATTTGTTTTGTAAGAAAACTTTAAATGATAAGAAACGAAATCGTTGAAAGTTTGTAAGGATGTATTGAATTTAGAATTTCAATGACTTTTGTAGCTTTTTAAAATAAAAAGTTGATAAAATTTTATTAGTATTTTTTATATAGACTTTTATAGAGTATTACAAAGTTTTAAAAAGTTTTGAATGACTCTATGAATGTCAATAAAAATTTTAATAAATTTATTATTTTAAAAAATTTTAAAAGTCTACAAAAATCATGATTGAATACACCCCGTTAGTTTGATGGTTTAGAATCTATTGAATTTATTCGAACTAGAACTCATAATGCACAGTGGACCTGGTCCATAGTATAACAATCGAGTAATTGTCTACACTATCAACTTGTTAGTATATTTATTACTTTATTTAATATTAACATTAACTGGAATAAAATATCTAAAACATTTTGATTTATAAATATAAGATCTTTATACCCAAAATGCTTGTCCTTTTCTGAAATTGTTATAAATTAATTGATTAATATTAATAAATAATAAGTTTTTTTTAATACAATTGACTCTATTATATTGTAGTATCCACTGAGGCTCGATCTCATATAAGAAAATCACTACATGTCATTTATGCAAAAGGTGCTTGGCATAAATAATAAGTTATATATATATGCTTCTTTGCTTCAAATATATACGGATATTTAAATTTAATGGTTTGGTTTAGAGGTTCTCTTTTTAGTGTCTGTTTGGCAAAGCTTATTTAGGAGCTTATACCTTATTTTAAGCTACTAATAAGCTATAAGCTCTGTTTGGTAATGTTCCTAAAATAAACTAGTAGCTTAAAATAAGAGCTTATTTTTGAACGCTACCTAAGGTAGCGTTTCAAAATAAGCTAGTAGTTTCCTAACTTTTTTTTCCATCTTTAACCTTATTATTTTAAAGAAAATGACATCATTTACCCTTCCCAATTAAAATCTTTTTGGCTAAACCTTTTTGACTTTTTCTCTTCAATATGTTTAATTGTAATTTTAATTTGACATTTGTTTTATAACATTGATTTTTGTATGAACTAATCTTATGAATTATGAACATTTTATTTTACTTTATATGTTTTCAAATATATGTAACTACTTTATATTTTATTAAAATATATTGATTTCACTATTTTATATTTTAATATATAAACAAACCTATTTAAATTTAAATTGTATGAAGATGTCGTTTTTAGTCTTTTTACCTTTATCAGCTTTTCAAAAAGCTAATTTTACCAAATACTTCATAATAGCTAGCTTAACAGCTATTCAGATTTCAGTTTCGAGCTTATAGCTTTTTAGTTTTCAGCTACTTTTCAACTTTCAGCTACCTTTTCAGCTAGATTTGCCAAACATAGCCTTAGTGCTTAGGGTATAGCATATACAATTTATATTTAAAATTTAGCTTTTTATTGATTTTGTAAAAATTCATTCAGGTTCGCATATTTAGTTGTTACAAATTGTATATTTGAGTGTTAAGTTTGCAAAATAAAGTTTACAATAATTATGAAAATGTTATTGCATTTTTTTAAAAAAAAAATTGATCTATTCTGATCTTTTAGATTTTTACAAATACAAGGTTAAAATTGGTTCTGAGTTTTATCCAAAAATGTATTCTCAGGAGATTAGAAGCTTTTATATATATATTGACATTTTCAAAGTCAAAAGTCCATGCACATTAAAAAATAAGAAAGAAACAAATTAATTAGATTCTATTTTCTAATTTGATCTGACTATATGTGTATTCCAAGTAATTCTAACCACAAGCTAAGAACAAAGTATGTATTCTAAAGTAGTTTATGCTTCAAATTAAATATATACCTGGAGAACCGCCAGCTGAGGATTATTTTCTTGGAGTTTCTTGAGGGAAGGGGCATGATCTAGGCGGATTTTCTCCGCCCTTTTCTTAATGGTCTCGATCTCCTTGGCAGCTTCATTAACCTTGGTATAATAACTTACTTTTTCCGCCCATCTCTTGAGGACCGGTCTGGCTCTGTGGTTCCTTCGCTCAACAAGGTATTTATCAATGGCATCCTCAGCATCGGCTACCACTTTCTGAATCTTCTGCACCACGTCTCTCAGCACAGCGTTGGCATTACAGCTCTCGTTCTTCTTGGATGCTTCAATGAGGAATGCCTTGAACGACTTGAGTTCTTCCAGCAGATCTTCCACCTGATCCTTGATCCCAAGAATCAGGCTCGCGTTTTCTTCCACAGTTTGTGCTACTTTGTTGATCAGCAAGTCCACAACTGCGTCCATGTCTCACTACTCTCTTCAATTCTCTTCTCAGGGAATATAATTAATGGGAGAAATTAGACAGCTTTCTTTCTTTCTTTCAGTCTTGACTTCTTGGCTTTAATTTTCAACTCCTTTACGTACTATATATACAACAACTAACGAGTAATTTAATAATGTCTGGATCTGGTAAAGCTACTTTACTTAAATTACTTGACCAGTTCAAGTCTTTGATAATATATATATATATATATATATATATATATATATATATATATATATATATATATATATATGAGATAACAAGATGACAAAACATGGTTGTTAGATATAAACACGCAAATTATATCGTGGACCGCGCATCAAAACGACGTCGTTTTGATTAATGAAAACAGACGGATGAATTCGCGCCACTCACTTTCAGTTCATATACACTGCAGTTACATTTCAACACAACTACAGTTACATTTTGATATAACTTTGATAATATAAAAACACAAATGTGAAACTGTTATTCAGTATCAGTTCATATATATTGCAGTTACATTTCAACACAACTACAGTTACATTTCGATATAACTACAGTTTCATTCGATAATATAAAACACAAATGTGAAACTGTTATTCAGTATCAGTTCATATACACTGCAGTTACATTTCAACACAACTACAGTTACATTTCGATATAACTACAGTTTCATTCGATAATATAAAACACAAATGTGAAACTGTTATTCAGTATCAGTACATATACACTGTAGTTACATTTCAACACAACTACCGTTACATTTCGATATAACTACAGTTTCATTCGATAATATCAAAACAAATGTAAGGCAGTATCTTTTGAGATGAACTGTAGTGTAAATTACGGGCTCCGTCTCCCACTTACTGAAACGACGTCGTTTTGGGACCACGGTCCACAATGCATTGTGGACCGTGGTCCACGATATAAGAACTGATATAAACAAATAAACACTTGACCATGTCTTCAAGTGTGTGAAACGCACAATCCTAAAAGTTTATGATTTCTCTTACTAAACATCAACGGTAATTAAACCATAACTTTTGAAATACAAGAAGATGTCAAATTTCACAGATTATTTTTATGACAAATTCACCAAGGGAGTAACTTAAGATTTTTAGTACGTAAAATTCTTTTGTAAACTCTGCAATAACTTAATCAAAAATCGTATATCATGACAATATATGAAAATTATATTATATATATCCATCACCTTCTCTGTTGCTTACATTTATTGAATTGCTTAGTAAAGAAAATCGAAAATTGTTAGGATAGTGTGTTTCACACGCCTGAAGACAATGATCAAGTGTTTCTTTGTTTGTGCTAAGTCTTAAGTTTGTTATACGAGAGCCAAGTTCCTAACAACTAATACTAAAGTTATTGAAATGCTTTTAAAATGGAAGAATCTTGAAATAAGAGACTAAGAAGTGAAAAATAATGTTGTGAAAGTGGTTTTGATATAATAAAGAGAATAAAATGTGAATTTCCTACTTTATCCCTCAAATTTTAAATATTTTTTAATTTTCCCGTCGGGGACTAAAGTCGCCACTTCGCAAATAACACTCAGGGACCAAACTCGCTTTTCTGAGTACTGCTAACTCTGTTACGATATGAGGCTCGAACCCACTCCTTTCCATATGAGAGTACAACCAGCAGGTGCCACTAGACCACAAGGTCTTGGCATTTAAATTATTTATATATTTTGATTACAAATCCTATTACTACTAAATAAAATGGTGTGTTTGGTTGACAAGTTTAGCTAGTAGGAACGGGTATCAAAGTCATTGTTATTGTTTGGTTGACAGGTTTTTAGAACACTACTATGAGTTTTGATTACTCCATTAATTACAAAACTCATTCCCTAATAAAATTAAAATACTTTCACCAAAAACCATTACCATTACCAAGTATTTGATATCCATTCCAATTCCGATTCCAATATGCGTACCAAACAAACCCAAAATGATTCCTCCTACTTAAACTCATTATCATTACCAAATATTTGATTTCTATTACTATTTCTTTTCCAATGTTTGAACGAAACAAAAGGCCGAACCCCCAATTTAAATGTAACAACCATGTTTTGGCAAATTGGAGCAACTTATAGATCTTTTAAATGAGTTAATACCCAAATTGTCCTTGACTATATTAGTTTTTCTCAATTTTGTCCTAAACGACTTTGGTCTCATAAAGTAGTCCCAGACTTTTATGTTATCGCTCAAAATTGTCCTCCATTTGTTAATCCGTCAAAAGGGTGTTAAGTTTGGGGACAATTCAGTAATTTTACATTTAGGTCTTCTTCTCCACTTTACTCCACAGGATCTCTCTCTTGTATACCAGAGTGGCAGAGTGTCTGCCTCATATTTTAAGAATGTGATGAATTAGCTAGGAATGTAGTGAACTGAAGTGATAATGGTGAGCTTGGATTGAAACTGAAATGTGATTCATTACTGTTTGTTTTGTGTATGCTTACAACTGAAGGATGAAGTACATGAAGCTTATATAAGCAGCTGAGATAGCGAAACAGAAAGCAACAGAAACTATAACAGAAAGCAGTTATAACTGCTCAAGAAACAGAACTTGAAAGGTAAGCTCTTTAGGCCATTTTGTATCAGCTGCTTTGGTGACTTTATCACCCCTCCCCCCCCCCCCCCCCCCCCCCCCCC
>NC_044922.1:6203890-6267921 GCF_003576645.1 Ipomoea triloba | reverse complement strand
CCCCCCCCCCCCCCCCCGCGTAAGCTGGAGCATGAATGTCTTGAAGGCCCAGCTTAGAGTGGAATATATCAAATAATGGCTTAGGTAGGGTTTTGGTAAAGCCATCTGCAGTCTGCTTGTGAGAAGGAATGCCTAGAAGCTTGATTACCCCTTCATGAACCTTTTGGTTAACCACATGGCAGTCTATTTCAATGTGCTTAGTTCTTTCATGGAACACATGATTCTCCCCTATTGCAATGGCTGAATTGTTGTCACAGAATAGGGCAACAGGACTGCTGGTGCTTGCTTTCAAATCTGAGAGTAGGTACAGTAACCACTGAATTTCACATGTAGTGGAGGCTAGTGCCCTGTATTCTGCTTCTGCTGAAGATCTTGAAACAGTGGCTTGCTTTTTGGTTTTCCAAGATATGAGGGAATCACCAATATAAATGCAATAGCCTGTTATGGATTTCCTTGTTTCTGAGCATGTAGCCCAATCTGAATCAGAGAAGCCCTGGAGTTTGATAGGAGAATTAGAGGATTAGAACAACCCTTTACCAGGTGATCCTTTGAGATACCTTAATATTCTGTGAGCAGTAGTCAGGTGACTATCTCTAGGCTTGTCCACAAATTGACTTAATTGTTGGACAGCATAGGATATGTCAGGTCTTGTATTTGTGAGATATAAGAGTTTGCCAACTAATCTTCTAAACTCTTCAGGTCTGTCCAGTAAGTTACCTGTACTATTGGTGAGTTTCTGCCCTATAGTACAAGGTGTTTTGGCAGGCTTGGCATCCAAGAAGCCATGCTCTTGTAAGATCTCCAAAGTGTACTTCCTCTGACATAGGTTGATACCAGTGGGACTTCTGAAGGCTTCAATCCCTAAGAAGTAATTCAGTTGACCAAGATCCTTTATTTTGAAGGAACTGTCTAGCATCTGTTTCAGTTCCTTGATTTGAGCTTTATCTGTTCCAGCCACCAATATGTCATCCACATACACCAATAGAGCAAGAAAAGAGTTGTGAGGTTTTGGTGAATAGTGAGGGATCAGCTGTGGATTGTAAGAAACCATAGTTCTGTAAAGCCCTTGTCAGTTTGGCATTCCACTGTCTGCTGGCCTGCTTTAGACCATATAGAGATCTTAGGAGTTTGCACACTTGGTTAGGCTTGTCACTCTTGAAACCTGGAGGTAAAACCATGTACACCTCTTCCTCTAAGTCTCCATGTAAGAAAGCATTGTTAATGTCCAGCTGCTGAACATCCCAACCCTTAGCTACTGCCACAGCTAAGAATGTTTTGATGGTGGTCATCCTGGCAACAGGAGAAAATGTTTCAATGTAGTCCACTCCCATCTGTTGAGTGTAGCCTTTGGCAACTAGCCTAGCTTTGTACCTCTCCACTGAACCATCTGCCTTGTATTTTACCTTGTAAACCCATTTGCAACCAATTGGAGATTTTCCCATTGGTAGATCTGTCAAGGTCCAGGTATTGTTTTAGATCAAAGCTTCAATTTCAGACTGCATAGCTTTCTTCCAGGGCTCATATTGCACTGCTTCAGTGTAAGACTGTGGTTCCTTTGTACATGTAAGTGATGAAATAAGAGCTCTATGATTTGTTGGCAGGCTGTCATAGGAAATGAACTCTTCCATAGGGTGAGGAGAAGTTCTTGCTGTGTCCCTATCACTCATGAGGGACTGACAATAATAATCTTGAAACTTAGAGGGAACATTTCTTATTCTGACAGATCTTCTAGGTTGTGGTTGTTCAGTGTTAATCTGTGATGTATTGGAACTGTTGCTCACATCATCAAGTGCCTGACCATCTATCCCTTCACTGCTTAAATTCTGGTCACTGTAACTGTGATCATCATAACAAAATCTCTTCTACCATCACTGTCCATCACAGCTGGATGGTTGACAGATCCTTTTCTGGTCTCCAGATCTGGTTCTGTCTCCACAGATGTGGGAACCAAAGGAAGTGAGGGATTGATTATTCCAGCCTCATTGAAATCTGTTGTGGATTCAGACCTCTGATTTTTAAAAGGAAAGGCCTGCTCATAGAATTTGACATCTCTGGAGACAAAAACAGATTTGTTAGTGAGATCATACTATATATATCCTTTCATATTGGCTGGAATTCCCAAAAAAATGCACTTCCTTGCCCTTGGCTACATTTTATTCCTTCCTTGTGAGATAGTAGCACAAAAAACTAGACAACCAAAAGCCTTGAATTGATTATAGTCTACCTTGTTACCAGTTAATGTCTCAAAAGGAGAATGATCCCCATTCATATTAGTAGGTAGCCTGTTGATAAGGTAGACAGCATGTAGCACACAATGACCCCAAAACTTTTCAGATAACCTTGACTGAAATCTCAAAGCCCTTGCAATGTTCAAAATATGTTGGTGCTTCCTTTCAGCCACCCCATTCTGCTGGGGTGTGTAAGCACAAGATTTTTGATGGACTATCCCTTTCTCATTAAAGAAGGTGTTCATTAGGAATTCACTCCCATTGTCTGTTCTCACCTTTTTAATTTTTGCTGAAAATTGGGTTTCAATATAATTGTAGAAAGTCTGGAATATGAATTTGACATCTGATTTGTGTTTCATTAGATGATTTGTGTTTCATTAGATGTAACCATGTGAATCTGCTACAATCATCAACAATGGTTAAGAAGTAGTGTCCTCCTTTAAGAGAAGCTACAGAAAAGGGCCCCCAAACATCCATGTGTATTAATTCAAAACAATTTTCAGCTCTTGAAGTACTAAGTGGAAATGAAGATCTCTTATGCCTAGCAAGATGACAGACATCACATACAAAATCAGGATGTGTATTTTCATAACCAAGTTTTATTCCATTCAAAGAAGGTATTTTTGCAATGGGATAATGTCCTAATCTGATATGCCACATTTCCATTGTCAGACTATTACATTGATTACTAACAGTTTTCTTTGTGTCTTGAGTCCTCAACTGAACAGCAGGCACATTAATTCTCCCAGGAGGATTACTGATCAAGTATAGTCCATTCCTCTCTTTAGCAAAACCAACCACCTTCCCAAGGGGTCCCTGAATATCACAACAATCAGCTCCCAAAACTAGTTTACATCTTGACTGCTTTGTCAATCTGCTGACAGATATAATATTGAAAGCAAAGTTTGGAATGTACAACATATTTTGAAGGGATATGTTCTTGTCAAGTTTAATCTGTCCTATGCAGGTAACCCTAACTGATTCTCCATTAGGTAATCTGACAGATAGACCTTGCACACTGTGATAGGTTTTAAAGAATTCTAGGGAGCATGTGATATGGTTTGTGGCTCCTGAATCTAATATCCAAACACTGTGTATATCTAGAACAGAATTAACACAGAACTTAGAGTAGAAGGTACCTTCACTATGTTCCTCCATAGAGTCCTTGAATTCTGATGTGATTCCACAACTGGCAACTGTCATGGCAGTGTTGTTTGGAGCTTGATTCCCTTTGTTTTGGTTCTGCAAGATAGACACAAGCCTTTGAAATTGGTCAGCTGATAACCCTGTGTCACCCACTTGACTCACAGAGGCATTAGATGCTTGTTGCATATCCTGATTCTGTCTGTTTTTTTGACTTGTAGCCTGCAACCCATCCCGGGGGATATCCATGCTTCTTATAGCATTTCTCAATGGTGTGACCATTCATACCACAATATGTGCATTTTGGTATATTCTTCCCATTGTTACTGATAAACTTCATTCTATTTTTAAAGGTTGCTGCTGCCACAATAGACTGATCTTCTTCTGATTGCATTTGATTACTCTGGACAGCATTTACTTGAGTAAACTCATTGCATTTTTGAGTAATTGAGTTTCTGATCTTTCTCTCCACCTTTAATGCCATGTTCAAAACTCTTTCCATGTCAGGGATGGGATCCATGACAAGAACACCTGATTTAACAGCCTCATATTCCTCATTCAGACCATCCAAGAAACGGATTATTTGATCTTCTTCCCTTTCTTTCTGCATTCTTGTCATTAGAGTACATGAACACCTAGGTGTGCACTCACACAAGAGCAATGGTCTAAGGACATTTAATTGCTGCCATAGAGTATTGCTCTTGGTGAAATACTCATTAACAGTCAAGCTACCTTGAACATTCTTATAGATTTCATTTTGAATTTCAGATATCCTATGTGGATCGGCTTGAGAGTACCTCTTATGGAGAGCATTCCAGATTTCTGATGCCTTATCGAAGTACATGACACTGTCCGCAATGCTGGGGGTGATTGGCCTCAGAATCCACGAAGAGACAATGCGATTACATCTCCTCCAGGATACGTATTTCGGATCGGTTTCTCCAGGACTCGGAAAACTTCCATTAACGAAGCCAAACTTGTTCTTGACTTCCAGTGCGATCCTCATAGATCTGCTCCAGGAGGAATAGTTGATTTCGGTTAGTGGCGGTGACACCAGGCTCAAATTAGGGTTCTCTGTAGCGTGCAAGTACAGAGGATCATCAAACTCGTCGCTTCGTTGATTCTGATTCATCGATGCTTGCTGCGACGAAGTTCCGAACTGTTCGGCTTGATCTCCATCGTCATTTGCATCTGTTACTACTGCCGCAGCGTAACTCCGGTAGCGTCGCTCTGATACCATGACGAATTAGCTAGGAATGTAGTGAACTGAAGTGATAATTGTGAGCTTGGATTGAAACTGAAATGTGATTCATTACTGTTTGTTTTGTGTATGCTTACAGCTGAAGGATGAAGTACATGAAGCTTATATAAGCAGCTGAGATAGTAAAACAGAAAGCAACAGAAACTATAACTGAAAGCAGTTATAACTGCTCAAGAAACAGAACTTGAAAGGTAAGCTCTTTAGGCCACTTTGTATCAGCTGCTTTGGTCACTTTATCAGAATGCATTGGCAGGAAAGGAAATTAAAATTCCAATTAGCTAAACAGATTGCTCTTCCAATTAATGGAGTAGGAAGTGGGATCGAGGAGATCTCTTCAGAGATGAGCTGAGCTCTGTTCATCTAATGTGCATCCTCGTCTTTTGTCGGTTGGTTGAATAATCTAGTTGCTTGATTTAGCTTTCGATGGATGCGAGGGCAGAAGCGTGCTACTGAGGAATCAGGTGATGGTAGAGGGAGTACAAGTCAGATTTGCGAGGTGGTCGTCGGACTGGAGATGGTGGTGCGATTCGCCATTTCCCTTGGTTCCTAATTTATCGCTTCATTTGTTTAATCATTGCATGTTGAGGAGAATTTCTGAACCGATTGGTGAATTGATGGCGCTGGATAGCGACTGAGAATCGGAGAGGTTCTGGATAAATTCGTCGGAATTTAAATCCCCAATCGGTGAGAGAATTCTTTGGGATGACGTCTTCTCGGCTTCCGATAACCACGGCGATGATGCAAAAGGATTCCACCAAGCCACCACTAGACGGCGCAATCTATCCACTGACTCGGCACGTGATGAACTTCCTTGCTTTCCTCGTCGATTGCAGTGGCACTGTTTCTGAAATCATAGCAGACTGGCTGCCGTCGTCCCAATCTCCCTTACCGGAGTCGTACTTCTCGAGTAGGGCCAAGAGACCGGAAGAGAAGAGTGTGAATTGACTATATTGCCCTTGTATTAAACACCTGTTTGACAGCTTAACTAACAGAGGACAATTTTGAGCGATAACACAAAAGCTTGGGACTACTTTATGAGACCAAAGCCGTTTAGGACAAAATTCAGAAAAACCACTATAGTCAAGGACAATTTTGGGTATTAACTCATTTCATAGTGAGTTGTACGTCACATGGGCTATATTGCAAGTATTGCATGTCAAAGACTTGCTCAAACAATTGAGCTAAAGTCAACTTCATATTTTATCAAACATTAACTGTACCATCTTTTAATTATTATTTTATGAAGTAAAATGGAATTTACATCATGTGATGGTTTGCATTTATGTGAATTTTTTTAGACAAAGTAGTACAGTGTCATAATTTTTCCTATAAATTATGTAGTGGAAATACATACGATCTATTGTGGGTGGATAATAAATATATATAGCATGTGATTGTTGGACGAGGTTTCATAAGTTTCATCGGGATTGATTAATATAATATTGTTTAATTTAAATGTAACAACCATGCATCTTTTGGCATCTTCATCAACTTCATTCATTGTTTATTAATATTCTTTTATTATTTATGTTTTTAAAATTGTATCCAATAAATTAGTCCTGAAGATTTGACCAACTTGTTATATTAAATTCGTGAATCGTGGGGAGCTAAGTTCAGTATTATATTATCTAACATAAACTAAAGTAAACGTAAATACAAGGAACCTGACCTCGTAAGCGGAAGCTTTAGGATCATCCGAATACCTCTAGCCATAGTTGTTGAATTGCTGATAGTAAACATGCATAATAGTGTTATATTTTGACTATCACTTTATCCTGAATACTAGATGGTGTGTATTCTGAATACAGGAACAGTGG
This sequence comes from Ipomoea triloba, assembly GCF_003576645.1. Taxonomy (NCBI): domain Eukaryota; kingdom Viridiplantae; phylum Streptophyta; class Magnoliopsida; order Solanales; family Convolvulaceae; genus Ipomoea; species Ipomoea triloba. The sequence continues at coordinate 6,261,472 of NC_044922.1, read as the reverse complement.
GAGGACTATATTGCTTAAAGCCTACATGCCATCAATATAGACAGATATTCAGTTAGCTAAACTGAATATCCTGAGTTGCCTAACTGATCGACTAAATCACTAATTGAGTTAATCACCTACTTGCACCACAACTACATAATAATATAATATTATATACGTGGGAATAAACTTACATTCTCCCACTTGGTGCTGGCACAACCTTCACTAAAGAACAAAATACACGAACCATAGTAATATGTCCTCTGCTCAAGAGAGTAATATCTTCTATGATCACATGCATTCAAGTTCTCTAACTTAGGTTAATTTATGAACAAACCCTACGTTTATTCTCAGTCCCTTAATAGATGTTTCTCAAATAAAATGTATATGCTCAATTGAAAAAAGAAATCATCCAAATTTGCATGAGAAAATATGCACAGTGTATGATCCCTAAAATCTTTAAAAGCATGCCTGAAGTAGGAATCTCTTAGCATAATGCTAAGTATATTCTTTGATTAGTTTATAACTCTAACAATATCTCCAATATGGCTAAGAGTTTAGAGTTGACACGTCTGTCACTCCCACTCATCAAAATAACCAAAAGATATCTTTGTCACAGAAACATTATGAGTCTTAAGTTTGAACTCTTAAACATACACCATAACTTCCCAAATAATCTCAAGGTCCACCTCAAAATAAACTAGACATTATGAGTTTATGTCTTGCAAAATTGTTTTGAGCCTTCACAAACCAAAACAGTCCAGGATCAATTTTGAAGAAACTAAAGACTATATTAATTGCTAAAGAATTTATTAATTGGCAGTGCACCACAAGTTAAATGTTTTTATTTTAATAAACCCATTAGTATTGTTACAACATTTTCATAAATATGTTATACAACCAAATGTCAATTTAAACTTATGAGTTTATGTGAACAAATACAAGCTTTAATACTTGTGGAATCTTTTGAACTTATTGTTTGACATACAATCTAATTAGAGATTACAATCCAATCCAATATTAATAATGAAATTGATTGCATGTGCTTGATGGGAAAAAAATATTCTCAAAGATTCGATCAAATAATATTATCATCACGTCACTGTCACCATTTGAAGGTTCACACTCAGCTAGGTAGTAATTAAAGTTGAACCATCACCATGAGAAGGTTGGCCACTTAATATTAGAAATTATTTACCATTTGAAACAATTTTACTATGAGTTATATGGTTAAAGTTTAACAATTAAAAATAATGTGTACTAATAAACATTTTAATATCTAAGTAATTATTATTAGATATGACAAATAAAATCTAAATTAAATAGTAATTGCCCCACAATGAACAATCATACTATATTATCGCAATTATTATGGTTCATAGATAGATAATTCGAAGCATTGGGAGGTAGCTGTAGTGTCATTAGACTAAATTAAAAATGAAAAATGTTGTTTCTCCATTTTGAATTTATTTCTTAATATTCACTTTTAGCTTTGAATAAAACTCTATTATATATTTTTTGGGGTTAATGGCTCGTGAATTGGCTTATCTTCTTAATTACCATGAGTTAAAATAGGATTTTAATTCGTAATCAAATACAAAAATAATAATAACACAAGGAGGTGAATATTAAAATATAAATTAAGGAGGGGCATGTATCATCACTCATTAAAAATAATTTAAAAGAACTGCGAGAATAATTGAATAAAAATTTAAAACGTGGGTGACATTATTATTATTATTATTGTTGTTGTTGTTGTTGTTGTTGTTGTTGTTGTTAATTTTATTGTGCAACTTCTAACACTACAATTAAACACCACCGTTTTCACTGAGCTTTACGCAACAAATCAGCATAATGTTTATTACTACCTAAAACGACACCGTTTTTACTGGGCGGGAAACTTTTCTTATTTTTAATTACCAAAATGTTGTGGCTTTATTATAGTAAAGGATTAGATTTCTCAACTTAATTATGTTTCAAACTAATATATCTCTCAGCAAACATTATCATTAATTGACTATTGTTTCCTTTATTTTCATTTAGAATCACAACTAATATACAACACTTAAAGCAACTTGAATTGATATATTTAGGGTGTATTTGAAAATCTGAAAAATGATTTTTAGAAATAATTTTTTCAGTTTCCCGTGTCTGGAAAATGTGAGTCAAATTAAAATGACTTCTCCTCTTTGTCGGGAAGTCGTTTTTCAATTTCCACACCACCGCCATCACTACCACTATCACCACTACCACCGCCACCACTACTACAACCACTGTCACCACACCACCCTCACTAGCCATTGTTTTGGCAACTAACGACTGATTGACGGAATAGTGGCTAGAGGACTCAATTGACAAAATTTAAAATAATTGGAAGGTCAATTTGATCAAATTAAAAATTAAGGACTAAATTGACAGTTGCAAAACAATTGAGGGATCAAAACAATGATTTTTATATTATTATTATTATTATTATTATTATTATTATTATTATTATTTGGGTGTAGCGCAGGGTTTCCACCGTCGAACAATGTCTAGGATTATAGGCACATCTATTGGGTGGGACAACGGATTATTATTATTATTATTATTATTATTATTATTATTATTATTATTATTATTATTATTATAAATGTTGTTATATTCTAAACGAAACAATTAAAATGTTTAATTACACAATTCTACTCATTTTTAGGGAAAAGTGAACCAAACACAACAACACAATTTTCTGAAATGCAACCAAACACTGCTGTCATGGCTGGCGTCGCCTTCCTTTGTCTTATTCCACATGCATTGCAAAGCGATTAAATCACCACCAAAATGGCATTATTGGTGTGGTTTGAAGCTGCACTGCCTTTGGGGATTATCATCCACATGCTATGCGTTGCCGGAAATATTCAGTACTTCGTCCACAAGGCATATCATGGTCAGCCGAAGCATATATATCGGAAACTACGTTTGGGACATAGCTATTCTTGGTTACTTATTTTGCTTTCAAAGATGGTGAAGATGTTGATGCTACTTTTTATCAGGAAACAATGTTAGAAAGATGTTTCAGATTATGGTCAAAATTTCACTAGATTTTCTGTTTAAAAAAATAATAAATAAATAAATTAGATCTCGACAAGACAAAACTATTTTGATTATAATCTATACTACTAATAAAAACAAAATTCTCAATTTTAATTCTCTCAAAACACTCCAATACAATTAAAGTTTGAAAAATATTGTTAAATATGGTAATAATACTTGTAATACAATTCATATTCGTACTACAATTATACATTAAAATATGGTAATATAATTCCTAATAAAATATATTCTTCCCTACTTTCCTATTCATATTACAATTCTAGATTAAAATTATTAATCGTAATAATATAGTACATATATTTCCTGCAACGTACTCTATACTATTATAAAAACAAAATCCTCAATTTTAACTTCGCGCCCAAAACACTCATATCTACTATACTAATAAGAGCTAAAGAGATCTACTATACTAATAAGAGCCAAAGAGAGTTAGGCCTAAAATGGGTAGAAAAAATGGCGGTCAAATTATTTAATCAAATGAATGGTTCAGATTGTTTAGATTTATATTTTTCCTTGGGATTTTCTAATTTATCCTTAATTATATGATTATCCGTTATGTTTTCCGTTAAATATTCTCTTCTCCGTTAATATTGCGTTAATTTTTAACTTATCCATTAATTTTTATAAGAAAGGTTTTAGGTTCGAACTTGATCCCAATCAAATTTGGCACAATTAAGTTTCTTACTCTATTTTATTCTTATTAAATAAATTAGTAGCTACAACAAAAAATGATGCATATGTATTTCTTTAATTTAGAATTATGTGTCTACAATGTCTTTATTTGAAAAAATTATTCACTATCAAAAAATTAAATAAAATAAGAGAAATAATTTCATTAGTTATATTGTCTTTATTTTCTCTCATGCAAAGATTCTTTACTTTCAAATTTATCAATTGATATTCATTACATTGTCCATTATCTTATTTTTACAATATCTTGTAATTAAATATCAAAGTTATAATACAAAAATGTTATATATTTATTTACCAAGTATTTTATAATACCATGAAAAAAAATTTTAAAAAAATAATTTGAAGCTAATTATATTAACTACTTGGGGATTGGTTGACAAAGAGAGTATTCAAATAACCCAACAAATTGAAGCGGGATCACTCTATTCTTTACTCTTATTGAATTAAATAAATTAGTAGTTACAACAAAAAAATGATACATGTCGATTTCTTTAATTTAGAATTATGTGTCTACAATGCCTTTATTTAAAAAAATATTCATTATCAATAAACTAAATAAGAAAAATAATTTCATTAGTTATATTGTCTTTATTTTCCCTAATGCAAAGATTTTGTACATTCAAATTCATCAATTAATATTCATTACGACTAATTTCTCCTAGTGAAGAAATCTACCTCATGACAAACCCAGTTTATATCTAAGAGAACACACTGCAAGATACAATGAATTTTGTTACCGGGCTACACAACTTCATCTTTTAAATTCATTGTAAGATGTATTGTCATTAGGATACATTAAAAATGAAATCTCCTTATTAATTCTCTTACTTTTGATTTCTTCATCATCAAGTGAACCCATGTAAAACGTGAGTAGTCATCAACTAAAGTTAGAAAGTAGTATCGTTCCCCTTTCATGGAGTAAATGGGAAAAGGCCCCCATATATCTGCATGTATCAATTCAAAGCAAGCATATGAAGACGTAGTGCTTAAAGGAAATGAAGAACGCCTATGCTTGGCTAAATGACACACATCACACGCTTTATTCACAACAGATAGAGGTGGAATGTCTTTGAACAAATGCAATTTATTCATTGGAAAATGTCCTAGGCGTTGATGCCAAATTTCAATTTTATTACATTGCATAACCAAACTTTTGTGAAAACCACTAGATTCCCTTGGAGGCTGCATCAAGATGTAGAGCCCTTTCTCATGCTTAGCTAAACCAACCGTCATCCCAAGCGGTTCCTGAATTAGACACTGTCCAGAAGAAAATATCAGATTATATGAGGTATCTTGGAGCAGTTTGCTTACTGATATTATGTTGAATTGGAAAGAGGGGATATGCATAACGTCTTTTAACCACAAATTCCTTGTGTCTACTAAACTCCACCCAAAATCAATTCCTTGTGTATTTTTGGGGTATTCTTTGAGTCAGTCGGCTTACAAGTGTTTGGACCCACAATCCGGTCGTATCTATTTGTCCCGACACGTTCGATTTGTGGATGGGGTTTTTCCTTTTCTTGAGTCGGGGCTGTCTAGGGGGTCGGTGCCTACTATTTCAGCCTCAACTTCTATTCCCCTTCATTGCCTCCAGTTTTGCTAGTCCTTACTCCGTCTGAACCGATTGTTTCACCATCTGGTTCGGATGATATCTCTAATTCTTCTAGGTCTGTTCCTGCAGTCCCTGAATCTAATCATACTCCCTCTTCCTCTCCCACTCCTAATCTCTCCCGAACCATCTCTAGCCCCACTGTGTCGGAGTCCAGTTCAGCTGAACAGCCAGATGCCTCCGTTCTCGTTCCTTCAGTATCCCCAGCCACTGCCCCTGATTTACCGGCTGCTTCTGGCCGACCAGCACGGATACGGAAACCGAATTCCCGATACTATGGTGACCAATTTGTGAATATAACCACTGTCCATTCCATGCCACGGGCTCTTGAGCCTCGTACGGTTACTCAGGCTATGCATGATGACAGGTGGAGGCAGGCTATGTGTGATGAATTTGATGCTTTACTAGATTGGGGACGTGGGAGTTGCTACCACGTGCGAGTCATCGTCCGATTCACTGCAAATGGATATTCCGGGTTATGAGGCGAGCTGATGGCTTAGTAGAGCGATTCAAGGCACGTTTGGTAGCCAAAGGTTTTTTGCAAAAAGAAGGGCGTGATTATTTTGAGACTTTTAGTCCGGTTGTTAAGCAGGTTACTGTTCGTATTGTATTGACTATTGAGTTATCCAGTGGTTGGTATGTTTGTCAATTAGACATAAATAATGCCTTTTTGAATGGTTTGTTGTCTGAACAGGTTTATATGGAGCAGCCTGCAGGCTTTATTGATTCTCGCTTTCCTGATCACGTATGTCGTCTTAAGAAGGCTATATATGGTCTCAAACAAGTGCCTCGGACTTGGTACTTGGCGTTGTCTGCTTTTCTATTGGAGTGTGGTTGTGTTCGGTCTGTGGCTGACACGTCATTATTTGTTTACCGTTTGGGTCATGTTGTTATGTTCTTTCTAGTATATGTTGATGACATTGTCATCACGGGTAATGACAATGCTTTTCTTGGTGGATTTATTCGCAAGCTTTCTGATAGGTTTGCTTTGACAGATATGGGTGCCTTACATCATTTCTTAGGAATGCAGGTCATTTCTACGCCCAATGGTTTTTTTCTAAGCCAGTCTCAATATATTGTTGATGTTCTTGAGCAGTTCCAGATGACGGGGGCGAAGGACGTAGCTACCCCTATGGAACCTGCCGCTAGTGGTCTGGTTGCTAATGACTCCACGGTTGATGGTGGTCTATATCGTAGAGCGGTTGGTGTCCTACAGTATTTGGGTTTCACTCGGCCGGACATTGTGTTTGCTGTTAATCGCCTATCTCAATTCATGCATTCTCCTGCTATTCACCATTGGCAGGCGGTAAAGAGGATTTTTCGGTATTTGAAGGGGACCTTGCATTTTGGGTTGTTCCTTAGGCGTGGTGTGCCGTTGAGTCTGTCTATTTACTCCGACTCTGACTGGGGTAGTCTTGACAGCGGTGGGCGTTCCACTACTACGTATGTTGTTTTCTTGGGGGCGAATGTGGTGTCCTGGAAATCTGCTCGTCAACAGTCTGTTTCTCGCTCCTCTACTGAGGCGGAATTTCGTGCTATTGCTAATGCCGCGACTGAGGGTATTTGGATTGAAAGTCTTCTTCGTGAGCTCGGTGTTCGCTTGCTTCAGCCACCTACTTTGTTTGCTGGCAATATGAGTGTTGTTTATGTTTGTAAACATCCGGTGTTTCATTCTCGCATGAAACATGTTGCCCTTGACTACTTCTTTGTTCGTGAGCGTGTTGAGGGTGGTTCCTTGCGGGTTCAGCATATTCGCTCATCTGATCAAGTGGCGGACTTACTTACGAAGCCTCTCTCTCGTCGTTCGTTTCTGGCTTTTCGTTCCAAGATTGGCGTCATTGATGGTGCCGCCATCTTGTGGGGGCGTGTTACAGATTAAATCTATACATAGGCTTAGTCTGTTTGGTTAGCCTTTATTTTCTGCATTTACGGTTGTACTGATATCCCTTACTTTGGGGTATCCTTCTGTATTTATATTCATGCTTCTTTAATGGTAAGGTGTGAGTTCATACATCGATATTATAATATAGTAGCTCGAGTATTTGAGACGGAGAATCGGAGGGTCATGAGGTCTTAAGTTGGTGTTCTAGGGGGTAAATGCTTCCAAAAGGCCCCCTCTTCACCTTTGCAATAAATGCTCTATTTATAGGGGATGGAGGGTAACACATGTCGGGTGTCCGGCATGCCCGATTGCCAACCACGTGTTCTACATGCATTGGGAAAATTGGCAGCCGTATAAATTAATACACGTGGGTCTCGATTCCTGACATGCCCATCTTGGTCGAAATGCCCGATCCAAGCCTCGAGGTCAGGACTGAGCAGACATTCAATGACAAACTCATAATACTCTTGTTAGGTCAGATCAAGACTCTTATCTCATTAGCTTCATTTTCTTAGCTAGGTAATATAATATCCCGCATTACATTTTAAGCAAAAACTTGTATGAGACTATGTCACGTATCATTGCTCGTGAGACGGGTTGGGTCAAGATAAAATGTAATACTTATACTAACAAATGTAATACTAAATCATGAATAAACTGTTTCTTACTTATTTCAGAAAACGTAATACTTTTGAAAGGAATCAAATTAGAACTGGAATAGTTCAGATACATACTCGACCAAATGTTTAAAAGAAGATGAAAACCACTCATTCACACAGGAATTCAGATTGAAGCACACCACCCTGCAGCTGGAGCTCCACATATGAATACCATTATCGCACAAATACATGCATGCCAGCCTTTATTTTAATAAGAGAAGAAAAGAAAAACAAATTAAAGAAAGTGCCACAAAGATAAAGATATATAGTGATAAGAAGCGCGCCTTAGATCGGAGGAGCCATGCATACATCTGAAAATGCTATTGGATATGATACTCCTGCACCAATATAAGACAATAATAATAATCGCAAACAACAATATAATAATAAAAATAATAATAATAATAATAATAGCTTTAATTTAGAGAACATTAAAAGTAACAAAATAAATGACTGACCTTTTTGTTAATGCGCAATATAATGTATCATCTATCAGTGTTGACCTGAGTGATTAGGAGGATAGACGGAGAGCTCAAGTAGCCCATGCTCTGGAGGTTTTAAGTTTTGTATGTTTCTTGCAGAAGTAGCAGCATTTTTGTTGGTACAAAACAACTCCATAAACTTAAGGCCTTTCACATCCTTGAGGGCAAGTGGGACTGCATTAAGGTTTGTACAATGTAAGAGGTAAAGCTTTTTCAGTGCTGGAAAGCTAGTCTCCTTACAAGTCCAGTAAGCCAAGTCCGTTCTCCCAATGCGCAAGAACTGGAGACTCTTGAAAACAGTGTTGTTTAGTTCCCAAGAGTCCCCCTTCACCGCGAATTCCTCCAACTTTAGGACCTCCAGCCCATCCAGGGATCCCAATATGCAAATGTCATTCCACTCAAAGGATGTGTTGGATAAAGTCAGCTTCCTTAAGTTGCTCGGTAATTTGTCGGCCCGAGGAAAGTTCCTTAATATGCTACCCTGACCATTGGCAGTTTCGTGAACAAGCTTCAGATTCTGCAGTTTATGCAGCTGGTTTCCAATATTGTCAAACAAGCAAATTCCTCCCTTCTTCTCCAAAAGCTCTTCTAAATTCCCACGAACCCCCAATTTCAAAAGGTTGGGCATCTTGTCAAAGATAGCTTCTGTGCAGCTCTTAGGTGAAATGGAGGAAAGAGTTTGTAAGTCTTCACACTTGTCTCTGCAATTTTCGGGAGTAGGGAATTCGAAAGAAGCATTGGCTAAAAGATGCCTTAGTTTTGTCAACTTCCATATCTCAGCCTTAACTTCAACACTACTTTGGGAGGTATTGAATACAAGAGTTTGGGTATTCCAAAGGTTGGTGAATGGTTTTGGAAAGATTTTGAGGTCAGTTGTGACAGCCAAGTAGCGCAGGTGATATAGCTGATAAAACTCTTTTGGCAATATATCAAATTTGAGGTCTTCCACATCAAACACTTTTAGGAGGGGGTAGGATTTTGGGATAGTTGCCAAGTGCTGTTTTGGAACTTCATACTTGGTAGATGTTAAAAGAGAGCGGATATGCTCACCAGATGGCTTGCTCTCTGAATCTATGAAGCTTTGAAGGTTGGTACGGATACACAAGCGACGATAATTCTCATTTCCATCTATTTTTGCCCCATCAATCTCATGGAAGAGATTATTCTTAGTAGCTTCAGATTTGCAAAACTCGTGCAATGTGTCATGAAGACGACAAGATTTTATTTCACCATCAGCTCTCTTCTTAACTACCATCAACAGATTCCTATTCACAAAATCCTGCAAATATGTTTCAGCAGTGCCCTCCATGTTCTTGGATGAAGGAATAAACCCTTCTGCAATCCACAAGCAAATCAATTTACAAACTGGAATTTCATGTCCCATTGGAAATGCTGCAAGATATAGGAAGCATTCTTTTGTGTGGTTTGGCAACTGATTGTAACTCAGCGATACCAGTTCATTGTAGCTCTGGTTTTCCCGATTGATTAATGGAAACGGATCTTCAGCCACCTCTTTCCACTTTGCAGCCGTGCTGTTTTTATCAAGGACACCAGCAATCACCACTACTGCTAGTGGTAACCCATTGCATTTCTTTGCAATGCTTCTCCCAGTGGATATAAGATGTTGAGGACAAGTTTCTGTGCGGAAAACTTTCTTTTGTAATAACACCCAACTTTCCTCATGCTCTAAAAATTTTAATTCGTGTGGAGCATTTTTAGAATCAACATGATTAGCCACTTCAAGGTTACGCGTTGTTACCAATATTCTACTGCCTTTCTGGTTGTTGGGAAAAGCAATTTTCAAATAATCCCAATCTGTTTTCTTCCATACATCATCCACAACAATGAAATACATCCCATCCCTCAAAAATTCCTTGATTCTTTGGGCTAACTGCTCCTCGCTCATATCTTTGTAAGCACTGGTTTCCTTGGTAAATTTACTTATAATGTCCATGAATATTCGTCTCCTATTCATGTTTCTAGATACGTGAATCCAAAGACGAGTGAAACTATCGTAATGAAGTTCGCGATCATTGAATACCATATTGGTTAATGTGGTTTTGCCCAATCCAGCCATTCCAACAATTGAAATGACCGCTGTATCTTTTAACTTTTCAGTAAGACGATTTTTTATAGTCTTAGCCTCTTCATCAAATCCTATCACTTCATCCTCCTCCACCACTGGAGCCTTTTAGCAATTTCAGGAAAAATGAGGTGAGGGAACTAACATCACTTCAATCAAATTAACTCACAGGCAATTTAGTATATACCCTATATTGTTGTAGTTGTTATTGTTGTTGTTGTTATTGTTATTGTTATTAATCATAAAAGGTGTGATTATTACGAATATCAATCAGGCAGCCTACTAAGTATCAAGCTAGTCCTGTTGGGTTGTCAGGTTTATTTATTCAGACTTTTCATTTTTTTTGGTCGGGTTTTAAATCCTTAGCTCTAATGATAGGGATGTCAATCTTAGCTCGAAATCAATGAGCTGACCCGATAAAGTTGAAACCAGTAAGCCTGATTTCCCAAAATTTAGTGGGCTAACTTGATAGTTCAAACTACTTAAGACTTTTCTTTGTTTCACAAAGGATGTGGAACAAAATATATAGAGAACTTATACATAAGCCCATCTTTAGTAATTTTTATTAAATTTATAAATAAAATTTTGATAAATTTATTACAAAATAAAAATATTTTGTATTAAAATAAAAAAAAAACTTATTATAATTATTACATTAGAGATAGTATAAATATATCAATTATTTTTAGTTAGAATTCAGAAATTGAGGTTTATAGATTGAATGATGTATAAGTTTATACCCCTCTATCACATTTTATTTGTCATGTTTATTTAGTATTTGTGAGCATAAATATAATATGTGCAGTCCAACTATCAGTTTAGGCTTTTAGTTGAGATGGAGCACATGTTTTAATTGTATTTAGTATTTATTAGTCAAACCAACTCTTTCTTATTTGTTTATTTTTGCTAGTATTTTTTAAAATTTATTTATTTTTGTTTAATAGTACTTTTAATTTAGTTTCTAAATATATAAACTTTATATACTAATACTAAACATAACATTATGAAAAATTGAATTAAAAAAAAAAAAAAAAAACTTCAGTCAAATCTTGTTAACTGAACCCAACACAAAAAATAAGACGGATGAAATATTTATTAGTGTAATGCACTAATTTATTAAAATTAAAAGTTCAGAATGTTAATTAAAAAACGGGAGTAAATTTTTTAGAGTACATAGAAGTATTTTTCTATAACAATTGAGTAATTGTCTATAATATCAGCTTGTTAGTATATTTATTACTTTATTTAATATTATTAACATTAACTGGAATAAAATATCTTAAAACATTTTTTTATATAAATATAAGATCTTTATACCCAAAATGCTTGTCCTTTTCTGAAATTGTTATAAATTAATTAATTAATATTAATAAATAATGTTATATACATGCTTCATTGCTTCAAATATATATATATACCATACGCGGATACTAGTAGTGTTGTAAGGTTTGGGTTATAGGTTCTCTTTTTGCTGTTTAAGGTATAGCATATATAATTTATATTTAAAATTTAGCTTTTTATTAATTTTGTAAAAATTCATTCAGGTTTGGATATTTATTGTTACATATTATATATTTATGTGTTCAAGTTTGTAAAGTGAAGTTTACAATAATTATGAAAATATCATCGCGTTTAAAAAAAATTGATCTAATCCGTCCAATTTTTACAAATATAAAGTTAAGATTGATTTTTAGTTTTCTTCTAGTGTGTTCTCATGGGCCTAGAAGCTTTTATACATATAGTGGCATTTTCAAAATTAAAAGTCCACGAACGTTAAAAAAAAAAAAAATTAATTAGATTTTATTTTCTAATTTGATCTGACTAGGATCATGTTTTGGTAAAATAGTTACCTTATCAGTCAACTTTAATTTATTTGATCACTGTTTGACTTGTTTAAAAAATCAATATAAATTTTTGGTTAATCAACTTTTTATACTCAAAATGCTAAAATTTAAAAAGCTGCTCAAAACAACTTTTTTCAATTAACTTTTTTAGAAAAGAAATTATACCAAACAACTGTTAGCTAACAATTAATTTACCAAACATTTTTTACCATCAGTTAATGTTATCAACTAGTCAACTCTGACCCAATCTATTAACAACCATTAACCAAACTAAGTCACATGTGTATTCCAACTTTCTAACCACAAGAACAAAGTATGTATTCTAAAGTTAATGCTTCAAATTAAATATAGGACATAGATAGATACCTGGAGAACCGCGGGCTGAGGATTATTTGGCGAACCGTCTTGGAGTCTCTTGAGGGAATGGGCATGATCTAGACGGATTCTCTCCGCCCTTTTCTTAATGCTCTCAATCTCCTTGGCAGCATCATTAACCTTGGTATAATAAATTACTTTTTCCGCCCATCTCTTGAGGACCGGTCTGGCTCTGTGGTTCCTTCGCTCAACAAGGTATTTATCAATCGCATCTTCAGCATCGGTTACCACTTTCTGAATCTTCTGCACCACGTCTCTCAGCACCGCGTTGGCGTTACAGCTCTCGTTCTTGGATGCTTCAGTGAGATATGCCTTGAAAAACCTGAGTTCGCTCAGTAGATCTTCCACCTGATCCTTTATCCCAAGAATCAGGCTCGCGTTTTCTTCCACAGTTTGTGCTACTTTGCTTATCAGCAAGTCCACAACTGCGTCCATGGCTCACTAGCTACTCTCTTCTCGATCTTCTCAGGGAATTTATGGGAGAATTAAAACAGCTTTCTTGCTTTCTTTCAGTCTGGCCTTCTTGGGTTTTCAACTCCTTTAATTTGATGTCATCTGTATATACAGCAACTAACAAGCTAAGTGATAATGTCTGGATCTGGTAAAGCTACTTTAGTTAAATTACTTGACCGGTTCAAGTCTTTGATAATGCATATCTAAACATATAATAAAAACATAATAAGTCTCAATTAAAGTTATATCCCTCATTTATGTCCATATCTTTAGTGCTAATCATTTTGTACATTGTATTTTTAGAGTTGTACTATACAATTTTTTGGACAAAAATACCCTTACCGTTATAACTTCCGTTATCTTTTCCATTAACTTTACAATGCACATGCATCTACCATAACTTTTCTTAGATTATTTAATGATAATAACATTTGTAGACATTATATATTGGATTAATATAATAAATAATTTTTTTATTTAGATTTTAATTAGTAACAATTTGTAAGTTATTTTTTAAAATATAAATATTGGGCATACGTTTTTGCGCATCGCGCACAGAAAAGACTAGTATGTATATATGTATATATATATATATATATATATATATATATATAGAGGGGGCAAATACTAATTTTGTCCCATGACTATTAGCAAAATGACAATTTTAGTCGACATATTTAATTTATACTAATTTTAGTCCCACGACTATTATTTTAGTACCAATTTTGATCCCACAACTACTGCTTTAGTACCAAAATTCATCAGATCGGTCACTCATCCGTTTAAAACGTGCTAAAATCTAAAATTTCTAAAGGTATTTTTGTCTTTTTCAACTCAATATCTCAATTTCAACATGAATAAACAAATTTAAGCCCTATGATCAATCATAATTCACAGTTCTCCTCTTCAAATTAAGGTAAAATGAGGAGGAAAACTGCGAATTTTGATCGATCTAAGGACTTAAATCTATTTATTCATGCTCAAATTGAGATATTAAGTTGCAAGTGACGAAAATACTCTTAATAATTTTAGATTTTTGCACGTTTTAAATATATGGATGACCGGCGCGATGAATTTTGACACTAGAACAATAATCGTGGATGAAAATTGTTAATAAAATTATAGTCGTGGGACCAAAATTGGTATTTGCTATATATATGTGTGTGTGTGCGCGCACAAATGTGGTGCGGTATGTACCACTAGTGTTAACAAAATACACCACTAGTGTTAGGAAAATGCACAACAATGAAAATATAAAAAAAAAAAAAAAAAAAAAAAAAAAAACAAACAAACAAACAAAGAAACCAAAAAAAAAAACAAGAAAAAAAAAAAAAAAAAAAAAAAAAAAAACAAACAAACAAACAAAGAAACCAAAAAAAAAAACAAGAAAAAAAAAAAAAAAAAAAAAAAAAAAAACAAACAAACAAACAAAGAAACCAAAAAAAAAAACAAGAAAAAAAAAAAAAAAAAAAAAAAAAAAAACAAACAAACAAACAAAGAAACCAAAAAAAAAAACAAGAAAAAAAAAAAAAAAAAAAAAAAAAAAAACAAACAAACAAACAAAGAAACCAAAAAAAAAAACAAGAAAAAAAAAAAAAAAAAAAAAAAAAAAAACAAACAAACAAACAAAGAAACCAAAAAAAAAAACAAGAAAAAAAAAAAAAAAAAAAAAAAAAAAAACAACAACAACAACAACACACAACTCACCCAACATAATGTACCATAACTCCCATGTCCCTAATTGTGCATTTTCGAACACTATGTAGTGTATATTTGCATACCTAGTGGTTTGTTTTTTTGGTGATGCGTACCTAATGATGCATATTTGTGTTGTGCATTTTCTAACATTAAGTGATGTATATTTGTATACATAGTGGTGTGGTCGCACTGACCGCACGTTAAGGCGCGGCCACACCTAAACTACTTTACTATATATATGTATGTATGTATGTATGTATGTATGTATGCACTCTGGTGGACATGTTATCGGGTGAAAAATGGGGTCATATATGAGTCGTTGATCAAAATCTATATCAACGGCTCGAATTAATGAAAATAAAAAAAAATAAAAAAAACGTGCGTCTTCTATTAATGCATCCATCTTCTTCAGCTTTACTCCACAAAGATAACAACTCAACTATACTATTTGTTATTATATTGTTATCATACTTTTTTTTACCAAAATAAGCATCAAAGTCGTTTGGGAATATAAATTAAATTATCAGAGCATTGCTATAACCGGATTACGTTTAGGTTGATATTCTAAAGGTGAAAGTGGATAGGGATATGATTTTATTTATTTATTTGTTTTTTTTTTACTCGAAAAATTTGTGAAGCTTTGATTGTTTGGGTCCAAATTGAATGAATAATTAATTAGGGATTTAGGGACATATGTAAACTGTAAAAATGACGCACCTTAAAAAAAGAAAGGAGCGAAGGAAAACAAAGCACATTAAGAATGAAAACCACACACTTAAAGTTTTAGACCGACGTACTTAAGTTTTAACAGCTGACACACCTTAAATACATAACACAAAAATCACGCACATTAAGAAGGAAAATCACGCACATCAAATTTGACCAGATGCAAAAAAAAAAAAAAAAAAAAAAAACCTAAATTATCACCGTATTTTTTAATTAAATTTTTATTAATCTTGGACATTGATCTTGACAAGGTCAATGACTCTCATCTTACCCGCAATCGCACCTCAAATAGCCAACCGCATGGAACCATCCTGGATACTAGTGTCCCATAAAAAGGAAGACTTGGTGAATTTCATCGTTGACTCAATAATTGAGGTAAAATACATTTGCTTTATTTCTTGAGTCTTGAGGTAAACGACAAAATGGAAATCGTCGATATTATATTAAATGGGCCCGCCACTCGACAGTCTGCAGCACTAGGAATAATTGAATAAATGATTTTTTTTTTTTTGGAAACCAGGAATAAATGAATAAATGAATAATGCTTGACTAATTATTAATGGGAAAAAGTGTTGGAATAAGGTTTAAATTAGCCACTTAACGTAACCTGAAAGTATAATTAGGTCACTAAACAAAAAAAATGTGCAATTAGGCCACTAAACACTCTAAATGCTTGCAATTTCACCTAATAGCAGGTTACCTTCCATTTCATCGGGTTGTTGCTTACATGGATGGTGAATTGACATTTTAAAATATTTTTTAATAATAAATTTTAAAAATAAAAATTAAAAATTAATTAAAAAGTAATATTAAAAATAAATATTTTTTTATTTTTATTTTTTATTTTTAATATTCATTAAATAATAAACTTTAAAAATAAAATTAATTAAAAATATTAAAATATTAATATTAAAAAAATAAAAAAAATTAATATTTAAAAATATTTTAAAAATTATTTTTTTTTAATTTTTATATTTATTATTAAATAATTATTTTAAAATGTCAACTCACCATCCATGTAAGCAATCAACCTGATGAAATGGAAGGTAACCTGCTATCAGGTGAAATTGCATGCATTTGGAGTGTTCAGTGGTCTAATTGCACATTTTTTTCGTTCAGTTGCCTGATTGCACTTTCAGGTTACGTTCAGTGGCCAATTTGAACCTTATTCCAAAAGTGTTAAATAAGAAAAACGATGGATTTACTTTTATAAATTTTATTGTGAAAATAAAATTACATATTGTGAAAACCCTAATGCTGCCTCCCTTTTCTCTCTAAAACAAAAAGCTTTTCTCTGCTGCTCAACTTCGGCTTCCACCGCCGGCCTCCGGCCGGAACTCTAATGGAGCTTTGAACCGGCGGTTTTGGTCACCTTCTACGTTTACTCTTGCTCTTCTTCCGTCCCGACCACCGTTGCAGCTCCGTCCTCCTCCGACCACTGCCACAGATCTTCTTCTTCTGTTTTCTTTCCCTTTGAATAAAATAATAGTAGGTAGGTATTGAGGTTTGTGTTGGTAGTCTTGAACTCCCAACCGTAGGTATTGAGGTTTGTGTTGGTAGTCTTGAACTCCCAACCCTACTTTGGCTTTATCACTTTTTATTTTCTCTATTATTGTGTTTTCCTCTCGTTACTCACTTTTTATTTTCTCTATTATTGTGTTTTCCTCTCGTTACTTTCACGAGCTTTTCTCTATTATTGTGTTTTCCTCTCGTTACTTTCACGAGCTTTTCATTATCATTAGCATAAATCGTTTAGTTTGGTTTCGGCAAGTGTTGATCTTATCATGGGCGAGAAGACCCAGATATTTGATAAGCTTTAAGCTCCTTGAAGGAACATAGCTTCCTAGTTATGAAACAGTCTGCGATTCAAGTTTTCTATAGCATAGTTAGAAAGTTGTTTCTATGTCTGACTGTAAGGAATGATTTACCATTTCATTGATCGTTGATGTAAACGTTTTATGTTATGAATTAATGGAATAGTTACGTTTACCTTCAAAAAGAAAAACGATGGATTTACTTTTACAAATTTTATTTTAAAAAGAAGTAAACAAATAAAAATTATGTTTCATTTCTTTTTTAGACTTAATCGAAGTAAGACACGTCAGTACAGATTAGGGAGTAAAAAATAAATAGAAAATGAGAATTTATGTAGAATGTAGTATTATTTGTTAAATAAATCGTTTAATATAAAAATTTGTATAATTAAGTCATTAAATTAAAAATTCGTTTTGTTTGTAAAAAAAAAAAAAAAGTCATTAAATTAAAACATGTGTAATTATAACATTAATGGGTTAAAAATGTAAATTTTCAAAAATTGTAACGGTTATTAATGAATTGGCATGCAATATAAGCATTTGAACTGGCTTTTAGTTAGACAATTATAAGAAGAGATTAAAAAAATAAAAAAAATAAAAAAATAAAAAATGTTTTGACTCAAACCGCCTGGTCGAATCATATCTGTGAGGATAAATATAATATGTGCAGTCCAACTATCAGCTTAGACTTTTAGTTGAGATGGAGTATATGTTACAATTTGATATCAGAGCTATGCAAAAGGTCATGAGTTCAAATCATGTGCAGTCCAACTATCAATTTAGGCTTCTAATTGAGATGGAGCACATGCTTTAATTATATCCATTTTAGCTTTTAACGAGGCTAACTTGAATTTATAAAATTAATTAATATGCAAGTGGATGTTTTTAAACCTAAGTAGGGACAGGTTTGAAAACGACCTAATCGTGCATGTTTCATTGTTTTTTTAAACCTAAGTAGGGACAGGTTTGAAAACGACCTAATCGTGCTTGTTTCATTGTTTTGGAATTGGGGATGTTTGGCAAACAGCTTATAGTTTATAGCTGATAACTGATTGATTTAGCTAGTAGTTAATGGTTGATTGCGTTAACTGGTTTGATCAGCTGGTTGTATTAGCTGGTTATAAAAAATTGTTTGGTAAATTAGCTGTTTACTAGTAGCTGATTGAGTGTAAAATGACATTTAAGGGTATGAGTGCATTGTATTATTACAACCTTTAAATATCACAAGAAGATAAACTCTTATTAATAAATAATTATAAAATTTGGTATCATATATACTTTTTTTAAGGACATAAGTTAATTATTTTTGTTTATTTAACTCTTATTAAATTATATTCTAAAACAATTTTTATTAATTATTTTCAATTATTATTATTATTATTATTATTATTATTATTATTATTATTAAAAATGACAAACCCATCACCCGTTGTTTTATTATTATTATTATTATTATTATTATTATTATTATTATAAAATAACAAACACACCACTCATTTAGAAGTAAATTTCATTGATTTCAAAGGATAAAATAGTCAATATACCCATTGATCTTAATAAGCTAATACAAAAAGCTACATTCATTAGGGCCCTGTTTGGTAAATGGTTGTTAGCTGTGGGTTGGCTGTTTGGGTTAGAAGGTATGATTTGTTGATAACATTGGCTTATTGTAGAAAGTTATTTGATAAATTAGTTATTAGTTGATAGCTGTTTGGTATAATTTCTTTTCTCAAAAAGCTAATTGAAAATGCTGCTTTGAGTAGCCTTTTGAATTTTAGCCTTTTGAAGTTACAAAAAGCTTATTATTTACCAACTAATAGTGGTCAAATAAGCCAAAATTGGCTGATAGGCTGATTATTTACCAAACAGGGCCTAGCTTTTAAATTTTCAGCTTATTGGGCCAATAAGCCAAGACCAATAAGTCATTTACCAAACACTCCAAAATAACTTATTGGGAGGTCAAACAGCTAAACTTAGTCAAATAAGCTAAAATTTGACTTATAAACCAATAACCAAACACCCCCAAAAACTTCAAAAAAAAAAAAAAAAAAAAAAAGACTTCGATAAACTCAATTCATTTGCTTTTACATTTATTATTTTCATGTACAGCTGTACTATATATAGTACAACATGGCAGCATCACATGCTTTATTTCAGTTTTAAATCTTATCCATAAAATATAAAAAGCTAGCTTCGCTCAACCCATCTTTTGAGTGGACTAGTGGAGTTTTTTTTAGGAATTTTGAGAGGGTTGAGGGAGGAGGAGAGGGTTAGACAAGGGAATTTTAGGACTTAAATTTTGTTAGAGAAGGGAAAAGAAAAATAACAATACTACATTACTTTTAATTTCTATTTCATTTTGACTCACTATTTACGTATGACACATTTTGATTTAGAGTTAATTTTATTTTTGGTCTTAAATTTATAGGTGGTAGTATACTATTTAGTTCTTTTTCAAAATGTCTCTCTTTGGTCCTAATCTTATTGTGGCATGATCATTTTTTCTTTTGTCAACAAATTAAAATCGCTGAAATGTCATTAAATACAAAAATATTTTGATTTTTAAAATACAAAATAGGTTGACCTGTTATATTTTTTTTAAAATTATAATTGAAGACCTAAAATGCCTTTGTATTTTACGAAACTATGTAGAACAAAAAATTGTCATGTCACAATAATATTAGGACCAAAAGATGATATTTTGAAGAAAAAAAAAAGAAGAGACTAAAAGTGAATAGTCACCTATAATTCTATAAATCTAAAACCAAAATAGGAATTAACACTTTTGATTTATTCTTTTCAAAAAAAAAAAAACACTTTTGATTTATACCAAAAAAAAAAAAAGGGTAACAATTTTTATTTCATTTTGTTGTTATTTTTTTTTTTAACCTCCAATAAGATCAAGATATATACGTGTGAATCTATGAGACTCCTATCGTGTTTCTACCCCTATATGAAGGTGGTCATAGTCTTCTTTTTCATGTATTTTGTTTAGTTATCTAGTAGTCCACTGGATGGACCTCTATTTCTCCTTTGATGAAATAACGTTGATCCACTTGACTATGAGCTACTAGTCTAGGCTTTTCTTCTTACCAAATATAGGGTTTTAGTGTTTTTTGCTTTTCACCATTAAAATGTTGGATCTTGTATTTCTTTTTGGACTAGGTGTATGCCCTATGCATCTGTAGTATTTGGGATATTAATATAATTTATCATTACTCAATAAAAGACATGTTGTGAAACTTTCAATTCCTTTAAGTCCATTTATTATTTTCCAAATAAAACCAAAACTGAGCACGGCGATACCCTGATTTTTTGAATTTTTTCTTTTCATTTTTGTTTGGAAAATGATAAAATGAACTCCAAGAGAGTAAAACTCTCGTCATTTGTCTTGATTTTATTGGATGGGGATGAAAAAAAAATTACAGAGTAATAAAAATTATGATCCACAATTTGTTGAGTGAACTAAAGAGTGACATGTAAGCCGGCAAGGACAGAGCTACTATGGGGGCAGCTACCCCCACTCCCCCTCTCCACCCCACCCCACCCCTATATATATATATATATATATATATATATATATATATATATATGTATGTATGTATGTATGTATGTATGTATGTATGTATGTATGCATATATATACATATATAGCATTAAATGTTGCTTTAAAAAAATAGCATTAAATGTTATATAAAATCTATATTTATGCATAAAATACTAATAGTTTGAGTAGTTTAGTTGGTTGAATTCTAAGTTTAATAATAATAATAAAAAAAATCTATGGTTATAGATTCAAATCTCATTAACAACATTTTTCCTTATCTTCACTTGTTTATTTTATCTCTTTCATTCCTTCAAAGATAAATTAAATATTTGTTTGGCTACTTTTATGAATCATTTAATTAAAATTTAAATGCTCTTTTCGTCTACTTTTTATGAATCATTTAATTAATGTAGTATACAAGTTTATATTATACTTCATTGTATTCGAGTTAATTTATAAAAACTTAAAAAGTTGATCTAATTAAAAAATTAAAAATAAAAAATATTTATGAATATAGTGTTATTCAAATTATTTTATCTAATTAATTATTTTTCATATTTTGTCATAAATATTTCACATTTTCACCTCACTCAAGTATATTTTTGGTTCCGACTCTAACTATCGTGTAATCTATCAAAAACATTCTATTGTAATTTATAATGTATTTTGTATTTTAATCTTATTATGACTGTTTGATATTTTGTAATTGACATTTCAATCGTCATTTAAACTTCGCCCCATTCAAATAATTTTCTGGCTTCATCGTAGAAATTGAAATAGAATGTGGAGTAGGCGTAGTATTACTCTATTTGTTTTAAGGATATAAATTCCACATGACCAAAAAAATTTCAATGGAGTTTTTACATTGAGGTTGCTCTCATCTTCCACGTATAATCAAGTCAATTCTGTCCAGACAAATTAGTTCTATCATTTGAGCAATTAAAAGTTAAAACACTAGCCTGGGCAAATTGGAGCAACTTAGATGTTTTAAATTCATAGTGAGCTGTATGCCATTAATATTATCAAAGACTTGCTCAAATAATTGAGCTAAAGTCAACTTTATATTTTATCAAACATTAACTAACGTTTAATTATTATTTTTTGAAGTAAAATAGAATTTAGAGCATCCATATCAATGGAGTTTTTTCACTTGAGGAGTTTTTGTGTGTGTGATTAGGAAAGAGAAGGTGAGAGGAGAAAAAAAAAATCAAATTAGAAAACCAAAAAATATATATATATATATATAAGGCTGTCAGGCGCGCCTGACGCGTGCATTGCACGCGCCCGCTAGCGCACAGCAGGCCACATGTTTTATTTTCCAAAGCACGAAATCACTGTTCCATGAACTCCATTTTACAGATGCTTCATCTTCTTCTCTCTCCTGATCTCTCTCTCTTCCAACTCAGATTATACTGTTCCAATATCCACATATAATGCATTGATAAGGATGGCCTTACATCATGTGATGGCCTGGTTTGCATTTTATATGAAAATCTTTTAGACAAAGTAGTACAGTGTCATAATGTTTGCCTATAAATTATGTAGTGGAAATACTATTTATTGTGGATAATAAATATAGCATGCATGTGATTGTTGGACGCGGTTTCATAATTTTCATCGGAATTATTGATTAATATATTGTTTAATTTAAATGTAACAACCATGTTTTGGCATCTTCATCAACTTCATTCATTCTTAATTTATTTATGTTTTAAAAATTGCATCCAATAAATTCAATTGTTATACCATAAATCAGGCCGAGTTCATATTACATTGTGAATCTTAATACTAAAATTATGTACCTTCAGTTGACATATTTTGTACATGCACTCAATAATTTTTGTACATGTAAACAAATAACTTGATAATTGCTGACACATAATATGATAGCTACAGGTACAGTGTACAGAAACTGTTAACTGCAGGTACAAAATGTGCCACTACAGATACATAATCTAAAAGTTATTTTTGGACGAAATTTACAATGCAATATAGACCCTAATCCATGGTATAATTTGTACAATACAATTAACCCTGAAGATTTGAGCAAGTTGCTATATTAAATTCGTGAGGAGCTTTCACTTGACAATATTAATAATGAAATTGGAAAAAGTATTCTCAAAAGACTCGATCAAATAATATTATCATCACGTCACTATCACCATGTGAAGGTTCACACTTTTTTTACTTTTTTTTTTTTTTTTTGAGTGAAGGTTCACACTTAGGTAGTAAAGTTGAACCATCACCGTGTGAAGGTTTTTGCCACTTAATATTAGAAATAATTTACCATTTGAAAAAATTTTACTGTGAGTTATATGGTTAAAATTTAACAATTAAAAGAAAAGTGTACTAAACATTTTACTATCTAAGTATGAAGCTTATGTCCTTGGTATACATTTACCAAAATAAAAAATAAAAAAATGTCCTTGGTATACAATTTACATACTCGTTATCTTTTAACCATTATAAAATACATCCTTACTTTGCAAAAAATAAAAATTAATAAATAAATAAAAACATTATTTTGCCTTTAGAGCAATGAAACCATAAACCTCCATTAGCACCCAAAAAAAAAAAGAAAACCTTTTATATATGATTTTTACTAATTAACTACAGTTACTAATCAAATATGCAATATGAGTAAACTTGCAATAGATGTTCACAGTTTTGTTACTCAAACAACAAAAGTTGTAACTATTTTATAACGTTAGAGCGTAGAGGTGTATTTTACAATTGAAAAGCATAAACTAAAATGAATAAGGCTATATAATTAAGAGATCAAAACAATTTTTTTCCAAATATATATCGGGCGGATCTACAGTGGGGCACTTACCCTCCTAACCCCTTGTGTGTAGATTTATTTTCATGTGAGAATATATATTTAACATGAGAACATGTGGACTTCTTTAGTTATTGTGCATTCATGAAATACTTACGTGCATTACTGAAGAAGTACGCATGTTCGCACGTTAAGGTCGGTCCGCACCTGAACGGGACCCTATTTTATTATAATTTTTTTAAAAAATAAAGATAAGCTAGGTAAGTTATGACTTTAATGTGGGAAAGGTTAAAGGGTTGATTCAAGCATTCTTTTATATGAATAGTTAGATATATGATTTATAATAATGTGTTTTCTATTCAAATCATTTTATCGAGTTAATTATGTTTCAATTGAAATATAAAGAAGAATCAATGCCGTCTCCACTAAGACTCGATCCCACAACTTTTCAAATGAGAGTGTAATTTGGTGTCACTAGACCACAAGGTATATATATATATATATACACACACGATGTTACAATTTTGATCTATGAACAAAGAAGGACGGCAATAAATACACCATACCATCTTCTTACACAACTTTAATTTCATCATAGTATATTGATCAATGTCTTATTTATATCTAACAACCCTGTTTTGTCATCTTGTATCTCTCCACCGGCCAACTTCATTCATTGACTATTATTTCCTTCATTTTCATTTACAACCACAACTAATATACTATCCATAACGTAATTAAGATAATTAAAGCAACTTGATATATTTAATTCACGAGCAGCAAGCTATTTCGACCATTAGGTTATACTAAATTGTTTCATTTGTCTGTGACATGGGAATAAAATATTATCCAAGACTTAATTGAATTGTGGGCCAATTAATTTAACTAAAGTAGCTTTACCATACATAAGTTGGGGTTTACGTCAACGTTAGGTAGTAAAACTCATCGAGTATTGTGCGAGTAGACATGGGTTCTTAATTAATTTGTGTCCAGTAGACATGGGTTATAGGTTGAACCTAGATGAGCGGGCGGCCTATATATATATATATAGATGACATTAAAGGATCGACCGGAGTTGAAAATTAAAGCCAAGAGGGCAAGAAAGAGAGAGAGAGTGTCGAGATGGACACAATTGTAGACGGGCTGATAAACAGGGTAGCACAAACTGTAGAACAGAACGCGGCTCTGATTCTCGGGATCAAGGATCAGGTTGAAGATCTGGTGAGAGAGCTTAGGTCATTCCAGGCATATCTCACTGAAGCAGCGAGGAACGAAAGCTGGAAAGACAACGCTGTGCTGGTAGAAGTGGAGCAGAGTATTCGCAATGTTGCGAGGGACGCTGAAGATGCGATTGATAAATATATTGTTGAGCGAAGGATCCACAAGGCGAAACCCGCCCTGAAGAGATGGGCGGAAAAAGCTGTTTATTATACCAAGGTTAATCTATCTGCCAGGGAGATCGAAGGCATCAAGGAAAGGGCCAAGAAAATCCGTCAAGATTACGCCCATCCCCTCGAGTTACTCCAAGGCAGTTCGCACAATAATCATCAGCCCGCCGTCCTCCAGGTATCTATCTCACTCTATTTTTGGTTTCATACTCTTTTCGATCTGGATTTTCGTATTCCTGTGTTCAACAAACTTGATTTAAAAATAATAATTACTAACTCTGTCTCATTTTATCTATCATACTTACTATTCATATTGGTCAAGTCAAAATTTTTTTTTCATTTATTTTTTTTACTTATTTTTAAATTTAATTTTTGTATTTAATAGTACTTTTAGTGTAAATATATAAATTTTGTATATTAATAATAAATTTAATATTATAAAAAATTGAATTAAAAATCACTTCAGTAGTCTCTTTAATCGAAGCAGACACATAAAATGGGACGGAGGGCAAATATAACTTGTCATTCAAAATCATAAATAATAAACATCTGATGAGTTGGTAATAGAAATCTAATATGGCATTTCAATTACCTTATGCATATAGCTACGGAGTAACTTATAATAGAACAGGAAAATACTATTTGCTCCTAATATTTTCTCAAGTATATATGGTTCTACTACATATAATACCGAAGGGATAATTTATTTTTTCATATCGGTTTCACTACAAGTGTCTACGTCAAGATTTTGATTTTGATTGTGAGAATAAGGGTGCGTTTGAAAAACAGGAAAATGACTCCTGAAAAATGTTTTCTCGAAAATAAGTCATTTTCTATCAAATAGTTTCATTTTCGGTATTTGATTGCATTCTAGAATACTGTCTTGGTGTGTTTGATTCAGAATATAATTGTATAATTAAACATTTTAATTATTTTCTTTAGAATATAAAAATATTTATAATAATATTAAATATAAATTTATTTATTAATTTCTTTAAAAAAAAAAAAACACCACTGGTTTTCGGCAGAAACCTTGTTGTGAGTGCGGTTCTACCAAAATGACTATATTTTTCCCAGTCAACATAAAATATTTTCCGTTAATTGCATTTTCCAGGCATATCCAAATACTAAAAACTCGAAAAATGATTTTCAGAAATAATTTTTGGGGTTTCCAAACACACCCTAAAAGTTGAGACTAGAGAATGAGAATACGCATAACATGTGTAGCATATAATCATTGGGTGTTTGAATTGGATGACCTTACATACTTTTAACTAAACATTAAGGATCCGTTTGAAAACTCGTAAAATTATTTTCAAAAGTCATTTTCTAGATTTTCTCATATTTGGCTATTCAAAGAAAAAAAGTCAAAGGAAAACATTCATTCTGCTCAACGGAAAAAAACTCAATTTGGTAGAAAATATCTCCATAGATTTTTAGTTGGAAGACATTTTACGAATTCTTTATTTTCATGCATCTCTCTCCATAGTTTAAAGCTAGTTTTCGGATTAATATTATATTTACCACCACCACCACACGAAAGACCATGTTTCTGTGTTTTCAAATGGACCTTAAAACTATTTCATTTTTCACAAAAAGTATTACATTTTTCCTCTGAAATATTATGGGGGGAGGGCGGAGGAATTAATTGCTTGAAATGAAAAGATGACATTTATTCATCTCAATGCCATTTGCAAATATAGGGTACACCCGTATATACAATCTGGGGCGGATCCAGAGCGGGGCATGGGGCAGTTCCTCCTCCCCCTCCCCATCCACTCACTCACCCACCTTTCTCTATGTATGTGTGTGCGCGTGTGCTATGTGAGTAAAAATAAATAATAAAATATTATATGAAAAAGGATAAGGCCAGGGTCAAATAAACACGTCAACTATAAGTCAAAGTGTAATTGGTCTCTTAAACTAAGAAAAGTTCAAATTATACACTTCATCTCAAAGTAATAGCATGTAAAATTGATTTTTTTTAAAAAAATAATTTAAAAATAAATTTAAGAATTTTTTTGAAAAACAAAAACACAAATTACCAGCGGAGAAGTCGACATTCTGGCTTTTCCATCCAACTGAGCGGAGAAGCCAAGCAGGCCTCCATCTAGTTGGGCAGAGAAGCTATGACCTACTTCTCCATCCAACTAAACGAAGAAACTAGGCTCCATATATATATATATTTTTTATGTTAATTAATTTTAACATTTAAAAAAAAATATTGATGACCTCTAGCTATAGGTAACTTGTTAATTAATTTAATTGCATAAAAATGAGAAATTAAAGTGTTTAATTAAAAAATTTTTTAGTTTGAGACTAATTATACTTTAGCTTATAGTTAAAGATCATATTTTACCCTTATCCCTATAAAAACTAACTAAAGGTTGAGAGTTGTTAATTAGAACGTTTTTATTATCAAAGGTTTGAATCAAACACCTTATTAACTACACTGCCAGTATCCTTATATTAATTTTAACTTTCTGATCCCTAACACATTTTAAAGTTATTTAAATTGATTAATTAATTGATACAAAAAATGTTTTGTCATTCAATTATAAAAAATATTTTAAAAGAAAATTTAATTTTTTATTCAACTTGATTAATTAATTGATATGAAATATGTTTTGTAATTCAATTATGAAAAATATTTTAAAAGAAAATTTACTTTTTATGAATTATCTAGTGAATGCAATCTAGAAGTTTCAATTATGCTTTCGTATTTAAATTAATCTAGAAATACTTAGGGTCCGTTTGGAAAGTAGGAAAATGACTTCCGGAAAATGTTTTTTGGAAAATGAGTCATTTTCCAGAAAAAAATTTCCTTTCCAGTGTTTGGTTGCGTTATAGAAAACTGTTTTGGTGTGTTTGGTTCGTTTTCTGAAAAATGAGAAGAATTGTATAATTATATATTTTATTATTTATTTAAAATATAAAATTATATATAATAATAATATTTATAAAAAAAAAAAAGGTCCGGCTCTGGTTTCCAGGTTTTGTTCTGGTTTCGGCTGGAAATCAGAGCAATTTCCGGCCGACTGGTTTCCGCCTAAAACTAGTCCGCCGGAATGGGTGAGATGGCCATTTTGGCTGTGAACATGCGAAACAACCATTTTGGCCATTTCGAAAAATGACGTACGGAAAAAAATTCTATAAGTTATTTTCTGGAATTTTGGCTTGATTTTCCATGGTCAACGGAAAATATTTTCTGTTGACCACATTTTCTGGACATTACCAAACACCGAAAATTCAAAAAACATTTTCCGGGTTACCAAACACACCCTTAGAATTGATCTAATTAAAATAAATATTTATATCTTATTAATAGGCATGAAATGCAATTTATTCTAACCATTTCAAATTATATCATAAAATATTTTTTATCCAATTTTAAAAATATTTAATTTTTTACCGAATAAACAAAATTCCTGACCCTGCTCCTGTATATACAGTACTAAATTGCTTGTTATCTGGTGGAGTTTGATAGAATAGGCTACCCTATATGGCGTTTCTTGTACAACCAAAACTGATGCACATCTGTAAATGGGTTTCCCCCTTCCCCTATAAATAAATAAAATTGCTTGTTATCTAATACGGAGTAATAGTTACTCCAATATAATGTAAGTCCCCTGACCTGGCCTCATTTTCTTGTGAAATTGTTTAAGGCTCCTGTGGTGGAAGAAGATGATGTGGTAGGTTTTGATGATGAGGCTAAAACTATAAAAGATCGTCTCACTAAAGGATCAAAAGATACGTCTTTCATTTCAATTGTAGGAATGGCTGGATTGGGCAAAACTACATTGACTAAAATGGTATTCAATGATACTGATATTCAGTATGAGTTTTTTACTCGACTTTGGGTTTACGTGTCTAGAAGTATGAATAGGAGACAGATATTCATGGACATTATAAGTAGGTTTACCAAGCAAACTGATGATTTCAAGAATGTATCGGAGGAACTATTAGCTGAAAGCATCAAGGAATATTTGAAGGGCGGGAAGTATTTCATTGTGATGGATGATGTTTGGTTCAAGAAAGACTGGGATCTTTTGAAAATTGCTTTTCCTAATAACCAGAATGGGAGTAGAGTATTGGTAACAACACGTGATACTGGGGTGGCTACACATGCGGATTCTTATGCCAAGCCACATAACTTAAAATTTTTGGATAATAAGGAAAGCTTGGAGTTACTAAAAAAGAAAGTTTTCCGCAAGGAAGCTTTTCCTGAGTATCTTGAACCCCCGGGGAGAAAAATTGCAGAGAAATGCAATGGGTTACCGCTAGCAGTAGTGGTTATTGCTGGTGTCCTCCTTAATAAAGACCAAGTCTCATCGTGGAATGATGTGGCCAAAAATCCTATTCCAATACTCAATCGCCAAACCCAAGACTACAATAATATACTAAGATTGAGTTACAATCAGTTGCCTAACCACACAAAGGATTGTTTCTTGTATCTTGCAGCATTCCCAATGGGACATGAGATTTCTGTTTGGAAACTGATTCGATTATGGATTGCAGAAGGATTTATTCCTACTGTACCCAAATCCACCCTGGAGGGCACAGCTGACTCATACTTGAGGGAAATTGTGAGCAGGAATCTGCTGATGGTGGTGAAAAGAAGAGCCGATGGTGATATCAAAACATGCCGCCTTCATGACACTTTGTATGAGTTTTGTAAGGATGAAGCTGTAAAGAATTATCTCTTCAATGAGATAAATGGGGCAAAAATAGAAGGAAATGAAAATTATCGTCGCTTGTGCATCCGTTCCTCTGTTAAAGACTTTATAGGTTCGGAGGACAAGCCATCAGGTGAGCACATCCGCTCTCTTCTAGCATCTCACAAATTAGATGTTCCAAAAGAGCACTTGGCAGCTATCCCAAAGGCCTACCCCTTTCTCAAAGTCTTTGATGTGGAAAACCTCAAATTCGAAATTTTGCCAAAAGAGTTCTATCAGCTGTATCATCTGCGCTACGTGGCTGTCTCAACCGACCTCAAAATCCTTCCAAAGCCATTCACAAACCAATGGAACATGGAGACTATTGTGTTCAATACCTCCCAAAGTAGTGTTGAAGTTAAGGCTGAGATATGGAAGTTGGCAAAAATAAGGCATATCATAGCCAATGCTCAGCTGCAATTTCCTACTCCTCCAAATTGCAGAGACAAGTGTGAAGACTTGCAAACTCTTTCCCCTATATCACCTAAGAGCTGCACAGAAGCCATCTTAGAGAAAATGCCCAACCTTCTGAAATTGGGGGTTCGTGGGGATTTAGTAGAGCTTCTCGAGAGCAAGGGAGGACTTTACTTATTTGACAATGTTCGGAAGCTGTATAACCTGCAAAATCTGAAACTCGTGCACGAACCTGCCAATGACCAGGGTAGCACAATAAGGAACTTCCCTGACAAATTTCCGTCCAAAATAAGAAAGCTCACTCTATCCAACACCTCCATAGATTGGAAACACATTAGTGCATTGGGATCCCTTAACGAGCTGGAGGTCCTCAAGTTGAAAGAATCAGCAGTGAAGGGGGACTATTGGGAGCTAAACAAAACTACTGTTTTTATGAGTCTCCGATTCTTGCACATTGGGAGAACGGACTTGGTGGGCTGGACTTGTGAGAAGAATAGTTTTCCTGCGCTCAACAAGCTTTGCCTCTCACATTGCACATCCCTTGAGGCAGTCCCACTCGCCTTCAAGGATGTTAAAAGCCTGAAAGTTATGGAGTTGTTTTGTACCAACAAAAAAGCTGCTGCTTCTGCAAAAATAATCCAAAGAGAAAAGCAAGCGGGTGGGCTTGATCTCTCCATTTATCCTCCTGCAGATAACTGAATTCAACAACTTTATTGATGCATTTGCATATTTCTTCCAATAAAAGGTATTTATTTAGTTTTTGTTATTTTACCGTTCTCTAAAGTTATTATTGTTGTTATTGTTAATATTGTTTTAAATTGGTGCAGGGGTAACAAATAACATTTTCAGATGTATATTTGCTCCGATCCAAGACTTTTTGTTGTTGTTGTTGTGGTGGTGCTTTATTCGTTCGTATTTTCCTGTCTTACTAAAATAAAGTCTGGCATGTATCTATATATATGATAATACCATTTCATATGTAGAGCCTGGATCCAGTTGGGTGGTGTGCAATACCATTTCATATGTAGAGCCTGGATCCAGTTGGGTGGTGTGCTTAGTTCTGATGAGTTTTTGTGTGAAATGTTTTTCATCATTAAACATTTGTATAACTATTTGAACTATTCTAGTGAGTTTTTAATTTGCTCTTCTCTGATTTTCATTTGGTTTTGTATTGTGGTAGCAGTTAATTAACTAGACTTATTAAGAGTTTTTGTAGAATTAAATGAATTGATGCTGGTTTATCTAACACTATGCTGAATTTCTAACTTTAAACATGAAAGTTGTAGGAAATTTTCTTAGTTCTCTATGGACACTTATTTACATTTCAAGATAAATTTGAGATTTTAATTTCTAATTCTAATTTGTATCATCAAAATCTATTTAATACACTTACTCCTGAATGAACTGCCTCCTTTGCCCCCCTTCCCTCCTCCCCTATCTAAAATGTATATATGAACTCCATACAACTAATAACCTATATGCATAAATCCATCATTTTATGGAGAGACATCAAATTTTAATTTAGACAATCATATCACCCAAATAAAGTCCAGAGTTCACACTAATTAGTACAAGAATAAATAAATAAACTACAATGAAAAAAAATGAAATGATATAACCAATCATCATTTATATATACAAGGAAAGCTAGTTACGCAGGCTGAGCGATGGGTTGGTCGAAGTCGCCATGGGGGATTTGGTGGCCTT
Organism: Ipomoea triloba; assembly: GCF_003576645.1. Taxonomy (NCBI): domain Eukaryota; kingdom Viridiplantae; phylum Streptophyta; class Magnoliopsida; order Solanales; family Convolvulaceae; genus Ipomoea; species Ipomoea triloba. Next base: position 6,229,533 of record NC_044922.1, on the reverse strand, counting down.
CTTCTTCTTCTTCTTCCTGGTTATTGAATAGCTGAACATCCATTATCTCTACTCTACGCTTCATTTTCTTCCTTATCTTTATTGCTACTTCTGCTGGATCGAATCTCCCGCATATGCATACTCTGCACTGTTGCCTCTCTATCATATGCGTCTCTATTTCTTCAAAATTAAAAATAAAAATAATATCAAAGAAATAAAACTTAAACATACTTTAAGTTGCATATCAAATCGAAATACCAATACGGTGAACCACCTCTTACGTGAGAACTGTGAACTAATTTAAACCATTGAGATTAGGAAATAGACGGCTGAGATCTACCCGTGCATTGTCTAAAATTAAAGAACAAACACACACTCCAAAGCAAAGAAAATAAATAAGGACAATTTGATCAATAGACTGGCTCCTCAACAGGTTTAATAGTAGTACCTTGGACCAATGATCTATTCAACAAGTCTATCGAACCCGTTAATAGGTTCAATAGACCCTTTGAGTAATACCATTAGACCGACGGGTCTAATGAACCCGCTAATATGCCCCATTACAGTTGAGTAGTATTTGATTATTCTCTTGACCCAGGTGGTGCATTTATATATGTTGCTTTGGTGGTGCATTCTTATATCCAGTGTCGTGCACCAATACCTCTCTGATTGTGCATTCAAACGTAGACCAAAATTATATGATTCACATCACAATATCTTACGATGCACCACACTAAGTGCACTAATGCACATCTCACCAGCCTACGACATACACCCCATCACAGATTCACAAACTAATGATAGAAAAAATGCCGACCACGGACAGAAGCAAGAAGAAGCTTAACCCAAACTGGAAACAATAAAATTATAGAATATAGTGGCCTAGAATCAAAGAAAGAAACGTCTCCAACAACTTAAAGAAAGGAAAAAACGATGAAATTTATTGCATTGCCCTCGTCCCCAAAAATTAAAATAATGGATAAAAGTAAGACATTAAATGAAATCCATCATAGACAATGTATAAACGCGAGTCCCAATTGTGTGTGGCGTATATACAATGCCACACTCAATTGAGACATGCGTTTTACATATTCTACATTAAAAACAAAAAACAAAAAACAAAAAAAAACATTTTTGAAATAATATAAACTCTATTGGGACTTGCATTTTTTATTTGGTCAACACCAAAAACGCAAGACTCAATGAAATTTTTTTTCTAGTGTTGTCCAAGATTGAAAACATTTCTATTTTTGTCAACCACTATAAAAAATTTCTCAATTCAATAATCAAAAGCCAATGATTCAAAGTCTAACACTATTTAAATTAGAAATTAAAATTGTGGTTAATTACCCTATATCAAATGAAACAAAGTGTACTAATTTTTTTTGTATATAAAATGAAACAATGTAATGCATTGTATCATGTAAATTTATTGTTTTGATTAAAAAAAAAAAGTTACAAAACAAAAATATATTACCCCATGCAACGTTAATGCTCCATGCTATGAGCAAAGGCTACCTACCCTTCATTTTCAGCAGGACTCGTCTCATTTTCTTGCAACAAGCTGGACAGTCCAGATTAATCCTCATCTCCATGCAACATACCTGTTATTATCGTTAAAAAAAATGATTGATTATTAGCCCAGATTTATGTTAGTTATGGAAGGATGAAGGAACTAATTAATCTCATTAAGAAGTGGAAACCATGAAATCATCGTATGTATCGTTACCTGATTAGGCATTAATTCGGAGGATTGAGAAGAACCCAGATTTGATTCACAATAATAGGAATGAAGTAGATGGAAATGGGAAGGTTTTGTACTTGGGATTTTGTTGAAAATAAATGGTCACAGAGATATTTCAAAGGTGGTTTGTAGTAGTATATGAAAGTAATGGAAATACCTGTGTGTCAATAAGGAATCTGAATGTGTTGAGGTAAAGAAACGGCCTCGGATTGGCAACCTTTAACTTCTCTTGCCTGGCTTGCTATAATAATGGACGAACAAACACAGAACTAACCCCAACATGCCAATCAAGACATTCCTGCAATAACCAGGTTATTCTTTTCGTGCAAATATCATATATTTTAGATGATTGGTAAGCTAGCTTTGCTATATATATACTTTTTTTTAACAATAGATCTAATTAAATTCGAACCTAATGGGATAGCTCAAGTGGCAAGTGAGCTCTCTTTGTGAGGAAGAATTCTGGGAGAAAATAGAGGGAAAAATTCATACGAGTAGTAAATAATAGAGTTACAGAAGTTGTAAACGTAAGAAAAAAAGATACATTATTCACCTAGATCACCTATGCTTTACTCTTCAAGTAATAGTCACATTTGCTCGTGCTTCAGTTGGCTTTTGAGTAATAAATTGTGAGCGATGACATAGGATCAAGTCCTGACAATCACAGTATAAGAGTTACACATAATGTAGTGAGCTACTTGTGACATGACACCAAATATTGATCATCCACTATCATGATGTCGCACTTGAGAGCTAAGAAATTTCATTTTTTGTAACTATTATTCATGATGCATGTAATGCGGACTATGGCTTATGATATAATTTGTCGCAAGGCTTATGAACTTATTTTAAATTAGTTTACAAGTTGAGTTGTGCTGAAGAGCAGAAAAATTCATCTTGAGCGACTAGCTAAATTGGTTCGACTGATCATCCTAAAGTCTTGCTTGAGTAGTAGTGTGAGGTTCAATATCTCATTGAAAACTTGAGGGGTCATTGAGATACAACAAATTATATCATGGACCAAGGTCTACCTTGCATTGTAGACTATGGCACAAAAATAACATTCAGATTCTGTATTTGTAGTTAATATATTCTGTATATGCAGTTAATCAATTTCTATACTTGTAGCTATAATATGATGTGTCAACAATTATTAAATTATTTGTTTACATGTATAGGAACGATTAACGGGACGTAATATATTAACTGATGGTACATAATTTTATTATCAGAGTTCACAATAACTCGGTTTATGGTATAATAATTGTTGAGAGACCTTTACCTATAAAAAAAACCTCCTTAATAACTTGTACTTGCAACTTGTTTTGATGAGTTAGCCCAACGAACTTTATTTTTGTAACATTTTCCACAACTGGCGGATTGCTCAAACTGAGTCTCCCTCGTCTTCTCCGCCCCCATTTTCCCCCTTCACTCTCCATATACCAATTTCTCATTGCTCATCCATACAATACTGCAAATCTGCAATTAACACTCACAGGAGCTTCGCATTCCCACAACTCAACTCTTCAATGGCGTCGCTCCTTCAATCCCAATCCCCAGCTCTCTCATTCTCTTCCTCCGTCTCCTCTGCTCAGCCCCTCCGCCGCCTCAGTTCCGCCTCGTTCCCTACCAGAATGCGGCGCCGCAGCCTCCCCGCTATCCAATCGAAGATCCGCGAGATCTTCATGCCGGCGCTTAGCTCCACCATGACCGAGGGCAAGATCGTCTCGTGGGTGAAGTCCGAGGGCGATGTGCTCTCCAAAGGCGAGGCGGTTGTGGTGGTTGAGTCGGATAAAGCGGATATGGATGTGGAGACCTTTTATGATGGCATTTTGGCGGCTATTGTTGTTAACGACGGCGAGACGGCTCCCGTCGGCGCGCCGATCGGGCTTTTAGCCGAGACTGAAGACGAAATCGCTGAGGCCAAAGCTAAAGCCCAATCCGTTGGTTCCGGCTCATCGCCTCCGCCTACTACTGATTCTCCCCCTCCTAAAGTTGAAGCTGCTGCTCCTCCGCCGCCTGCGGCGGCTCCGGAGGGGCCGAGGAGGATAGTTGCGACACCGTATGCGAAGAAGATTGCAAAACAACACAAAATTGACATCAATAAAGTGGCCGGGACTGGGCCTTTCGGGAGAATTACGGCGGAGGATGTAGAGAAAGCTGCCGGAATTACGCCTAAGAAGAGCAGCGTTGCGCCTCTTGAGGCCGCCGCTCCTGCTGCTTCGTCCCCTGCTAAAACTTCCCCAGCAAGCTATCCTGAGATTCCAGGCTCAACAGTCGTCCCTTTCACCGCAATGCAATCTGCGGTTTCCAAGAACATGGTAGATAGCCTCTCTGTACCCACTTTTCGTGTTGGGTATCCCATTTCTACTGACGCCCTTGATGCTCTCTATGCCAAGGTACATTGGTTCAAATTACTGGTTTTCAGAGTTTTTTTAGTTGTTTGATTTTATGTGTTTGATTCGGTTCGGTTAGCTAGGCTTGAATTAAGTTATTTTTAATTTAATTTTTCATAATATTGAGTTTAGTATTAGTATACAAAATTTATAGATTTTTAAACTAAAGAAAATAAACAAAGAAGAAAGAGTTTGTTTGACTGATGAATAGTAAATAGGATAGGTAAAATATGATAGAGTAAGTGTATTTATTAAGTTGAATAGGAGTGCGATATGGTTCATGTTTATCAGAATTATTAGATGTTGAGGTTTGAGATCATGTGGAATTGAATGAATATCAGGTTAAGGCAAAGGGAGTCACTATGACCGCACTGTTAGCCAAAGCTGCAGCAATGGCATTGGCTCAGCATCCAGTTGTGAATGCAACTTGCAAGGACGGGAAGAGTTTTACTTACAATAGCAGCATAAATATTGCTGTTGCAGTGTCTATTAATGGCGGATTGATAACCCCTGTACTTGAGGATGCTGACAAGGTAGAGTTAATACACGCGATTTTCTTTTCCAATTCAAAAGCAGAAACTTTAATCGATTTACATTGGTTGGATCGTGTATAATTTGCCTGAGAAAGGTGTTCAATTTATTGTTAATTCTTATGAAGTGTCTTGTGACGGTGTAGTTGGACCTGTATTTGTTGTCTCAAAAGTGGAAGGAACTGGTAGATAAGGCTCGGGCTAAAAAACTTCAACCACACGAGTATACTACAGGTAACTGCTGCGGTGCATTTGATCGGCAACTTACTATTTCATCTGCTAATACATGACCGACTGGATATTATTATTGTTTTTAATTCAGGGACTTTCACATTATCAAACCTGGGAATGTTTGGTGTGGATAGATTTGATGCTATTCTTCCTCCAGGCCAGGTATTAGAACAATATCCAGCAATGTTTTGGTTTGTGATCATGAGTTATTATGCCCGTACAAACTGGCAGCTAATTTAAAACAACTTAATGGTGTTCAGGGAGCTATTATGGCCGTTGGAGCATCAAAACCTACTGTTGTTACTGATGCTGACGGATTCTTTAGCGTCAAAAACAGGATGCTGGTATGTGTCTACCATCTGTCTATCCATATTATCATTAATTACTCTTTACCATCTTTGATTACTTTTACTGCCACTTCTGGTTCTAATACGTGGGTTTGAAGTGAGCCTGTGAATTAGAGCTAAGTACTTGAACTAGACCAACTTGGCAAAAACTTGTGTGAGACCGTCTTACAGGTCTCAATTCGTGAGACAGGTTTTGACCTCATTAATCAAAGATCTGACCTATCTCACAGATTGAGACCCTTGATGTGGTCTCACACAAGTGTTACCCGACCAACTAATATTGGGTGGATGAGAGTAAGGCTATAGTATGGTGAAGGTTACCTTTCCATAGGTTAAGGTTAAAGACTTGCCCTTGCCAATCCATCCCCCCCCCCCCGGTTTCCATTTGTACTGTCAATAATAGAGGTGTCAAAGTGGGCTGAAGATAGCAGGTCAGCCTGGAACCGCCCCACGGTGGGGTGGGACTCAATTAAAATTAAAGTAAAAGAAATTACAGCTGTAATGCGAAGAAGTCAAGAACTAGACAACTTTGACAGACTTTGTTAGGAAAACATGATTTAATACCTTGTTTCAATCCAATTTATTTTACTTTTATATGCAAATATGCCTTAAGATTTCACATAACAATCCTTTATCTGCAATTGGAAATAGCCTAAGTTCGGCAAGCCGTGTATACACTGCTTAATATTGAAGCACGTGACCTTATATCCCTTCATTTTACCTATATACACTCCATAATTTACTGTAAAGCAAAAGGTATTCTTGGCTGCTTGTCTGCGATTTCATTATGTCAAGGCAACTTTCTTTAAGGTACTCTAAACTGAAATTCCCAAAAAACATTATAGGTAAATGTCACAGCTGATCACCGAATCATCTATGGTGCTGACTTGGCTGCCTTCCTTCAAACATTTTCGAAGATTGTTGAGAACCCTGACAGTTTGACAATGTAGATGGTGAGTATAAAGACTGATAAAGTATCTTTACTGTCATGCCAACCAGACTATTTGGGCTTAGGAAAGATTGATTGAAAGATAGTGGTTCATCATTTCTAGCAATATATTTTGCTACAATGTATGCTGTACTTTCATTTTTTTTTTCTTTTGCTTTTTCTTTGGGTGCAAGGAGAGACATTTACAGAATTTTGTCAAAGTTTTTCAAGGAAGGCAATAAATATTTATGATTTGGCTTGTTCTTTTATAGGATTTGTAGTTTAAAATATTTTGGATTAAAAGTGATTTAAAAAAAAAATTGAAGACTAAAATTGAAATAAATCAAAATTAAAAACCAAAAGCCAAACCTCATTATAGTTGATGGGCTACATGCTTGCCACATCAGGAAGTATATTTGATAGAGTATAATTTACAGACATGCTATCCGAAGGTATGAAAATGTGTGAAGCCCTTCAAGTCAATGTTTTGATTGAAAATTGCCTAATTATTGGTATGATTTTTGTAAGAAGTTGAACCATAAAAAAATGTGTCATCACAATTCTAAGATCTAATCATTAGCTTGAAAATTGAAGAGGTTAATCACTTCAAGGCTAATGTTATTGAGACTAGTGCAAAAGATAACAGGTTCAAGTATGATGTTGAATACCAAAGCAAAAATCAGAAAAAGTTCAATAACAAAAATGGCAAGTTTAAGAAGAACAATATGATATAGAAGAAAGGAAAAGAAGGAAAAGGAGGAGGTTGCTTTGAGCTTACATTTTAGTGTTATGATTGGAACCTCGACAAAAAATACCTTTAAGTCCAAATAACAATGGAGCTTCCTAAGATGTAGTTAAACCATCTAAAGCTTGAACTATTTGCCCATGATGTAGTTCCATTTTCTGTTCTTAAGCTTTGGGCTACATTGTTTGTTAGCAGCCTAAATTTATTAGCAATAACTACTTCGTGAAACCTTCCCACGATGTTATCATATAATACTATTATGCTATCTGCATCCCTGAAAGAGAAATAACTTGTATATAATAGAGGGGGTTATAAAAGTATGCTAATAAATTGAGAAGGGCTGGCTATAAATTAAAACGATTAAAATGTTGAAAGTGCATATAAAAGCAATCTGTGCAAACTCCGGAGTCCAACATTAAAGTCGCGTAGAAATATCCCTACAAACTAATTAAAAACGCTTATATAGTTCCAATCATATCAATGCGCTAGACTGTAAGTCAAATTAAACACTGGGACTGGGAGGAGGAGATTAAAACTCTAAACAAAGAAAGACAACATAGTTACATTCTTTTTCTTCAAATGTCCCTCTTATCTAGCACTTGACAGGACGTGAATGGCTATTATGCATGCATGCTGGCTGTGCCCACACACAGAAATTGCTCCGACTCAACATTTCCATTTTCCGACTGACATCAATCCTCAAACTCGTGCATGTGATCTAAGAGGTAGTTAGCTGCTAGCTCCTCGTTTTTGTTGCATGCAAAGAATACCTCCAACACGAGTGCTCGATCAAATCCCATTGCTTCAAGCTGCAGCAAAAGTACGAGGACAATTTTGTTATATAGTAACACTTCATGAGGCTTAGTGAAGTGGTGCCTAGAGGAGGCTCTAAAAACTATCAGCATAAAATAACAATCCAAATGAAGAAGGTTTAACACAGCTCTAGATTAAAATATTATTTTGAGACATAAAAAGCACAAAGCAGGCATATTGCGAATATGAATTTATCATTTATGACTTTGTAAGGCTTGTAAGCAGCCATGTGTGAAGTACACCATCCGATGAAAGGGAAACGAAAATCATCAAAAGAATCTCCAGAGGAAATCAAAGAAAGCACACACAAATCATAATCAAGACTAAGTGCAACCACTTACACGTTCTATTGCTTCACGCTCCTCGGGAGTTACTTGTATAGCCTGAGGCATTGATGCAGCAAGCTGCCCCAATATGTTGCTAAAATCAAGAGAAGAACAATTAGTCTGTAGACAGAGTTCATCGAATATAAAAGCTAATAGTCAAAAGTACCCTTCTCCTCCTTCAACTGGCTCATTGATAAGACGAAGAAAATCAGCTTGGTGCTCCTGTATGAGCCTCATCAAATGAGGATTTTGCTTCCCCAGCTCCTGAAGCATGGGCTGCCAAACATAACAGAAATTACAGGTATATATATTTAGTTAGCCTCATGAATAAACTAGTTAATAGATGAATTCTGTAAGAGAGAGCCATGCCTGCAAGATTTGTGGATTGGCCTGAACCATTGCTCGTAAGGCCTGGAACTGAGAACAAAATAGTAGTAAAAAGGCATTAGCTAGCTAATGTTTTCCTTTATTCCTAGCATGAGGAAGGAATGATAGGTGACAAGCACGGAGAGAATGAGAAATCGGAAAAGTAGAACAAGAGTAGCAGATGTACTTGCTGACTATTGCGTAAAAATTCTAAGGTGTTGGCTCCACCAGTGTTGGAGGAAGCAATGTTGGGAAGACCCTGCAAAAAGAAAAGGTTAGAAGCCACTATACAGAGGATAGACATCAAAGCATCTTCAATGCTGGCTTAACAATATACCTGCGGGAATAAATCTAAAGGATTTGCATTTGGTGCACTAGAAGGAACAGGTGCTGGTTGTGCAGCTTGCTGAGGCTGAGCTTCCTGGTTAGGAGGCTGCAGAACGGGAGGGGGGTTTCCTCCAGCAGGAGGAACTTCAGCCGACTCAGGGATGCCCTGAAAAGGAACAAAAGAATATTACAGTAATCCAATTAAACTGTAATGTTGTAGGCTCTAATATGTGCATATAGAAACAAGAGGGCAGAAATATTCTACATTTCTATCTGGTATTTATGCTATAAATGAGACAGTAAACAATGTCTAGATAGGTAATAACAAACAAGATAGTGCGACAGTTCCGTGTCCATCAAACAAGTTCTTGTGCCTACTAGACTAAGACATTTCCTCCAACATACTCTGTCATTAACCAGATGATGCCAGAAAATTCACATGCAAAAATCGAAACAGGGTGAGGAGACTTACAGAATACAGGTATTCAACAGCTCTCTCTGGATTGTTAAAAGCAGCACGAAGGGCTCGAACAACAGTTTCCCTATCCCAGGTTCCCCCACCCATGTCAAGAATCTGCTGGATTGTTCCCTCAAGGTTGCTCCCCGCAACCAAGTTGGAAGCTGCCTGATCATAGACATCTCCTGAGCTGCATATTGAATGCATCAGACAATTCATTCACAAGTTTGGTATATATACATATAGATATAAAAACTGATATCCAGCACATGAAGATTGAGATTTACCCAGCAGTTGGTGCAGGAGTGGGAGCTGGGGCAGGAACTGGAACTGGAACTGGAGCTGGAGCTGAGGCAGGAGCTGGAGTAGGAGCTGAGGCAGGAGCTGGAGTGGGGCTGCAATAGGATTTTTTTAGAAGTGTGTACTAGCAGCTAGAACTATCACTTTAGCAAGACCCTTATAGGTTTGTTCGGTTTGGATCATTAAACCTAGCTCATAAGTGATTTCTAAGGTCATGAAAGTATGAAACAAGCCCAAACACTTCTTTTGGCTGGTTATAAATAGTTGAACTCAAGCTTGAATTTGGTCTATAAGTTAACAAATCAACCCCAAACAATGTTGTTGGCTGGTTATAGACTTGGAGATCAAGATGAGCCTGTTATATAATACGGAGTAGATTACTCACCTAAGCCACATCAGCTTATTTAGACATAACAAGAGCCAAGACCAAGTCAAGGTCGAGACATGGTAAATTATTAACCAGGCTTAAACATGCTTCTAGACTTGAGACATTAGCTTAAGGTGGAGCCACCTTCCACATAGGCCAAAAACAAAACCCTTAAGAATTAACTGAATAAGGAAAACTTACACTGGAGCTGTTGATGCAGAAGTTGAGCTAGCAGGTGCAATTGTCTGTCAACAAAGGTGAAAAAGTTGTCAAACTAATTAGAAGCATTGTTAGCAAGTCATAATAAGATCTTTTATCTTATTGATCACAACAAAATAAAATAGGATAAAACAACAGAAGAAGAAGAAGAAAAGAAAAGTAGAACCTATTGTGCCCTAAGGGGGAGAAAATTAACCACCAATAAGTCAATAACTATACCCCTTAAGCGCTTTATTGTAAAAGAATTAGACTACAGTCGAAGCAAGTAGCAAAGTACTGTTACTACTCACAGCTAGCAAAGAGAAAAATGGAAATGTAAAACAAGAGAACATAGTGTTCCAAACCTTAGTTGTAGCTGTACTCGATGCTGAGCCTTCTCCAGATGAGCTCTTACTCTTAAAATACCACAGACAAAAAAAATAAATAAGCAGATAAAAGAATAAGAAAAAACCAGTAAAGAAAACATAACATAATCATTTCAAAACAATCATGCATCTCCCAAATTTGAAAGCATGAAAAAAGACGAGGTCAGACATATCCTCCCATCTACATCTTTCATACCATCACATAATACCATGATCTTAGGCTCATCTTGCAAGGTGAGCCATAAGTTGTTGAATTTACAAACTTTGTATGTAAACTTCAGTCAATTATTACCATGTCAAATACGTCAAAATTCAAATTGATGAATTATGATGAATGTGACATGACTCTGAAGAATTTGATTTGAAATGGAGACAAGTTTAAATTAGAAATACAATGAATCCATTCACAAGGTCACCATGCAAGGTGAGCACAGACTCACAGTATAACAACTCAAAAAGAAGAAGAAGAATGGGTTTACAGTTTAACATTAGTAACAGAACTCAAAATTACCTTTGTCATCATCACCACAACAAAGTTATTTTCAGCAACTTTATTCTCTTCCAATGTGGTGCCATCTTTAAGAACTTTTCCCTGGTGGATAAGCATCAGCTGCGAAGCAGGATAAACATTTGATCCCTGAACAGTTTCTATGCTCTTCTTCACATCAGCAACCTAAAAAGCCAAATTTTTCTTAGAAATAACATTTAACATCATGATTCAGGCAAGACCAGCACATTTAACATCATAATTGTGCCTAGCAAAACAATGAGGTACAAAAGATTTTGTCACTCAACTTTATGTGAACATGTACTCACATATCACTCTAGAGGAGGGAAAAAGACACCTTGACCTAGCTCACTGTGCTTTTATCTTCATATTAACTTTACCACCTCAACCCAAACTTTATAAAGGTGAAACATTAAAATTTATAATTGAAAATGATATGACTCAAAAATATTGCAATTGACATCAGCATTTTATAGTAATACAAGAATATTGTTTCCTCAACCGTCCATGTATATATCCATTAAACAATTGACAGTCACTTTTTAGTTTTTACAAATGTATAAAATACTACAATTGATAAAACGAGAGCAGAATAATACAATTATATTCTCATAATATTTAATTATTCATCAATTATCAATATTTATTGATCTCTTTACAAATAATCTAATAAATTACAACTTAATTAAAAGTATAAAATTAAGTAATGTCTTGTGAAGTTGTAGAGTAGTGGATAGAGTGTATAACACTGTGTCCGGTGGAGTTGAGGACAGAGTTATACACCCTCCACTTGAGAGATTCCACAAAGGGGTATAACCCTCTGCCTACAGAGAGTTCCCAGTGCATTCATCAGAGAAAACCCGCAGAGACTGAGACGAAGTGAGAAGAAAATGTCAAAAAAAAAAAAAAAAACAAAACAAAACAAAACAAAACAAAAAAAACAAACGTTAAACAAACTAGATAAAAAAGACATGAACAGTGAACTGCATTGCAGAAGATGCAGAAGAAGAAAAGTGGCAGATGATGGATGAAGAAAAAAGAAGATAGTGTACCACTGTACCTGCCTTCGCATAAAGAAGTGTACAAGGTAATCTTATGTTAGCTCTAATTTTTCAGTGATGATCCGTTGACTTCGCCTTTTGTAGAAAGGCATACTTTTACTAACGATTTTGCTTCACTAGCTTTGGTCCACTTTAGTGCATATCTGCCGAAGCGAAGACTTGTCGCTGGCAATCACTTCATCGCTTTAGCGATGAAGCAATTGTTTTTGGCAAGTGTGCCTCAACCACCACTGTCATTGACTCATTGTGAATAATCTAGCCATAATACCTAAATCACATCATCATAGTTACTGTCTCTTCATTCCTTTCCCTCATTTAGACCGCAACTACATTTACTCAAGTTTTCCTCTCACAAGTCAAAATCCTTTAACATCAACTGTCTATCAATAGCTTTTATGCCTGTGCATTTCCTTATTTAACTATAATTATACAGATTCCACATACTAGTCACTACCTTTGGCACCTACCTAAATAGCTTTAGTTTCCCTACAGCTAGTATTGGTAGTATCAGTGAAGAACACAAATTGTAAAGTGTTAATAAGTCATGCATAACAAGTCTGATAAGATGGGTTTAATGAGGACCTTATATAAGCATGGTTAGGTTAATTAGACAGTGATCAAGCAAAAACTGTGAAAGAAAGAAAGTATGAACTATCACTCTAGAAAAAGAAATAGAACCAACCTGAACTAATAAATGTGGACTATCCTCTAGTTAATAACCCTTAAGTGTGTGTGTGCGTGTGTATATAAAGGCACAATACCTACTACTATAAATAGAATGGAGAGCTGGCCTTTTTGTAAATAATTATCATTCTATTTACAAATAGGCCTCAGCCATTTTTTATTTATAGTAGTAGGCACAGTGCCTTTTCGACATTGTAGAATTTCTCTATATATGTGTGTATATAATATGCACACACACACACACACACATATATATATACATACATAAGGAAAGATTTTGATCCCTCCTACTCCAATGTTGTCATGCATAAAGGGGAAATAAGAAGGGCAATTTCGAAGAAAGAAGCCTCTTTTCTTTCTTTTTTTTTCAACCACCTGACATGACAAAAATAACCCGCCCTTTGCATCTTTGGTAGGAGGCACAGGGGTAAGAGGTATGGATGATAGAAATTATTAAATTAATAGCATATTCACTACAAAATTAAGAGTTCACAACAAAGTCCCAGGTTTAACAATATTATGATCATTCCTAGTCATAGGCTCATAGTACAGAAAATAGTCAAAAGTGAAATAATCAACATTTGTTGAAAGAACTTAATAGAAGAGATTATTGGCATGATAAAAGTTTAAAGTCAAACCAGGAGAGATCCTGATCCATAAACCATATGTAATGTACAGATTCCAATGCCAACATGAATGCCAAGCATACACATCAGCTGCATTAACCTAGTAAACTTACAAGTTTAAATATCTATTATATCCTAAATCAAAAATTGATAAACCACAGCTTTCTCTCAGTTCAGAAGCTGTGGAACACAAAAATTAAGGGAAAAAAAAGAGGAAAAATACAGTTAACTTCACAAAACAATCAAAAACCTATAAAAGCCCCAATCTTAGTCCAGGAACTTCATGAATTCACTTGTCCCATTAAAAAACCAGCATTAAACAAGCTAATTCCATGAATTACCAATACATTAAATCCATAAAGAATCCAAATATCCTAAAAACACTATAATTCAACGAAACTGATCCGAATTCCTATACCAACACACTCATTCGTCACGAGGATAACGACTTCAGTCTAATCATCCACAAAAACCCTAACTCTCAAACAATTCAACTAAGAACAATCAAAAAACAAAAGAATTCAACTCCAGAACCTATCAACCACATAAACACAACTGCAAACACACACACACACACACATATATATCATCAGAAAATTTTTTAAAAAATAAATAAAATGTGACAAAATTAGATTACCGTATCTTCAGGTTTCACTTCGATTTCAAAGTGGGTACCCTTTAGAGTCTTCACGAAAATTTTCATATTTTCTCTCTATATTTTTCTTTATTTCCGATAACTTGGATCACCGCTTCGATCGAAGGAAGACGAAGAAACCCGAGAGTACAAGCAAGGATTACAACTGTGAACCTAAAGTATATTTGATCGGGCAATTCGCAGTTGTGTTGAAAATAAGTTCCACGCGCATGCTGGATGCGTGACGAGTAGGGAAAGTAAAAGTGTAGTATGAGGAGCGCGTGACGAAAAAAACACAGAAAGAGAGTAGTTGGCGGGTAGGTTGGGATGGTATTAAGAAGGAAAGGATTGGAGTCTGCCGAGCAAGATAGATATTGTATAAGGAAGCACATGAGAGATAATGCTAAAGTTATCCGCAACTATCCAATATTTTCTCACTTTAAAAAATTAAGAATAAATTTTAATTTTAATCCTATAAGTATTGGATCTTGTTAATTGTAATTCAAGACTTTCAGAACTGTTAATTTAGTATTTTAACTATTCAATTTCTCACTCCGGTCAAATTGTCGGCAATGTCTCACCGAAAAATTTTAAGTAACCAATTAATCTTTAATGTAAGCGGCGAAATCGTCTTTCTACGTCTATTGTCACTCCGTCAAAAGGTCGGCGATTGAGAAGGCGGTGAAGGTGAAGATGAACGCGATTCAGGTGGTTTGCTCCTCCAACTATTTCCTACCGGGGTACGTGGCGCACAAGGACGCATCCATGCCGTATATCTGGCAGCGGCCAGGAGATTTGTCGACTAATGCGAAAGCCGCTGGAATTCCCATGTTGAATGGAAATCTTGTGGTGTAGAAACGAGGATGTTTTGGATCCTATGTGAAATTGTCCAAAGTCTATGCATATGATGCGACTTTTGTTTGCGACTGTTGTGAATAATAGCATTCTACACTGGCGCAATGAACTCGCGAGTGCGGCAGGATCTACTGGCGGCGTGGAGAGATGACTCTGAGATTTCCGCCCACTGCAGTGGCCTGAAAACGCCATACTCGGAGGTGCTCCTCGGGATCAAGTTCTACATCCACACCTAAAATTGATAAAATTCTTTGTTCTTTAATACTAATGTTGACGGCGCAACGATTTATGTTGACTATGGCTGAACCTAAGGCTTGAAATACCAATTCTCTTTAATACTAACAATCTTGTTGTCAAATACCTTATGGTCTAGTGACACCTGGTTTACACTTCCATATGGATGGGAGTGAGTTCGAGCCTCAGTGGAAGCAACTTGGCGAGTATCTTCATCCCACCGAGCACCAGGCCCAAGCAGGGCGTCCATTTTTATTATCAAGGGAAAAGTAAAGTGTAGCCAAGAATGAAGGCTATCTGATGTTGTCCACCAGGCCCAAGCAGGGTGTCCATTTTTATTGTCAAGGGAAAAGGAAAGTGTAGCCAAGAATGAAGGCTATCTGATGATGTCCACCAGGCCCAAGCAGGGTGTCTTTTTATTGTCAAGGGAAAAGGAAAGTGTAGCCAAGAATGAAGGCTATCTGATGCTGTCCACCAGGCCCAAGCAGAGTGTCCATTTTTATTGTCAAGGGAAAAGGAAAGTGTAGCCAAGAATGAAGGCTCGTCCATTTGTCAACACTCCGCGAGTCCTTCAATTGTATAAATATAAAAAGTATCCATTAGCTCACCAAACGCCTCCTGGTCCAGTGGTGTGAGTCTTCTTTCTCCTGTCAACATATTTAATTTTGTTTTATTTATTAGGTGCCTAGCTTGTTTATTTATTTATTTATTTATTATTCGAGCCGCCATTTTGGGCCCTACTCAATTCCTTAGCGCTATAATATTTATTATTTATGTATTCTTGGGGTCGCCGTTTTGGACCAATACCTCGGACTTTGTATGTGCTATTTTGGGCCTAGCACCCCGGGTAATAAAGCTGCTTTCTTCCTACCCCATTCTGTACCCATATACCCGATTTATGGTAGACCCGGTCCCAATAAAATTATCAGCATTCATGGTTCACACAGTTATGTGTACCATTAATAATTTGCCCTAAGTCGAGTTATGAATTTTATTGTGTCAACTCGTAATGGACTGCTTATTGATTAGGCAATGCAAATTGGTTTGATCCTTTAATAGGACTAATTGTACCAAGCAGACTAATTGGTTAAGATGGTCTGGGCTACTTAAATAAACTAAAGAAGGCAAATTATTGCATGGACCATGGTCCACACAACTGTGTGGACCAAAAATAAAAAGTATATTATTTTTATACTGAAAGTACATTATTTTTATATTGTAGGTACATTATTTGACATTATATATCAAATAATGTACCTTCAGTACAAAAATAATGTACCTTAAAATAATGTACCTACAGTATAAAAATAATGTACCTTCAGTACAAAAATAATGTACTTTTTATTTTTGGTCCACACAGCTGTGTGGACCATGGTCCATGCAATAATGTTGGAATGTCGCAGCCCGCATGAAATTGTTTTGCCAGAGTTCAAAATCAATAGTTATCCCAAGGATCCGTGTTCACCTTGCAAGGTAGATCCAGATCAAAATACACAATTTACATACTGAATAAATTGTGAACATTTAATATGTAAAATTTTGAACATTCAATATGTAAATTATGAACATTCAATATGTAAATTGTAAATTGTGTATTTTTAGACCTAAATTTACCTTGCAAGGTGAACCAGAGTACACAAAATAATTTTCCGTTCACAATTCAAATGCCTTGTGTCGTTTCAGCCAATATTGAATTGGCATATAGGCATCTCTAATCAACCATTGTAAATGAAAGTTTTTTTCTCCACATCAATTCATATAATACTCATTTATCTTTACATCGTTAATAAAAATAACTATTATTTGAAAAAAATATTAGAATAAATAATAAGTCAAAAAGCTTTGTCCCAAGCGGCATAGTTGTGACCCTTCTAAGTGAAAGGTCATATGTTTGATCTCTAATGGGAGTGTTGGCTTTTTGTGCTTTTAGTAGGTTGAGAAAGTATGTATGAACATTGTAACAGAGTCAATAGTACTAAAAAAACAATACAAATTTTTTGTGGACCCTACACTAAAAAGAACTACTTATCCATGCCGCCATACGCGTGTCTCTAGGTGTGTTAATACTTTTTTTTTTTTTTAATTTACATCTTTTTCTCTCCCCATCTCCCCCCAAAATGGCAACAAAAAAATTTAATACTCTTGTGGGGTTGCCTTTATAATAATGGGAAGACCCTGACAAAGTTAGTCAGACAGTTGGTTTGCAATTACAAAATTTCAAATTCAATTATCTATGGGAGCTCTTCTTAATTTGAACTGGTCAGCAATTGACAATCTACTAGCTAAAGTCACAAGATGTGTTTCACTTAGAGTGTACCTTCGAATTGCAGTTGTAAGCTTTCCCATAATCAAAGTAGCTTTGTATTATTAGTATTATTATTACTATTATTATTATTGTTATTTATATATTTATATTAAAAATATACCATTTTAATAATTGTGTGATGAATCTAAATTTGTACATTTATAAATCATTAATAATGACTTTATAAATCTATAATAATTAATTAATGAACATACATTACTAACTTCAATAAGCCTAAAATAATTACTTTATGAATCTGCAATGATAATTTAATAACTCTACAATAGTTACTTGCAATAGTGATTTTTGAAGAATGGACATACAGTATTGACGTAAATGAGTTATAAATTATGATAGGGACATGAGATCCGAGAGCCCATTTTATTGAGAAAGTATTGATCCAAGCGTAAAACAAAATGTTAAAGAAAGTGCAACTAACAAGATTTAAACCCATGACCTCAAACATAATATCACAAGTTCTAAACTACCAAGTCACTCAAGATCTTGTATACTGAAGGACATGAAGTTTCACTTTTACATTGGAGTGCGCTGGAAGCAAAGTAGTTTGGGACACGACCAATATTAAAGGCAACTCGATGCCGTAATTTGTCAAGCATCACCATTTATTGGCTCACCAAAACCCTCTTTCTGGTCAATGGATCTGAGTCTTATTTCTGCGGTTGGCAGGTCAGGGGCATCACCATTTATTGGCTCACCAAAACCCTCTTTCTGGGGCTCACCAAAACCCTCTTTCTGGTCCATTGATCTGAGTCTTACTTTTCCAGTTGGCAGGTTAAGGTTCAATTTCTAGCGGATTTTGGGTCAGTATTTCAGACTTTGTACGTATTCTTTTAGGCCTAGGGCCTCAAGTTAATAATTATTATTTTCTTATCTCGTTATGTACCTCTATACTCAGTTTATAGTGGATCCAGTTCTAACAAAATTATCAAATTATAATAATGATTTTATGAACTTGCAATAATGAATAAATGATTGAATTTATAGTAATGATTTTATGAACTTAAAATCATTACATTAGTATCATTTAAAAAGTCTCAATTATAACTTGTAATGATATATTTTTTGCACTTTAAAATTATTTTTACAAAAAAAAAATTAAGTTAAAAAATTAATTTGTGGAGATAAAGTTAAGAATTATTTGACATATTTTAATTATAATTAATTAATATTTTACAAATTTCTAGTAGCAGCTGCTCTATTAGGTTGGTAATCTGCCGGGTCATCTTAGAAAATCCGTTGACCCAAACCCAAGATCCGAATGATCAAACAAACCGTCTAGCGCTACATATTCACCGCCGCTGAAATCAAAATTCTCCAAGTCGAGGATTCCCAACTCGAACGAGTCACAACTCGGAATCTGCTCTTCCAGTCCCCACGAACCACCGCCGACACCGAATTCTATAGATTCCGATGGAACTCCGACCAACTGAGTCGTCAACTCGTTCTCCACCCGACTCGGCGACGCCGTTGGAGGCGGCAGGCCAAGTTCGTGATCGGAAGCCTCCAACAGGAATCCGAGATCCGGCCGAGTTCCGGCCGTCAGATCATCGACGGAAACTGACTCCGCCGCCGGCAACGGCGAAGCCGTAATCTCGTCTTCGAAGCTCTTCATGAACGAATACAGGTCCTGAGTCGCGGCGCTGAACTCGGAATCGTCGAGGTCGTCCAAGAGGTTCTCCCTGAGCCGCTTCACCTCGGGCGAGTTGAAAGCCAACTCGTCCGAGTCGTCGCGAACTCGCTTTTTGAAACTCATGGCTTCCATTATTACAGAACCAAAAAAATAAAGTAAAACTGATTTTCCTTTTTACGAACGACGTCGTATATGGGAAACGTTGGTTACCGTTGAGATGAGTAGAGAGCGGAGAAAGATGGGAAGGCTTATATAGGGAGACAAGTTAGAGAGAGAAAGAGGGAGAGAGAGAGAAAGTGATGGCGACTGAGGCGCGTGGCTTGAGACGTTTCTGGGGATCAGATTCATCGTCATCACGGACGTCTTGTTATTTTCTACGGAGTATTTAGTATTTACACACTATAAATAAATAAATAAATAATATACCTTTTATGTTAGTTTATTATATGTATGATATTTTTTTAAAGGATATGTATCATATTTAATTGTTTTTAACTATAGATTTTATTTTATTTGTTAATACGTCATTTTAACTTATAAAGTAATTTAATTTCTCAAGTTTAAAATCTTAGTTAATAACATTTTCAGTAATTTAATATTTTTAAAAGTAATTTAACATTTTATGAATTAAACGCCTTAGGGTTTACGATTTCTACAGTTTGGGAAGGAAATTTTAGTAATAATATTCGCAGGGTTTAGCACTTTAGCATATATGAGGCAATCCATGATAGGGGAAGAGAAAATTCTATGTGAAGTTACTCGGTTTTCCTTAACACTATGTTGTATATAATATTTTTGTTGAATATGATGAATTATTAAATTTCGTGAATAGTATGAGAAAAATTGGTACTTTTAAAATAATTAAAAGGAAAAGTGAGTAGAGTTATAATTTAAAGATTAAGTTTATAATAGTAGAATAATTAAGGAACTAACATTATTTTTTCCTTATTATTATCTAAAAACTAATAAGTGTGAATGAAAGTTATACCATTCATTTATGCTTATTTTTCAGTTACTTAAAAAAAAAACATTATGCAAGAGTTCTACTATGGCTGTGTTTGGCAGAGCTTATTTAGGAGCTTATAGCTTATTTTAAGCTACTAATAAGCTATAAGCTTTGTTTGGTAATGCTCTCAAAATAAGCTAGTAGCTTAAAATAAGAGCTTATTTTGAAACGCTACTTCAGGTAGCTTTTCAAAAATAAGCTAGTAGCTTCTTAACCTTTTTCTATCTTTATCCTTATTATTTTAAATAAATGACATCATTTATCACTCCAATTAAAACTCTTTTGGCATTTTTTCTTCAATATGTTTCGTTGTAATTTTAATTTGATACTTGTGTTTGAACAATAATTTTTGAATGAACTAATTTTATGAATTATAAACATTTTGTTTTACTTTATATATTTTTAAATATATGTTCTTACTTTATATTTTATTAAATTATATTGATTTCATTATTTTATATTTTAATATGTAAACAAATCTATTTAAATTTAAAATTATTTAACTTTGATGTAGATGTCATTTTTAGTCTTTTTACATTTATCAACTTATCAAAAAGCTAATTTTACCAAACACTTTTAAGCATAACAGCTCTTCAGATTTCAGCTTCGAGCTTTCAGCTACTTTTCAGCTTTCAGCTACCATTTCAGCTAGGTTTGCCAAACATAGCCTATACAAAATTTTGGTCAAAAATAAACCTACCGTTATAACTTTCGATCCGTTATCTAGGGACGGATTTAGAAAATCAACTGAGTGGGGGCGAAATTTAAATGATGTTAGAAATGTCAATGACAAAATATACATTATAAAATACAATATAATTTTTTTTGATAGATTACATGATAGTTAGGGTCGGAGAAAAATATAATTGAGTGTGGTAAAAATATACTTATGTTAGGTCAACTTTAAATTTTTTCTCGATTAATTGATTTAATTTGAATACAATGAAGTATAATATACATGTGTATACTACATTAATTAATTGATTAATAAAAAGTAGAATAAAAGAACATTTAATAAGAAGCACAAAGAGTCAATGTCACCCCCACTGAGGCTTGCGATCTCATGACCTCCCATATAGAAGAGTTACTACATGCTATTTGAGTACAAGGTGGGGCAGATCATAGTGGCTCCGTCTCTGCCGTTATCTATTCCAAGTTTTTAACTATTGTTGTCATGCACATGCATTCAACATATATTTTCTTATCTTCTTCAACGTTAATAATATATAGCCATTATATATTGGAGTAGTATATAAGTTATTTCATAAAATTTAAATATCAAATTTATAAAAATGATCTACATTATTATTATTACTCTGCTTGACTATGTAACCACAAATTAAACACATTAGTTGAATTGATTGCAAAGTATCTCAATTACTCTGCTTTAAGGCCATCCACACCCCTAATGGCAAGTAGCCAAATTAGTGTTTTTTTCCCTTTCTTTTTTCGGGAGCTAGTTGGATTGCATGGATTGCAAATTATTGCAATCCTAACTTTTCCTGAAACTGTCACTCCTAGCGCACTTGTTTATTTTAATAAAGTTAAATGTAATTATTATTATATTATTATAATATATATTACATTTTGAAGGCGTGTTAAAATTGTAGACATTTAAGAAAGTAATAATAAATTATAAATATGATTATATGATAGTAAAACGCATTTTTAAAAGTGAAAGAGTAATTAAATGTAAATCATATTATGGACCAGAGTTTATGTACATTGTGGACCTTGATCCATGTACATACAATATACAGTTAACATATTATGCACATTTAATTAATAAATTATGCACTTATAAATAAACTAAATGTATATAATATGTTAATTACAGGTGACGGACCCAGGTTCATAATTATGGGTGACTGACCCAGTCGCAAACTAAATGTATATAAATGTATATAAATGCACATAATTTATTAACTAAATGCATATAAATATTAATTGCATGTATATAATCTATGAATGGTCCCATATACGCGTGACGGACCTAGGTTCATAATATAACTATTGGTAATTAAAGAGATAACACATTAATCAACATCCCTAAAATACACTAAATTTAAAAAAGTATATCTTAATTCTTATTGGCATATTATTAAAATTACAATCCATCGCAATTTTCTTTACTGCCCTACCATTTCACCCCACATTCAAAATATAATATAATAATAATTTTAATTAATTAAAAAAGTTAGATTAAAGCCACAAAGCTTGCACTTTTTCTATCCACTACTTCATTTATGAAATTTGAAAGGCTTGCAATTTTTGCAAGTCTTAACATCTACATCATCTATTTTTTTTATAAAAAAAAACAGAAAATACCAAATCAAATTGTAATAGCTTACACTTGCAAGTATGTAGATGGTAATGCAATGCCTTTACACAACTCTAATTTGACCGCACCAAAGAGTTGGTCCACCACCTCCAGAATTTGTAGAGTCCATAGTATGACGTGTCCCTTGCTTTTCTCTCCTCCAATTCCATGCCTGCACGATTTTGCCCTCACCCATTGATTATACTCTATTTGACAAGGTCCTAAAATTAGAATCATATTACTATCTTTAATGCTTGATGGATATATTGAAAATAGACTTAGTGCGATTCAACGCGAAAGAAGTCAAACCCGACTAGTCCATGGGACTCCAGGCCCAAGCCAAGTTGGACCCAGGCCGAGCCCAGTACTTGCTGCTTGGGCGTGGCCGAGCCTTGTGCACGCGGCTTGGGCCGAGCCCTGCGCTCAGCCACTTAAGCCGAGTCCCGTGCTTTGCCAGGCTGCTGAGTCTTTAGCCAGTGTGTTGCATGTGGCGTGGGGTGCGGTTCAAAACGGTTATAACCTCCCGCCCTCTTTCTCGTAGGGTAGTTGGGAGTTATTTAGTATAAAAGCATTCTATTTTATCTTGTTAAGACATGACTTAATATCTTGTAATAGCATTACATGATCAATACAAATCTTGTCTCCGTGACCAATATTCATTGTCTTTTCCTTATCACTATCTTTGTCTTTATATTTTACTACCTTTATATAATTATTGGATTATTGGATTGGATTATTTGATAGGGCCCGAATCAATGTAATCCATCAATGTTATTTATTTATTTAATTTTTTTTTTTTTTTTTGTGATAGAAAGGAGGGGGGAACCCGTACAAAACAACCTAGTTAGAACAAAGGTTAGATGCGAGAAACAACCCATCTCTGTCTACAGACACCCACTTGATCATTACAGACCAAGCTCCTAATCCATCAATGTTAATTTAAAAGTTAAAATTGTTAAGTACTGAATATTTTAATTGCTTTAATCACAATTTATTTATAATTTCTTTTATTTGATAAGATGCATGGTAACTCTAAATGTACCTAAGAGAATCTTGTTTGATCAATTGAGTCCAAGTTAAATTCACGTAGTTACTCCACGTCAATACCAACAAATGAGCCCTATTATACCTCGATCAGTACTCAGTGTATCATATAGCATTGGTATGATAATGTGACCATTAACATGCATTAAAATGTATTATGTTCAGTTCTTATTACTTATAACATTTTTTTGAAAGTAAACTAAAAATGTATTAATTAGAACCGTCAGAATCCAAAGCATCAACAACGAAATTAGGGGGAGCATATCGAACCATTCCACACAATTAGGTAAAGAAACAGAATTCCTAACCAAAGTATGGGCAACCTTATTCCCTAACCGTTTAACAAAAGAGAAACCAATGCTGGGAAACCCCTCTATAATCTCTTTTACATCATCAATAATAAGATTAGATAAAGAATGATAGGGTTTAGAATGAATATCATTGACAATTTGCAGTGCATCGCACTCAACATAAAGAGAAAGCATACCCAAATTGTTGCACCAACTTAGCGCCTCTTTTACTCCTATAGTCTCTACCACGTACCTTCGGAATAAAAATACATCTGCTCATAAAAAAGCGGCAATAAAAACCCCTTCCTCATTTCCAGGGACACATCCAATTCCAATTCCTCCCCCACCTTGGTTCACAACGGCATCAACGTTTAGTTTTAAGAAATTAGGCATTTTACTCACTTATTATTTACACATTTTAAAATATATAGCATTAATGATGCGATCATTAAGATGGTGAAGCTTATGCGTTAAGGTAGTAATGCCATGGTTGGTGATAGAGTGATGATGAGATTAAAAGTATTATTGTTTGAAAAATAAGTTTAAAACTATTCGAGAAATAAGATTTTAAAGCATCTCGTTAAAAAAAAAAAATTAAACTTCATATTTTTAGTCATTTATTATTTTTATCAATATGATGAATAAACAAAACTTATACACCCCTAAGGTTTGAAAAGCAGGTCTTGTCCACCTAACCTATTTTTCGTTTCATCAAATTGGAAAACTTTTTTTTTTTAATACTACTAACTCTATTACAATGCAGTATACATAAGCACAAGAGTAAGTATTGCCTCAACTGAGGCTCGAACCCACCTCGAACCCACCACCTCCCGTATAAAGGGAATGGTTTGATGCCACTGGACCACAAGGTCATTGGCCTTAAATCAAATTGGAAAACATAAGTCCAATAACTCAACTTTGTAAGGGTATATATGTGATATGTCATATTAAAGAGCTATAGATCCATCTTTCTTCTGAGTAAAAGTCAAATTATATTAATGTGATATGAGATTATGAGTCGAGTTTAGATTAATTTTATCGTTGATAGAAATATAATATTGGATGGTGTATGAACAAATTTTTTTATACACCCCTACTGAAAAATCTTGGTCAAAAGTCAAACCGTAACAAATTTTGGTGGTTTGATATGTTGAAGTTGATACGGGCGAATGAAGCAGGGTTTTGCATTGCTAATTGCTGACCTCACCATTCACTAAATATATTTTCTTCTACTTTCGATTCCGGTGGCTACGATTAGCTGACTACGGGGTACTGGCCCCATCTCAACATTTCAAAACTTTAGCCTATCCTTATCAATAGAAGCTTTCGCGTTTTGGATAAGTTTTTGTAAGTGTGTTTAAGAAAGAAAAAATAGGAGGGGTGAAAATAAAATAAAACAAATTTAATTTTTAAAAAATAAAAATAAAAAGTCTGAGGTGTTAGGCACAGAGCACGCGCCCGAGGGGGCGCCTGCTGTGCGCGAAATGCGCAAAACAGTGATGCAAATATGATTTAGGGTACTGTTCCAAAAACTTATATTTACAGATGATTCAACCTCCTTCTCTCTCATTCTCTATCTTCCATGTCATCTTCCACTATTCCAAAAACTCCTCAATATCCATTGGTAGGGATACTCAAGGCTCACCACTTCTTTATTCTTGTAATAATAAATGGAATAAGGTGACATTAAATTACACACTAAATTGTAATTGGGTCATTGAATTTTAAAAAAATTAGATCCCTAAACAATACAAATTTATACAATTTAACTTAAAATGACTTATTTATCTGTTAATATGCTGACATGTTGATTACTGTATTTAAAAATAATTCTTTCAATTTTATTTTAATAATTTTAAATAAAATAATTATTTTGAAAAAAAAAAAACTAGCCTAGCCGGAGACGAAGGGGCACCTTTGTCTCTGGCTGGCCATGGGCTGCTAACGGTATAAAAGTGCGGGTGAGGGGGGGGGGGGGGTTCTGG
>NC_044922.1:6193699-6203479 GCF_003576645.1 Ipomoea triloba | reverse complement strand
GGGGGGGGGGGGGTTTCTGGTCTGTATAAGACACGCTTGAAGACACGAATACTCCTTTGGTCAAGTGGTCTTGTTTAACGGTCCGGATCCACCCGCGTTCGCTCCGAGAGGCACGGGAACTGGCCTCGGAGGAATCTTCACTTGTTGGAATTGAACCCGGGTTTTCCCAAAATTCTTCCCCACAAAGAGAGTCACTTATTACTTGAGCTATCTCATTGGGTTAAAGGATTATTATTTATTTACTAGTTCTTTAGCTTGTTCAATTATTATTTTGGGCCATCATTCTTGAGCTAGTTTCTTGAGCTTTTATGTATATTTTATTGGGTCTCATGCCATGGTAATAAAATTGTTATTTTTCTACTCCCATTATATATTCTTGTACCCGGTTTGACAAATTATTATGTAGACCCGAGTCCACCTTGTTTAATTATTAAACTTGAATTTGAATATTAGAATTTAAAAAAACGTAATTTTTTTTTTGAGAATAGAAAAACGTAAATTAAATGTAGAACAGTGAAAACGAATGGGTTCACTTTCATTTTAGTTTGAGGAGGCTGGGCAAGAAAGCACGTCCAAAACGTGTAGACAAACAACGTAACCTCTACTAATACTTATCCTTTCAAAGCTGATTGATTCATTGCTTGTGAGAATTGATAAAGCACCTCTAGACGTGGGGTAATTACTAAACAATACTATACGACCAAGTAATAATCAACATTTGAAGCTAGCTTGCTACTGCCTAGGATATATTTTTTATATTTTAAAGTTTTGTTGATCTAGTAAAACATTAACAAATATGATATGGTGGACTACCCCCATTGGATTCGAAATTTTTTTCCAATCATAAAATATTAAGAATGTTCTATATTATTATATTCTAAAGAGAAAAACTATGCGCTTGAAATTATTTAATCTTGTCTCTCTTTTTAATACAAAAATGAGAGGTATAACTTTGCAAATATAAAGTACTAATTTTTATTTACTAAAAAAAAGAGTTAATATATATCACTTTTGATTCTTCAATTATATATAGTTAATTTTTTATTTTTAAGCTATTAATTGGATTAAATTTAGTTGTTCTACTTTTAGAACCAACCAAATTAAGTTTAGAAGAGTGAAGTTTGATAAAATATCTTTTAAAAAGTAGGTATATTTTAGACATATGATAACAAGAATTTTTAAAGAGAGTTTCATTATTGATCAATTGTATCTACAAATTAAAGTATATGAAATGATATATTTATAGGGATACAAGAGATAATCCTAGCTAGTTATAGTAGGTCTGGTAAACGTAGGGTTACAATAATATTCAGAGATGGAGTAGGAATCCTAAAGTTGATAAAATATAAAGTCTTAATAATAGCTATACTAGCTAGGAACATAATATAATCTTTTATAGAAAAAAGTACTACACTTTCATCAAAAAGCAATTTCTTGATTCATTTTTTTTTTTTTTTGAGAATTAGGAGACCATAGGGGATACCCCTCTAATAATTATAGGCATAACTAAGAAAATTGCATTTAATAGCCCTAAGATTTAATGTATCAATACTGGAACAAACATATATATGCAGGACATCCACAAACTCTCAAGATTATATAGAATAATCAACAAGATTACTTGACCAAATCTCCTCTAAAATTTTGAAATCAAGAGAAGAATATGGAGATCAATTTACCAGATAACATGCAATAAAAACAGCTTCAACCCATAATTCATGTCGTTTCCACAACCTAACATTAGAGAGCATACAATGAGCTCTTTCGAAAATAGTCTTATTTATACATTTCATAACACCATTTTGTTGGGGTTAGTTGGCAAAGTCTTGTACCTGGAAACTTCATTGATTACACAAAATTCATTGAAGTGTATCTCACAAAACTGTTCGTCTCTGTCATTGATACGTGAAGGTAACCGAAACTTGTTTGATCGAATACTAAACAGAGACCATTAGAAGATGATTAACAAAAGCAGTTATGGAAAGTAAGAAAAAGACCATAAAGCCCTTATTTGCATTTTAAAAATAAAACAAGCGATGCATCTGTGTTCTGTTAGATCAAGAGTAATCTGTGGCTATTGTTTTGCCCTATTTTTCAGAGGAGGATTACTCTGCATGGGATCCTAAACCTATATATATATATAGGATCAAATGAGAACAAGTCTTTAGGAGAAAACAATTAATCTAAGCCTTACAAACACTTTTTATAACTGGCTATATTACTACATGATAGTCAAATATGTTAATTAAATTATCAAACACTTTTTATAAATGGCTAAAATTATATGATAGTCAAATATGTTAATTAATACAATCATCATTAAGTATCAATTTATAAAATATTCTATACGCTAATCACCATACGCCTATAAATACTTTTTTATAATGGTTTTTTTATAAAGGTTTTTCTACAAGAGGTTTGGTTGAGGCTGGGGGATGGACCCATGAAACACGACGGTCCACCATCTTGGGCAAAATAATTAGGCATGGAAAGTGGGCAATAAATAAATCAAACCACCTGACGCTCCTGCCCCTATCATTATCTAATCCTACATTATCTTTTTCTTTGGCGTAGAGCTTAGGCTACTCTCTCCAAAAGGAAAATGACTAAACGTAAACCAAACCACAAGCCCGACGTCGTATTTCTTAGCAAAATTTGGACGTCACCGATTTTATATTGTTGACTATTACTCTCTCCGGCATCCTAATAAAGTCTTGTCAATTTTATTCTGAAGGTTAGGTGGATGGAGCATAATTATTTTCATTCTAAAAGATTAAAAATTCATCCTTTTTAACATTTTTTCAGTTCAACTTGCTATATAAGGTATTCTTAGAATTGTTTAGCTATCTTGTGTGGTTTATAGACTAACACAGGAGCATAGTACACGCACTCTTGGGTAGTGACAACGGATTTTCCTTGTCATAAAAAAAAATCCGCCACTATTCTAGGATATAGACTCAAACTTGTGATTTTTAGTACGAAAATTATGTTCCACCTACTTGTGTGTGGGAAATCAACAATCACTACACGAGCTTGTGCATTGTGTAAACCACACATTGTGATCTTAGCCGGTAAAGTATCATTGATCAGTTCAAATCAAGATGGATAATAGACTGCTCTCGCTGAGTGTAAAACTTGTAACATCATGGTTATCAAGTTAATTGTCTAACCAAGTTGATTAATTGGATTATCTTATATTATCTTAATTTTTAACATTAATTTAGTTTTTAATTAAAAATATATCATGTGAACAAATAATAGTCTAAAAACTTATAACAATATATTTCAAAAGGGTAATGTCAAATTTATTAAAGTATTTTACTTTATTAGTAAACAAAAGGCTACGCTGCATGGTTTTTCAATTTCTTTCTTTGGCTGCTATAATTTTATTTTTCAAAATTATTGACTATAATATTATAAATAATGATTTTTAAAGTACCTTTTACTATAATGTCACTTTCTAGAAAAAATGAGAGCATTGGTCTTTCTTTTTTTTTTTTTTTTTTTTTTTTTTTTAATACCAATATGAATTGGGTTGGGTAAAAGAGAAAGAAAAGGTGACATGTCACAAGATTATCTTCCTATGTTATTTAATTATTTTATTGAATAATAATAAAACCATCTAAATAAGTACAAAGCATAAAAGGCTCACCACCAATCTACAAAAATTGGACAAACTAAAAATTTAAAATGCCCCAAAGTACACGTACGACATTAAATTAGTTATATCCATAATAAAATATAAAAGTTTTCACCAAAATTACGTACTTAACATTTGGCAAGATATACGAGGTTTGAATATTAACATTTTGACTTTTGAGTTAAGTATCTTGACTTAAAAACATTTGCCAACAACGTAATAGGTGTCAAGGTTCACAAATTAAATGCCCAAAATTAAGCAAACTAAAAATTATAGTTAAGAAATTTTAAAAAATTAAACTTTGTCTAAGTAATACAATTTTTTTTTTAGGATGACGAAAGAAACTTGCAACCACTATGTGAAGATGTGTATTGTGCAAATCCCTCTCTTATATAATAGCCCATAAACTATACAGAAGGTGTAATTTAAACTGTACTAGAAATACCATATTTGATGGGCTCGATCGAGATAGTGTCAGTAAGAATTGAACTTGTAACTATGAATTCGAACCTTATTAGAAGTTAAGATTATGTTGTGTAGTTCTTCATTTTATTTAAAATATTACATTTTATTCTTTTCTTTTGGTGCGTAGCGAGACCGCAATAAGGATCCCAAACTACATTTTAACCCTACACGAAGAGGTTCGACCTGCATATAATAAAAACAAGTTCCTTATATCATTCATCCGTTGATCCAAAACAATCATACTCCAAACGCTCATCTGCCACTAATTTATAAGTAAATTAGTATGTTTATTTTTACATGAGAGTTCTTAAAAATTCACACTAAAATCGGATATCCTTATAATTATAATTTATTATAATAAAATTACATAAATTACAAAACACTTGAGTAATAGAATTGATCAGTGTGTTATGTGTACATCAATCTTCATGAATCATGAGAATTGATTATATTCTTTGTGTAATTATTTGTGGTGGGGCCACCTAAATATTCTTCTTCTTGATTTTACACCTCTCACAAAATCCATATTCCCATAAAAGGTGTGAATCATGGCGGCCACTACGCCACACCATTAATTAATTTGGCTTTGTCAAAGCATATATATCATAGTGAGATCGAATAATTCATGCACTTCTAAAGACAGAAAGTGGGCTGTGATTATAAAACATGAAAAACGCTCAAAATGGTTCAGAATATATGTGATTTGTGAGAGGCCGGCAGTCCAGCAGTGGAGGAATAGTTAGGTTTGAGGATTCAGTCAACACCTTTATATATTTTTAGTTTAGTTGGTGTACCATGTGTCCTTATATGAGTGTCAACCAAAGTTTATTATATTGTCACAAGGGTGTAGATGAAATAATAATGTGATTTTCTTTCAATCTACGAGAAAAGCTTCAATCTCGTTATCTGAATGTGTGTTTCAAATGAAAAATGTCATGTGGACTATAGCTGACAAAAGATCATAAAGATCTAAACTAGCATAGGTGTGGGTAAACCTACATGATCATATTCTATTTTAGTCAAGACCTTTATATATTTTAGTTTAGTTAGTGTACCATGTGTCCTTATATGAGTCTCAACCATAAAAATTAAAGTTTATTGTCACAATCTAAGGATGTGGATGAAATTTGTGATTTTCTTTCAATCTACAAGAAAGTCTTCAATCTCGTTACTTAAAATGTGTGTTTCGATCAAATGAAACCTACCATGCGGACTCTAGCCGACAAAAGATCATAAAGATCTAAACCAGCATAAGTGTGGGTAAACGAACATACATGATCATCTTCTGTTTTAGTCAAGGCTGGCATGGCCTTTATATATTTTAGTTTAGTTGGTGTACCATGTGTCCTTATATGAGTGTCAACCATAGAAATTAAAGTTTATTGTCACAATCTAAGAGTGTGGATGAAATAATAATACGATTTTCTTTCAATCTACAAGAAAGCCTTCAATCTCGTTACCTGAATGTGTGTTTCGATCAAATGAAACCTACCATGTGGACTCTAGCCGACAAAAGACCATAAAGATCTAAACTTGCATAGGTGTGGGTAAACCTACACGATCATCTTCTGTTATAGTCAAGACCTTTATATATTTTAGTTTAGTTGGTGTACCATGTGTCCTTATATATATGAGTGTCAACCATAGAAATTAAAGTTTATTGTCACAATCTAAGGGTGTGGATGAAATGATAATGTGATTTTCTTTCAATTTACAAGAAAGTCTTCAATCTCGTTACCTGGAGGTGTGTTTTAAATGAAACCTGCCATGTGGACTCTAGCCGACACAAGATCATAAATGTTTAAACCAGCATAGGTACGTATGAGTAAACCTAAATGATCTCCTTTTGTTTTAATCAAGACCTTTATATATTTTTTAGTTTAGTTGGTGTACTATGTATCCTTATATGAGTTTCAACCAAAAAAATTAATGTTTATTGTTACAATCTTTATACGTGGACGAAACAATCACTTTTAATAAGAAGAGTTATAAGTATTGAGCTTAGTGTTAGTGTAGCGTGTAGGGTTCTAACAATAATGCTTTCCTAACATTTTATTTTATTTTTATCACTAATGTAGTTTTCCGGAATTCCGGTGCTGTAAAATTATTATTGTTCTTTTTGGTATCTCTGTTAGGAATGAAATTGATGAAATTTAAATTTAGATCTATTATATAAAAAATAGTACTCCGTATAGTTTATCATTATATATACACCCAAACCCCCACCTAAAACACTATATTATACAATAACTTTTTTAATCTATATGTATGGATATCAATTTAGGCTTATCAATTTTTTTGGTTGAGTTTAAAATTTTTGTCCCTCGATCAATTTCAAGCCATTTTAGGTTGCATGTAAATGTTATTATTATATAATTCTATTTTAATAGGCAATAATAATTTGCAATTTATTACGGAATATTTATATTATGATTGACCACAGTGGGAGTCAAACCCACAACATTCGGATCCAAAGTCAGACGCGCTAATCCACTACGCTATGCGGTCAAGTGTAATGTAAATGTCCTTATCAGTGATTAGAAGTGAACATGTGGTGTACAACTGTACACGAGTACGTGCTTCCAAATGATATGCCACGCGCTCACGCCGCGTATAGTACTATAGTTTTCCGTCGTGTTGTTTTAGAACAATTTTCTTGTCGCCTTCATTAATGCTCAATATAATATGAGTTCGACTAAAATTTTACTTCCAATTTTTTTATATATCAATTCCTCAGCCATTTTAGGATATAAGTTCACCATTTTCATTCATTTTGTAATTAAGCAAGAAAACTCACAACCACTATTGCTTTTATATAATAGCAAGATATACACCTTGAACCCCCACCTAGAAAACTATATTATATAATAACTTTTTTTAAAAAGAAAATTTATATCTAGGGATATCAATGAAGCTAGTTCATTCAATTTCGGGCTACTCCTATCGGGTTGTTGAACTTATCAATTTGGGCTTATCAGCATTTTTTTGGTTGAGTTTAAAATTCTTGCCCCTAATTCTAACAATTGTTATACCCTGGACCAGAGTTTATATTACATTATAAACTCTGATACAAAAATTCTGTACTTCCAGTTAACACATTCTGTACATACCGTTAACAGTTTCTGTACATGTAAACAAATAACTTGATAATTGCTAACACATAATATGATAGCTACATGTCAGAAACTGTCAACTACAAGTACAGAATGTGTCAATTACATATATAAAATAATTGCTGACACATAATATGATAGCTACATGTACATAAAATGTCAACTACAGTCTACAGGTACAAAATGTGTCATTACAAATACAGAAGCTGAACATTATTTTTGGGCAACAAGGGTCTACAATGTAAGGTAGACCCTAGTCTGGTATAATTTGCCTAATTCTAAAACATCAAGCAGTCAAGCTAATCCGGCGAGTTCAACTAAAACTTTGCCATTTCAAATTAACATTTTAAAATTTTAATTTTAATAAATTAGTGCACTTAAACTAATAAATATAAAGGTATATATATATCATAACCATGTGTGAAAATTCATGTTCAATATTAAAATATTAATAAATTAAAAAATAAAAAGTTAATTCAAATTATATTTCACGAGTCCTAAAGTGATAAATTTTAATTATCATATTTGAATAATATAAAGAAATAAAAAAAATTAATTTTTTAATAATAATGTACATAATTTTCACAGAATTTTAATTATCTTTTTCCCAAGTTCATGAATTAATTTAGATTTTTTTTTAATAGTTCAATGGCTTAATTGTTATTTTCTGAATAGTTCGATAGCCTAATAGTACATTTTCTCGAAACATGATTACATAGGGCAATCCATATAAGCAGAAACCGGATAGTAACCTACTAAAACTATTAATTGCAACTTTTTTTTTTCCGAGTTCGTGGACTAATTTGGAGTGTTTTCAAATTCAATATCGTGGATTAATTTGAAACTTTTTCAAATTCAATGACTTAATTACTTTTTCCCAAATAGATTGATGACGTATTTCACTATTTGTACCTTTTCCCAATTTTTAATATTAAATTACAATAATTCCATATATGCATTTTCGGAGCTTGTCACTTATGATGAAAATTAATCAGTTCTTATATCGTGGACCGCGGTCCCAAAATGACGTCGTTTTATTAAGTGGGAGACGGAGCTCCGTAATTGACACTACAGTTCATTCCAAAAGATACTGCCTTACATTTGTTTTGATATTATCGAATGAAACTGTAGTTATATCAAAATGTAACTGTAGTTGTGTTGAAATGTAACTGCAGTGTATATGAAAAGATACTGAATAACAGTTTCACATTTGTGTTTGATATTATCGAATGAAACTGTAGTTATCTCAAAATGTAACTGTAGTTGTGTTGAAATGTAACTGCAGTGTATATGAACAGATACTGAATAACAATTTCACTTTTGTGTTTTTATATTATCGAATGAAACTGTAGTTATATCAAAAAGTAACTGCAGTTGTGTTGAAAGGTAACTGCAGTTGTGTTGAAATGTAACTGCAGTATATATGAAAAGAAAGTGCAGTATATATGAAAAGAAAGTGAGTGGCGCGAATTCATCCATCTGTTTTCATTAATCAAAACGACGTCGTTTTGGGACCGCGGTCCACGATATAATTTGCGAAAATTAATTGCAAATATATTCTAAGATCCACTAAGTTAGCAGATCTTTAAAATGGGGAAGAAAATAAACATCATAATTTAGGGTCACACATGTGTGAGACCGTCTCACGGATCCTTATTCGTGAGACGGGTCGGGTCGAGTCAAAACACCATGCAAATGTCATACTTATATGTGCAAATCTCACACTTATATGCTCAAATATAATACTAATCAAAAATACAATTTTTATTACTTATAAGAGAAAAAGTAATACATTTTTCATAATAAGTAATGTTTACAAGTGTCTCTCACTTATAAGGGTAAATATAATACTTTTGAGGAAAAATGTAATACTTTTAAATCGAAATGTAAAAGTATTGTATTTTCCCTTAAAAGTATTACATTACCCTAATAAGTAAAAAAAAAATTTATTCCGGTTTAGTATTACATTTGAGCATATAAGTATAGTATTTGTGCATATAAGTGTTACATTTGCACCATGACCCAACCCGACCCGTCTCATGGTGAGACGGTCTCACACAAGTTTATCTACCAAAAAGCATTTAAGGAAGACAACTTTATAATTTAGGTGGTACGTTGATGATTGATGAAGCATGAGTTTGTCGTTAAAAATCGCTCGGGACAGCGTCTAGAATCATCAAAGGCAAACACTTGTAAAACAATAAAAGCAAAAGTCATAGCTTTAATTTTGGTATGTTCAGATACATTGATAAGAAAAGAAATAAAGATAAGAAAACGTGTAAACCATTAACACCTAATAAGTTAGAAAATGAAAATGCTACTTTTAACTTATTGATATTAGCTTATTGCATTTTGTTTTAAAAGTTTAATTTATTGTTAATAGTTGTTGGTTATTGTAGAGTTTGTATTTATTTAAATTTATATTTTTAATATCATTAGATCTTGCGTAGAGCTCGACATCTAAATTAATTCTTGGCTTATGATACTTTTTAATATATATATATATATATATATATATATATATATATATATATATATATATATATATATATATATATATAT